>NC_056748.1:742348672-742406172 GCF_019279795.1 Protopterus annectens
TAAACACTTTAGTGATAACCTGGGTTAAATCAACATCAAAGTAGCACACAATCTCAGCATTGTAAAATTAGTGCACAACCTAGCTACTACACTCAAAAGGGATGGGGACACATCTCAGCTGAGCTACATGTCAGGCATTCATGATGCCCCATCTACAATGCAGCACTACACAACCATTTAAAGGCCTAGGAAAAGCACAGAAACACTTCTAGTAACCCATGGAAGGCATAGAAAAGGCTATGCTTTTCAAAGCAAGAAATTCTCATTCTAGAAGCTAATTTGAGACTCTTGTCACATAATCCTATCAACAATGCAGGAGACAATGTAGCAGCTACCAAAGAAAGTATCTGATGGCAAGTTCCTAGAAGTAAAAAATAACACCAAACAGTGGTAATCAGAAGATGGTAGGTTCATAGAATAATTCAGAAATATTTATCAATCATTTATGCTATAATTGGGGGGGGGGGGCAAACAGCAATGTATGAAGCTCAGTTCTGTTACACTATTACATTCTTCAAAATCTGTAACTCAACATGGCACACAAAAAGGATTCTCATGTCAATTCTCCAAATAACTTACCCTTTAAAAAGAGGCTGCAAGTTCGGTAACAAGATTTTGAAATTTAGAAAATAATCTGTCCTGCGCAGCTATGTGGACTCAGTATCCCTATGGCAGTATTTGTTAGAGCTGCTAACTTGCTGTGCTGCTCAAACAAAAAGAAAAATACAATGGCTTAGTCAAATTAAGGGCAATATTATTAGTACCCCCCCCAAAAAAAATCTGCTCACTTTAAGGCAAATTTTAAGAAAAAAACAGCTAAATGAATACACTCCTTGCCTCCCTTCCAAGCAAGCAACCAACCAGCCAGGTACAAACCCACTGAAAATCATTTAAAGGTCTCCTACACTAAAATAATGGAAACCACAGCAGCAAATAATGATGATACATGCCCAAATAATGAGCAGTTGAGAGGGTAGCATATGCAATGCACAGTGCTGCAGATGAAATGCAGGAAAAATAGAAAAGTCCACATAAAGCCTCATCTCCAACTCTGTAATCTTCATTTGAATGCAAAGAAGCTTCATGCAAAATACTTGTAATGCATTTGATGTCATCCTACACAGGTCTGGCGAGTCAAGCCCTTATCCTGTTTCAGTTCGTTTCGGCCCCTCTTGCAAAGCTGACTAGTAACTGGTCAGATTTGCTGAAGGACTTAGTCCTATCAATGTAGAATCTGAGCAGTCTGTGCACATTCAAGAGGTGCAGGATCCTTTCCCCTTTATTTTGAGGATTAGGGAAGCAGGTTGGCAAATGAATGGATTGATTGAGAGTCACACTGGACACCACTTTGGGCATAAAGGAAGGGTTAGTCCTGAGGGAAACCCTGTCAGCATGGAAAATAATGAAGATATATCCTATTCTGATAAACAATCTGTTTGATTCTAGCGTTGCTAGTTCTTCACATATACAACAGTTAAATGTACCTTCTGCAGTCACCTAAATCTCATACAGTACAAGTTTAAGTAATTGTTAGTCATGTAATAGACTACATACAAATGTTATTTATAGTAAATATTGCAAATGCACAAAAACAAGAAAGTTCTAACATAGTAGTGTGCTATCAATAATACCCTTTTAAAGAAAAGGTTTTCACAACTTTTTCAAAATTTCCCTAGAGACATTAAATTGTTGTTCTTCTGCCAAGTCTGTCTAAATGGCATTATTGTCCCTTACTTACTGTCCCTAGAGACAGTAAGTAAGGGACAATAATGCCATTTAGACAGACTCAGCATGGCATTCAGACTTTACATAATGACATTTCTGGTTTAACGTTACTCAGATAGAGCCCAACAACATTTACTAAGGACACAAACTACACAGGTTAATCTGACAAGACAATTAGAAGAAGCCCAGCAAGGTTTACATTGGGTTCAGTTATTTCTCCTGCTGATATATATCAATAGTCTTGTTTATTACAGACTCTGCCTCAGTGTCGAGACAAAAAAAAATAATAATTTTGTTTAAATATGTTGGCATTTAAACAATGGTTGACATACACTGTGTGGTCTATTTCAAATAATACTTTATTTAAAATTTTTTTGCATTTACAGATGCCAGTTTGGGTCAGAAGGGAAAAGTGGAATCATCAACAGTGTTGGCAAACCCCTAAAACATGCTCCAGTATGAGAGTTATGGGCATTAATTCTCACAATGATTTACAGGGAAAGTTTAGTATTGTCAAAATCAAAGCACATAAAAATATATACAGGAAAGGCTACAGTAAATGCTTTGGCAAATGGCAAAGCAAAGCAAGCAGCTAAAACAGGCGTGTGTCTAGACTCATGTAACTGTTTTACAGACAGTCTAAATAGCATGACAAAAAAATAAATAATGTTTTGGTCAGGCAAAATGTTATGTTAAAGCAATTCCATCAGACAGTTAATGACATTCTGCAAAATGCATATGCAGCTTTGAAATCAGTTTCTGCCTGACAGACAGATACAGACTCAGTGATCAAGCCACAGTGCTAGACAGTTTTAAAAAAGTACGCAGTATTGCAGATGCACATAGGAAATGTACAAAAACAGCTTATAGACTATTTGGTGAAAGGAAGTGGATGTACTACATGCTCTGATAAAAAAACAAATACAGGGGGAACATGAGCAACTTCTGCTCCACCAGGGTTACAGACAGATACACAACGAAGTTCAGAAAAACAGGTGATATATGTTTTACTTGTAAGAAAATAAGCCACATTAAACAGGATTGTCCATATTACAAATGATGATTCTTCAAAACCCAAAAATAGGGAAAGAAATCAAGATAAAGAAAATAGATTGAGGGACAATTCAGTCACAGGAACAAACACAGAGGGATACATAAAAATAAAGTATACCCTATGACATACCAGATCATGGCAGGCAATAGGCATTAAAGCAATGAAGTAACAAAATACAGATATCTTTTAAAGCAATGGAAGACAATGTTAGTGTACTTTACTGGTTTAATAAGCCAGGACATATTCAGAATAAACACACAAATAACCTACAGCCACGCAGACATAAAGCTAAAGGTAATACAAATACAGTGTAAAGTTAATACAAATACAGTAAATACATTTACAGTAGTGCAAATGGTATATGCAAAAACTAAACAATGCAATTAAATGTTGGGTATGTAAGTCCACATCTACATCTGGAAATGGAGTAACATTTAAGGCAGTACCTATGACAAATCCTAAATGACAAAAGGTTCTATAGTAACAAGAGAGGGTCAACCCCCCACATTAAAAGTACAGTACGTCTCCAAAGACAGCTTATGCATACAGCAATCAGAATCAATATTGGTAAAAAAACAGTGACTGTAACGTCATATTTTCAAAACAATGTCTTACATAAAATATAACCGCAAACAGTCTTATAAACAAACTAGTACAGCAAAAACATAATTAGTCAAACTGGTATAACTGCCATCCGGATAATAATACACAGCAATACATACAGGTAGTAAAGTACAGAGACATTAAAACTTAGACAAATAGCATTTTTCAGCTAATAAAAATCCAAGCAAAAGCAGCACACCATGTTGGTTCATAAAAATCAGTGTAAGTTAATAACAATCAAACAGTATCAGTACAGTAACAGTCTGTTAACAGTCTTACAAAAGTTTAAATTGGTTTCTATAATAGCAATCTATGAACAAGACAAGGCAATCTAAAACAGTTGCAAAGAAAAAAATGGGGAAAGATACTCAGATATAATAAATGATGAGAACAGGGACATCATGATCGGATACTTGATTTTAATATATTTTAGACATGCAAAATTTGTTTCCAAAGGCATGTGACAAGTCAAATTGTTGGGTTTTTAGCCACATTCCTTACAGAGGGAAAAATGCCATTACATGCAGTCCCTGTAGAGGTTACACATACAGGTTTTATGTTTAAAAAAATCTTATAACAGTAGAGTTTTAAAACAATCAGCCATAACAAAAACATTTACAGTTGATAAAAATAGGAAAAGGGATACTCTGTTTTCAAAAGAACTATGGTCATGGGAAAAAGCTTGACTATAAAATAAAAACAGCATGGGAGTTAACACATAGTACTTCTTTTAAGAAAGAGATGAAATTCTATTACATAGAGTATGCAGTTCCAATAATGAGAATTACTCACACATTACCACAGGACTTGATAAAAAAAACAACAGAAAAAGAGGGAGGCTCATGATAAAAAAAATTGGGAAAGATTTTACAACAGCTGGACACAGGAAATGGTGTTATTTCAGAAACTGAATGTTTTACTGGTATTGTGCCACTAAGGCAATACAGAAAGTTACAAAGTTAATAGCAAATGCAACTTGTGGAGCCATCTCAGATATAACAGAAGAGATGTGTTATAAAACTGTCAAACAAGTAACTGTTGCTAACAATAAAGAAAGGCTATTAAGTACAGAGGATCACATTTTCCCGTAAATTGCTTTTTTAAAATATTATTTTCCTAAGGCAATAATGAAATTATGCAGTGCAAAAGGAATATGCTTATTTCTAATACAACGTTTTGTCTTGTAAAGCAAGGATTAACTTGACAAGATTTTGAAATGCTTGTGTGTAACTGCAAGACTGACAACTTGCTTAAGGAAGCATAAATGCAGTTAAAAATAGATAAGTAATAATGGCCGTGTGTCTATGGTGGGGTACTATAATTTCCGCATTAATTGCTCTTATCATCATTATAAGATATGTGTTAATAAAAGTATTAATTAAGTAACAGCCATTGGTAATGTAACACTCTTTAAAGATATAGCATTGAATGCAAGGGATTCATATGTTGCAACAGACCAAGGGATTCAAAGTACTAAAGATCATATTTTTTGTAAATTGTCTTACACTTTTCATGGGTCTTAAATAAAAAAAGTGGGAATTGATAGATATTGTGTAAATTAAAATGTTTTTCCCCAATATACTGTGTGTACAGTGAAAGGAAATGTGCAAGGCCAAACAGCAGTTTTCAAAATAATATGGCTTGGTTTGCAAGAACAGTTATTTCTTGTACATGCTCAGCTTACATATTAATAACATATAGCTGTGGGCTTTACTGTAATAGGCACCCTGTTATAGAAAAAAGGAAGTTGACTTTCTTGGCTTTCAGATGCAGAAATAAATAAATAAATAAAATGCAGACAGGTCAAGTGACGCAAAGATGATGTGGAGAGACTTTTATGAAGTCTTCAGATACAGCGATGACCAAAAAAAGGGTATGAAATAACCATGGACTTTTTCATGACACAGACAGAAAACAGAAGAACAAGTCACAAGGACATTAAAAATAACATTGGTTGAAAAAAGTTTATAAACTGGACAGTATGTTTCACTTGGTAGTGACGTCTTTGACAGTGTCCCTTAGTCTAGTCATCTGTCTAGCTGTGTTATAATAGAATTGAAATAGCTCTGAAAGAATTAACTGTTTGGCAAGAATTTGTTCCGAGACAAATAAAGAACAACAGATACAGTAGTGCAAAGTTTGTCTGGTCACTTTTGGACATTTTCTTCAGTGGCAACATTTCTTCACATATACCTCTCTACCTAAACTGTCCAAACTACAAGATCACACAACCTCAGGGGTAAAAAAAAAAAAAACACTAACTTTAAAGGAAAATCAAGTTATCTTTTCCTTCCTCAAGAGTTAGCTATATAGAGTAATGAAGGTGTGGGGTCACAGCCTCCAAAGTTGAAGGTACAAGACAGGGCTTGATTCCCTACAAAAGTGAAATTTATTTTTAAAATGTTGACTAAATTGTTGCCATTTGAAATTTTATATTCTACCTCTTAGAAGGCCATTTTACAGGATTTGCAGTCCTCATACATTAGTTCATAACTTAAATATCCTATGTTCTGGTCCTTGGGCCATACTAAAAGCACAGACATCAAACTGAGAGAACAGATACATGAACCAGAGTCATGAATCTCCTTCATCCAAATTCACAGTACATTTTCATTTTTAGTGTAATTTTTTTCCATTTCCTTGATGCAAAATTAGATTTTTTTAAATCTTCCTGTTTTTAGCTACCTTGCATTGTGTCTTTGTGGACTTGGAGAAAGCATATGATAAGGTGCTTGGACAGGAGTTGTGGTACTGTATGAGGAAGTTGGGAGTGGCAAAGAAGTATGTAAGAGTGATACAGGATATGTACGAGGGTAGTGTGACAGTGGTGAGGTCTGCAGTGGGAATGACAAATGCGTTTAAGGTGGAGGTGGGATTTCATCAAGGATCAGCTCTGAGCCCTTTCATTCCTATTTGCAATGGTGACAAACAGGTTGACAAACGAGATCAGACAGGAGGCCCCATGGACTATGATGCTTGCAGATGACACTGTGATCTGTAGGGAGAGTAGGGACCAGATTGAGGAAACCCTGGAGAGGTGGAAATATGCTCTACAGAGGAGAGGAATGAAGGTCAGCAGGACTAAGAGAATATATGTGCGTGAATGACAGGGAGGATAGAGGAATGGTGAGGACGCAGGGAGTAGAGTTGGTGAAGGTGGATGAGTTTTAAGTACTTAGGATCAATAGTTCGGCGTAATGGCGAGTGTGGAGGAGAGGTGAAGAAGAGTGTACAGGCAGGGTGGAACGGGTGGAGAAGAGTATCAGGAATGATTTGTGACAGACGGGTACCAGTAAGAGTGAACGGGAAGGTCTATAAGAGGGTAGTGAGACCAGCTATATGTTGTATGGGTTGGCGATGGTGGCACTGACAAAAAGGCAAGAGTCAGAGCTAGAAGTGGCAGAGTTAAAGATGTTAAGATTTGTACTGGGTGTGACAAGGATGGACAGGATTAGGAATCAGTATATTACAGGGTCAGCTCAGGTCGGACGGTTTGGAGACAAAGTCAGAGAAGCGAGATTGCATTGGTTTGGACATGTGCAGAGGAGGGATGCTGGGTATATTGAGAAAAGGATGCTAAGGATGGAGCTCCCAGGTAAGAGGAAAAGAGGAAGGAAGGCCTAAGATAAGGTTTATGGATGTGGTGAGAGAGGACATGCAGGTGGTTCGTGTGACACAGCAAGATGCAGAGGGCAGGAAGAAATGGAAACTGATGATCCGCTGTGGCGACCCCTAACGGGAACAGCCAAAAGAGAAGAATATCCTAAATTATCTTTTACAAGGACCTTTCTTAAAATTGACAATATTTGAAGGTTTTCATCAACACATTCTCTGTAAGCCAAACAGTCTGCATCTGATAAAACACTACGCTGTTGCATACAGACCCAAGAACTATAGCCTTTCTTCATTTGATAGATTATAACACACTGGAGCTATTTTTGAGAAGTTTTTCTGTATCCCTACAACTGAAAGAATACCCCTGTAAATATGGGCAAACCAGAAAAAGAATTGCATTCGTTTATGTGCATGACTTACGTTATGTACATCTTGGTTAATACTTTAGGAGATCTGCAGGCTAGGGATCTAAATATGAAACCTACTACCTTCATAGTTTTAGATTTTACATCACAAATCATTAAAGAAATGATAAAAAAAAAAAAAAAAAATCAAGCATCGGGGGACACCATAATCAAATTTGAAAAGTGACCAAGAACTTTTAACTCTTTGCTTTCTATTCTTTAGCCAAAGATGCACACATTTGACAATATAGTAAGAACACCAAGATTAATCAAACTATTAATTATCGTACAATGGGGTATATACTCTATCAAATGCTTTGCTCAAATCAAAGTATGCTACAACACATATTAAATCATCTAATGCCCTGCCAAATGGTTTATAAAATTGTACCAAATTGGTAAAGGTAACCTTTTTCAAACCATGTTGATGTTTCTAGTATATGTAATTAAAGTAAAATTCAACTTCAGATTTTGTTGCAAGACAATAGCCATTCCAAAATTGAGCATTTCAGCATTGAAATCAGAATCTTTCATGCTCTTCCTGATTTCAAAAGCAACAGCACAAGCTGAACACTAATGGCTCCCTTCTATCATAAGCAAGACAGACTTAAAGAAGGTTTTAACACAAACGTATCCTTATTCATGATTAACAACATTATTTACTGAAGCATAAACCTCAGTCAGTTTAATAGAACCCTCTTCCTGCACCTTACTAAAGTCTTTGATTTAAACGCGCACAACTTGTTAGTTCTCCAAAGGAATACAGGGTACTACTCTGAAATGGTTCCAAAACTACTCAGCTGAGCATCACTAAACAAATTCAGAAATACATTTTCTTACCTACTCCTTGACTGAAGTTGTTTGCGATTTCCATGTGGAGCTCATTCTTTGTTCACTTTGATTACGCCACTCAGTGACCTCCCTGACTACCACGTAACATTCAATGCACAGGACATTATTTTCAGAACAAAATGTAACCATCTCGGAATAAATTTCCACAAAATAACCTTACGTCCATCAGAATAGGACAAAACTGCTTGGTCTGAACCTTACAAATCACAAGATCATGCTATTTATTAATGCTAACATACATATGAAGTAAAGTCCTCCTTTCACAGTATGTTCCCATGGTTATCATTATACATACAAAAATGTCAAAACTTTACTTGGCTTGCTCTATTAAACTTCTAAAAACTATGAACAACCTTCAAAATAAACTTCAGAATTCTGAATGTCTGCCTTACTCTGTAGATATCAATTAATACTCTTCACACAATGCTTTCATGAACTCTTAGTGTGGCCTGCTACAGCACAAACTGCAATCTAGCTTCAAAGCCTTTTCCTTCTTCCATTTCTCTACTCATTTAGTGAGCATGCCTCCTTCACTGGGCATCTTCAAGAATTCTATAATATTCTCCTTTGTTTTTGTTAAGGAATGACTGCTACATAGCTAATGCACCCAAAAGCCTTATACCTACGGAGGAAAAAAGGACTCCGTTGTAAGCACAGCAATGACCCATTTCAACTTTTATTTCTCACTTCTGCCCTAATATGTGCACTCTTCCACTTTGCCGTTTAACTGCCTATAGTCTACTGCTCTTATTTCTTTCCCCAAGGGCTATGCCTGCAAATGGTGTACTGTGAACAGTGTACTAAAGCACACAAACTTAATAAAACGGTGTCTCTTAAGATGGCTCATGAGGACTAATACAGTCACCTAGCAAAACTAATAAAATTAAAAATTATAGCCATTAAGTTTAAGATTTTATGACACCATGACAATCTTCTATCAAACATTAAACACCCAATCAATTATTATACATAAAACCTAAATGCATAAATCTGGATTTGATCCAAAAAATGTTTTTCTAGCACTGTCTAATGGTATGATTCAGCACCTAAATGTTTTTACAGCATTCCATGAAAGTGACAGATGAACATTTTTTACATTTTCAACTACGTGCCAAACTCAAAACCAGATTCTGCATTCTACATGGGAAATCACCATTCCAGCAAGAAATTAAATTTGCCCAACTTTGTCAATTAAAATAAGACATACAAGACTGTATCAGAAGCTTCATATAACAATATTTTTGCAGTACAGGACAATATTTTATATTACTACTTCTTAATACCATTTCACAAAGACTTATTGTTAAATGCTTTATGCTGCTGTTACTCTTATACAATAAGTAAAACAGCCCCTATAGCCCAGCCAAGAAAAAGTGGAAACAAAACCATGATAAATAAAAAAAAAAAAGTTACAACAAAGAGCAATTTTACTGTCATCAAGAGGATATTTGAAAACTATGGCGAAAGAGAGAGAAAGAATAAAACCAAGAAATGTCTCTTGAAACCCTGTGTAAGAAGGAATCCAAATGTTTACTACCATTGCATTTGTAGACAATATGCATGAAAAATATGCAAATAAGAGGGAAAATGTTAAATGAAATTGCTAAATCCAAACAAGCTGCAGATGCATGTAAAACAGAAACTAGACTAATTTTTAAGTGTCACCACAATTTTAAAACTTAGAATGCCCCTATATAATCTTATAGCAATATCAACCACCTTAACAGAAAAGTCATTTCCATCTATATTAATGCAGTAAATGGAAATGATGAAAATTTTAACAGCAATCACAGAATAATGCACACCAGACTTACCTACTAAATATGTCAGAGAAAGCTCCCTAGTGCAATGCCTCTATTTCAAGGAAAAAAAGAGGCGAAAGCAAGATCTACACTAGCCTAAAACATACATTCAAAACACATGAAAAACAGAATGTGCCTTTTGTATGAACAAGACCTTAATGTATGGTTCCTAAGAGCAGACCTTAATAAGGAAATTAGACTGGCTGAGGATGACTAGCCAATGAAGAAGACACTAGGTGCTAGACTTCAACAGTATAAATATGACTGGAGTAGATGCAAGTGTAGGACTTTAATGTAAGGACTTGTAAGGAGTCAGGTGAAAAAGAACAACAAACACACAATAAAAAAGAAAAGGTGCCACAGGCACATCAGAAAAAAATTACTTGTTTGAGAGGATAGAAAATACTTGCAATATCCAACTGCTAGAGTTGGCAATTCCACAATACTGTCCAATAAACATTTGATACACATAAAGTAGAAGAAAACAAGGATGGTGTGGATGGCAGCTAACGTGTTACATTACTTTCATGAGCATGTACATTCTTCCACGTTTGTTTTATGTATTTGTAGATGTGTAGTGGCAAAGCACTGTCTAAATTAACTTACAATTAAATTGTAGTGTGTTATGTAACTAATAAAAAAAAGAGTGCTCTAAATAATTTGATTACACAATTTGAAAATGCATGTAAATCATTTACTGCTCAGCTGGTTTTAAAGCTTTTGCTCCGATAAAAGCAGCTCTCATTTGGTTTTGGATGAGAAAAACAGACTGAAAAATCAAGCACTGTGAATAGTTACAGAAGCACTAAATACACACGCAACTAAGGCTACTAATAAAATGTAATGCTACTTTTTTGTTTTATCTGAAGCAGTTACATCTCCCTTTTCTCATTGCAAATAATATATAGTAAGCAAATCATCACATTTTAACCAAGACTGTTTTGGTCAGCCACCTTAAAATAAACTCTTCAGTCTATCGTAAACTTGCATTGATACAACTTAATAAGGGCGATTTAAATACCTTATGTAAATGAGACATAGTAATTTAATTCCTCAGTAATACAGTTGTCACAGTTCACGATATAACCTCTTTTGCTTCAGGATTACTTTTTTTACATGCATAAACGTAGAAAGCTTGGGCATATTAGTCTAATTTGCTTACTTAACACTTTCATTTTTACTATTTAAATGTAATGCTACAGACTCTATCTTTAAAAACACTCAGTCTTACTTTTTTGTTTTATTATTTTATGGCTGTCCCATGCAATTCTAAATTCAGAGTTATTCCATGTGCTTTTACTTAATTTGTAAGTAAACACTACACCATGCAGTATTTACCCTGGTTCAGTTATGTCATACAGCTTATATATATATATATATGTGATCACAAGTTTGTACTGCTATATGTCCTCAGTAAGAAATATGCTTAGTCTATATCTTTCAGCTGACCCCAGCTAACAGAGATAGCCTCATTTCTCTACTTAAGACTGCTCTCTCCAAGAACTACTGGCTGTAAACAAACAGGAAGTGATACCATATGTACTATTTCACTTGTGTTCTCTCTTACCTGACTGAAGGTTTTAGGAATAACTGTACGCCATAAATAACTTCTTAACAGTACACCCTTTAACTCTACAAACATAGACATTCAGTCAACAGGCCTCAGAACTGCTGAAACACAAAACCAGTCTCCACCCAGCTTAAACCATTGTCTTCAAACTGCAGGGGGATGCAGAATGAACTATCCTGTATAGTAACTGGGGGAAATTAGGCAATGCTACTTGTGAAAGAGCAACTGCATTCATTTCAGACTGTTTATTACTTGGTTCTCAAAAATTAATACAGTATCAAGCAGCACGTGTATTCAAGAAGCAGATGAGTACATTTTGCCTGTCTCAGACAATGTGCTATATTCTGCTTTTTTCCCCCAAGCTGTTGTCAAAAACACTGAAGATTTCAGAAAGGAAATGTTTTGGAAGTGCTGGTAAGGTACAAACGAAGAGCAGCATAAAAGCCTGTGGCACAGGACATAACATCTGGAATGTACAGTGCAAGGCAAGTCGGATTTGATTAATTAGAATGCCCAGTTATCGAGTTAAAAAAGAAAGAAAGGAATAACTGTTTATTTGTGCTTTTGGTAACTAGGTCTTAAAAAATGCTAGGATTTGCAAGCAGTGGAATGATAAGAATACATTTTTTTCAGTGCAAAAATATTTGAGTAAATCAGTAACGGAAACTGTAAAAATCTTTATCAGTGTTGTTTCACTGGACAATCTCATTGTTAAGACCTCATTGAAAGCATAGTTCAGATGGAGACAGCTCAGAAATCTGTCCCCTCCCTCAGTCATACATAATCAGATGGGCAGGTTTTTCATTACTCGAGTAAGTATGTTGAATGAATGAATGAATAACAATAATAAAGTTGGATGGCTGTTCAAATGCATATTTTTAGGACCTGGTGGCCAGGTACCTGAGAACTGTGTGTCCTGTTACAGAACTGTAACTTCTCTCTTGATTGCAAAATGAATACTTGTTAGTTTTTTCCCCAACCTTGTGATTAAATGGACAAAGAATACATGTGGGCACAGAATTCTGTTTCGAAAAATGTGTTGAGTGGTACAAAGGCTCTAATTTATTTGCATGTCTTTAACTATCTCTTGGTTAATTTTTATAGCAAAGTGCACTGCTTTCGCAAGTACAGAAAAACCTGATCTGTTACCAGGTTATTCAGCTAATGGCTACCATACCCCAAAGGCATTCCTGCACATCAGTTTCAGGAATTGTTTTGGGTGGGGAGGGGTGAAAATTCAGGGGAAATATGGCTGTATGTAAAACGGTGAGCAATGGATAAGCTTCAAATAAAGTTTTATGCAGCTAAGAAATTTTTGGCCTGTGGGGACATTTCCTGGGGGCCCTGTAGGAACACAATGACACATTAGAGATTCAAGGGGTGTCCTTAGCTAAACTGTATACCAGAGAGGAGAGCTTAATAAAACCACACTAGGTAGCATATATATTTCCTTGAGTGTGAAGTTTACAAGTGCAAGCACATCAATATAGACAACTGGGATTTTTATTTTTACATATTGGGGAGATAATTCACCAGTACACAACTAAGAAGGTTCAGTAAAATACAGGCAGATTTGTGGATTGCTTGTATTTTAAGTTTAGATTTATGTGTTCAGTTCTAACATTTACATAAATAAAAGAGAAGATGGGCAAGCTTTGTTAGTTTTTTTACTGTATTTCTGAGTTTGGGTTAGAAAATTGGTAGTATATATTTGTATTTAACCTGGATAAAGCAGAGTAAGTTTACTACAACCTGAGACACTACTCATGAGTCATACCAACTCTCATTACCTCTAGAACTAAAGGGTCTGTATTAATTTGCTGTAATTTATTTTCAGCGAACATGTACTCATCGACCCCTATTCAGCAAAAATCACTTCTGCAATTCGCTGAACAATCCAAGGACAAAGAAATACTTGCCTGCTGCACGCTGGACCCACATCTACCTAAATCAACCCCCCCCCCCCCCCAGCTATATATACCAACTCCGAGATCGCAATACGGTGGAGAAAAGGGCAAAGTTGTGTAGTTGTCCAACTACGTCTTTGCCCTTGGAATAGTCAGCGAATCATGGAAGTGATTTTCGATGAATGGGGGCCAATGAATACATGTATGAATTTTGGCGAACTAATGTAGACCCAAGCTAAAACGCCACAGCACTGCACATGCTTTCTCCTCTTGTGCGTCTCTTTGGCAAGCTTTCCCCATCAACATTAAGGAATTCCACACTTATTCTAAATTCAGACTGCAACTCAAAAAGCATTTCATGCAAGCCAGATGCTCTGGCTTCAATGCAGGACATATCACCTAACCTATCTGCTTTTCGAGTCTCTTCTTCTCTCTCAAGATTCACTGAAGATTGACCCACTTTAGAAACTAATGTATATATTGTACATTACTCTCTGTTTGACTGTATATTGCACTGTGCTTGTACACTGGAATGTATATACACAATTTTTTGCTGTGGAATTAGTCTGAAATCTTCTGTTATAGCATTAATTTCTGTATTTTTCATTTGTGAAATGCTTTGTATTTCACCTGGGCAGAGCTAGAAATTAGTCAGTATTTGTCAGTGCACTACTGTAGTAAACATACTTACATACATACATACATAGATAAAAAATAAATAAGCATCTAATTGAATGCATAGTTTTGGAAGAAAATGGGAGTGGTTGTATTGAGTTTAGGTCTCAGAAGAAAAATGGGTGAGAGACAGGGGCGGATTGTGGTATAGGACTGCTGGGCTGTAGCTCCCCAGTTGTCAAAAGAAAAAAAAAATTAAATATTTTTATGCACTAGTAGCAGTGCGAACTGCAAACTAGTGTATAATATGGAAGATGCATTGATTCATGGAACTCAGAGCAGCTCGCAAGTGTGTCCGAGTTCCACTTTAAAAAAATATATACTTTTCTTGTCACTGGACTAATTTAAAAACCATCAGGATTAAGAAGACTGCAGGCATCAATGAAGATGCCTAGAAGTCATTGCAGTTTTAACTGCAGTAAATTGGAATCCAACTGGACTGTTAAGTCAGCAGCTACATTCTCTTCCCACTCTTTAATTTAACTTAACAGTTAATTTGCAAGGGAGGGAGCGAGAGAGATGGACGGACTATATCAAGATTCAAGAAAATTATGAAACTATTAAAAACAAAAAGCTGACTTAGACTACTTAGTAGATAACTGGCAAGTAAAGGATTCCTTGGCAAGGAAGATTTTTTTTTAATCTACAGTGGAAGAAAAATCATGAGTTCTGACTGCCCCCTTTTTTTTTTTTTTTTTTTTTTTTTTTTGGCAGAGCCAACCAGATACTTTATGTATTTTTTTTCCTGGCAGGGTCAACCAGATACTTTCTCTAACATTTTTTTTTCCTGGCAGGGTCTACCAGATAATTTATGTATTTAATTATTATTTCCTGGCAGGATCGACCAGATACTGTTTAAATAGTGCAGGACTACTTGAACAAATTTTGTTTCTAACATGCTGGGCCTGAAGTCTGGCAGGGCAAACCAGATAGTAGTAGGTAGTGTATGTGTTTTGGGGGCTATTGATTGATGACTTTCTTTTTTTAATATACTATCCTGGCAGGATTAACCAGATACTAGGGAGGCACTGTGTTTTGGGGACTGCTATTTTTTTTCTTTTAATATAGTACACTGGCATGATCAACAAGATGCTAGTGGTCTATGTGTTTTGGGGGCTGTTGATCAGAGGATCATTGGAGGTTACTAGGCTATCAAACCGGAGGTCATTTCAAGCCTAGCCGTTTCAGCCCAATGTAATACCATAGATACTCTAGTCAATACCCAGGACTGTATTTAGTAATGACTGCCCATGTCTAGGAGGGTTGTGGGCATTATCCCCGGTAAGAATTTATGGTGCCCCATCCACTCATCCAGGTTCCTTTTGAGCAGTGTCATAGAGATGCTCTGCTTCACATGAATTGGCAGCCTATTCCAAAATGTGTCAGTCACTGGGAGACAAATCTGTCCCTCCAGTATGTCCTATTCACATCACAGGCCATGTTTAGGTCCCTGGAACAGATAGCTCTAGTCCCATTTGATTTACGACATGCAGCAAATTCATTAGGTTTGGGTCAGAGACTGTAAGCCAGGCGTACGTCTCCCCTAAGAAGCCTATACAATACTGAGTATAGTGGCAGGGACTTTAGTTGGTATGTGTAAGGTACGTGCTGGTCTCTGTTGATCTTCTTAGTTAGAAATCTCTGAGGTCTCTCTTAATTGCTGCAGGTGCTTTTCATGGTACATGCTGAAAGGGGCATTATACTCAATTATGGGTGTGATTAGTGACAAGTTTAGAGGGGTTATAACCTCCTTTGCTGTAGAGGTAACGCCTTTGCTAATTAGATGTGCTTTGTAGAAAGCCTTCCTTACTACAATGGACATATGCTGGAGGGATAGGTTCCTGACCCAGAGACTCACCAGACTCTGGAATAGACTGCCCATACATGTCAAGCAGAGCGCCTCTTTGACCCTCTTCAAAAGGAACCTTCATGATTGGATGAGAGATAGGAAATTCACCCCGGGGATCACGTCAGTCACCCTGCTAGACAGGGGTCCAGGGAAGTAAATACTGTGGGAAGAAATAGCCGGGGAATTGTTATGGCTAGGCTTGTAGAGGCCGTAGGTCCGATAGCCTAGTACGAACCTATGAACATGGTGGTCAAAGTTAAGGTCGCAGTCTACTTGTGATCTTAGATCTCTTACCATTTTTTAAGTACCTAGGGTATTGTTAATGATAGTGTGAAGGGACATTGTTTTTACCAAAGGGAACAAGGATGCATTTCTTTGCATTCAGTTTGAGACCGTGACTAAGACACCAGTTGTTGGTCTATGTAAGACCCTCTGAAGTATACTGACATCATATGGGGATTCAATAATTGCACCCAGTTTGCAGTCATTCACACACTTGGCCAGCCACAGCCCCTTTGTTTTGGCCTGAACTTCTGAGAATTATATAGCAAACAGTAGGGGGCCCACCACTGACTCTTGTGGCACCCTACTGGTGACAGTGTATCACCGGTTTGTGAGAAGACATGCGTGTGCTGCTCTTCATGGAGCAGGAGGCATTGTGGAAACTATTCTAATGCCTAGCATCCTTGCTTGGCTAACAGCTGGTTAAATACATATATATAAATACACAGAGAGATGGAAAGATAATCAACCATCAATCGGATAATGCACAACTGTAACTTAAGAAGTTCTGTGCTTACTGGCATTCTTTACTTTTTGGAACCAATGGTCAAGAGAAGGTTGATATAAAAGTTTTAGTACATCTCAAAGACAATAATTGTGTTGGTTGTGGAAGCACCATATTTAACTTACTGGTCAGCAGAACAAAAGAGGTTGAGATAAGTACACAGATATTTGCAAGGAAGAGATGTGCATGGTAATACAGTAAGTAGTGAGCATGTTGCAGCAAGGTGTGATAGTGTCTTCATGCTAGATATATTGCTGGAGTCATCAGCATACATTTCAACTGTCCAGAATTTTTTCAAAATGTCCAAATATTTGCCCCATAGTTTTTGGTCTGTGTCTTATAGAATTTGTGATTTTTCGGGCAAATCATGGAAAACTAAACTTACTAAATTATGGCAGACATTAGAATTGCAGACTTCGTATCCTTCAGAAAAGTACATCTAATGCAAAACATGTTCTAGCAATTAATTTTGTTCATAAAAACAACATTTAAAAATCTGTCCTTGATTTTGGGCATTTTTTCCTCCCATCCCCATTTTGGCTTATTTCAGAATCTTTGCTCTAAGATGTTGAGGGAAGAGGTTATTCATTACACAAGCACAGTTAAACAGGGAAGGTTCACAAGACAGAAACAAGAGAACCATTTTTCAGAGTTTCTCAGGCATGAAAGAGGCACAAAAATGTTGGGGGGTAGTGAGGACAACTAATAAAAAGGATGGAGAAAAGCAATGAAGAGAAAAGTAAGTTAGTGTACCAGTAGCTTAATACTATGCTAACAGGCTGATGAGGGACCAAAGAAGCAACTTTTAAGTTGCTGCTGACACACTAAGAGGAGCAGGGATGGCTTGGTATCCAGATGGGAGGTTGATATTACATGGTTAAGTGGATGCCTATGGGTTATTCATAGCAGGAACAGTAAATGAGAAATGTAGTATCTTTTGGAACAGGTTAGGTAAGGACAACATCATACATTACCTGGATGAGTTTCTTTACGTAGAACAGGCAAAGTCACATCAGTATCACAGGCCTTGAGAGAATATGTATGGACCAAGAGGTCCCCTTGGTAGCTGAGATGGCAGAACACACGTAAATCAGAAGGTTCTCGCTAGGAATGGTAATAGGCAAGAGAGTAGACTTATACCTCCTACCTGAAGAAAGGTTGACACCCTAAACAAATCACATGACCAGGTTTTGGGTAAAGCGATGTTCACATGAAAAGAGTTACAGGAATTAAACTGCTGGTTGGATTTTTCCTG
The DNA here is from genome assembly GCF_019279795.1 of Protopterus annectens. Classification (NCBI taxonomy): domain Eukaryota; kingdom Metazoa; phylum Chordata; order Ceratodontiformes; family Protopteridae; genus Protopterus; species Protopterus annectens. Next base: position 742,366,771 of record NC_056748.1, read on the forward strand.
GAGAGTGATTCCAGTGGGCATATAATGTATGAGGAGGCTAGTAACACAAGGGGCAGGCAGGGTGCTTAAAGCCATATGTTACAGTAGGGTCACAAGTGGCATGCAATACAATATATGAGTTTAGCAGATGTTTATTTAGGAATTCAAAGGGACAGCAGACTAGTACAGTTGAAAAAGTAGAAATATAAATAAATAAATACATATCCATTGAAAATACCCATTTTCAGCATGTTATTTTGATATTTGAGGGTAACTGTAGTTGTCTATATTCGCACATTCTATTTGACAATGTCATAGATATACTACAGCTATGGTAGGTGTTAACTGTACTTGTTCAAAATTTATTTTCTGCCTGACAACAATATCATTATACACTGACAGCTATGTGTTATTTTTGAACAGATAGGTAATTTAATTTTTCCTGAGCTGAGCCAAGAAATGATCACTAGGATTAGTGTTTACATTGGTAAAATTAAAGAAATTAATGTAAATAAAATAAATAAATAAATAACAACAAATGCAGTTAGGGGAATACAAGCTTGGGAGACTATATCAGAGGAATCAGGCTCAGCAGCATTTGGCCAAGAGTAATTAGTGGTAGAGACCAATTAGCCATTACAGAGCTGGAGACCTTTCCAAAGACAGAAATAGAAGGCAAACAAGGTACTTCAGACAAAGATCAGACAACACAGATATAGTTCAGGCAAGGAGTAATCAGCAAAAAGGGTGAGGCGTAGAATAATAGGACATTTTACATTGTGTTGTGTTCACAGTGGGCTCAGTTCAAGAGACTGGCCTTCGAAACAGTACCATTACCATGGCAAGTACAAATTCATTCAAAGTATTGGTGGACTTAGGAGAATGACACCTGATAAACAGCACCCATATTACAGGTAATTCAGTGGTTTATAGACACTAGGAAGGTGGAAGGTTGGCCAGTAGTATGTCTCAACAATGAAAACCATGCATTCTGCTAATTTTGGAGGCAGGTTAAAGCAAGGGGAATGCATCCTTACACCTGTCAAGCTATCAGCCCGTTGCATAAAGCCATGGGATGGCAGTGCAAGCCTTATGGGACAAACTCCCAAATGTATGTCATTATTAATATGAATAATTGTTTTTCAGAGCCTGTTGTTTAACAAGCCTATGTGGGCCAGTTAGTTGGTCAGAATAAGTACAGGTTTTTTTTTTCTCCAATAAACATCTTTATTAAACGATCACATATGACATAGGCAATCTTACACTTATATAAATGAAAAACAAATGACACTGACACAACTTTAGTTGCAAACATTATGCATCACAGACACCATTGAAACAACTGTAGTTGCGAACATTATACATCACTTTCTTATAATCTATACAGTCATTGTCAGTTAAGCATTATATGGCTCATTCAAATCCTGCTTCTTAAACCTCATTCCTTCTCTGCATATATTGTTCCCACAATTCCCATTTTTCTTATGTAGTTAGTTTGCTCCTTCTTTTTCTCAAGATCCCAATTCCAGTTGGTTTATCTCTGTTACTATGTTCACTGCTTCTAATAAAGTTGGTCTAGACTTTGATTTCCATTTTATAGTAACTGCTTTTTTGGCAGCCACCATAATTAGTCTCAGGAAGGTTTTACTATGCCTAATCACTTCTGATTCTGTATCATAGCTCAAAAAAAAAATATCCCCAGTCAATCCAATCTGCTTACCCAGCATCTCCGACAGATGAATCTCATGCAAAAGACCAGTTGGCGCAATGGTTAAGTTATTTGCCTCCCAAACACAAGGTACAAGGTTTGAGACTCACCTCTGATAACAGCTTCATTGATTGAAGAGATGGCTTTGGGATTTGACATAATGGTTAAAGTATTTACCTCACAAACAATAGGTACAGGGTTTGATTTTTCACTTTGGGGAAGTTGGCTAGGCTTAAAATGGTCAACCTATGAATCTATGTGCAGTGAAACAACTGGTAGATAATTTTGGTTTGAACCAGGCTCTTCTGAGGTGCTTCATCTCTGGGATGTGTTACAAAGTTCCTGAGGCTCCAAGACCAATCTAAGTGCTTTTTCATTTATTTTCCCTTATTTTATTGCATTTGCACTTGCTTGTCATTTTCATCTGTGCCTAATAGCTAATTTATCACATTTGCACTGTTTTATAGCCATTTGCTGGTTAACTGCATTTCATTGCTATTTACTGCAATTCGTTACTGTTTAACTACATTTTACTGCATTTCATTACTGTTTAACTGTATTTTTTTATACTGTGAGTCCTGATTTTTGTTTATAAGTGGTTAATCTGTGCTTTTCTGTGAGTTTTACTGTGTTCTAAACCATTAAATTGAGTAGTATAGTCTGGATACAGGTTTGCTGCATACAGAGCTGTTTGTTTTTGTCTTCTGTGTTTCTGGCAGTCATCTTGTGTTGGTAGGGGCCTATCTTCTCTGCTAGTGAGAGTAGCAGGGCTGCCTGGACCTTGTCTGGCACAAGCTGATTGGTAAAGAGAGCACGGGCTGGCAGGTTTGGTTAGATTTCTGTGTTACTAGAATCTTCTATTTTTTGTGGTATTTAAACCCCGCATTTGAGCTGATTTGGGCTTGTTTGCGCATCACGTACCACAGCTGCACTGTTTTTAACCCATTGCAAGGTTTTCCAGCTACAAATTTTCCCTTAGTAGCACATGTGTGATCACCTAGTAGTACTCATCTTAGACCTTCCACCCTTTACCCCCTTAACTCTTTCTGGCCTCTCTCCCTCAGATTCTGACAACTATGGATGGACAATTGCCTGTGGTTTCTCCTGCCAGTCCAGTTGATATGGGTATTCTGAGACACTGTAGCAACTGCCTCATGTACACGGATGACCCTCTACTACTACCACCTAGGAACAGAATTTGTGAGAGATGCAGTTACATTAAGAACCAAGAGTCTATGCTCTCTCCCTCACAAGCCAATATATCTGGCACTGAGAAGGTTGTCAACACAAACACCACTCCTCAAACACCACCCACACCTACACAACACACACCCACAAATGCGGAGGTCCTCAACAAAAACACACCCAAACAAAAGGCAAAAACACTTGCAAACTCCAAAGCCCACCACAGCACACACCACACATAGTCTACACACCTGTGTCCCACAGCCACTAAGGCCCAACCATAAACCCAACATATTAGACATAAGAGACTCCATTGTGAGACACACAAATGTGCCCCTCACCAGGCTGGTTAAGGAGAAAGTCACGGTTAGTTGTTTGTCAGGTGCCAGAATTCATCATATCACACAAACACTCAAGTCTCTCAGTAACAGGTACTCTCATGACTTTGTCATAGTCCTTGTTGGCTTGAATGACTTGAGATGTACCTCTCTGGACTATATGAAAAGAGACATGATCGAGCTCTCACTGAATATGTGTCCCAGGCAGGTATGTCCCTAGCCTTAAGCAACATTCTACCATCACCCAGAATGATGCCTTAATACAAACAGAAAATTATTGACTTTAACAATTGGCTTAGTTTCTGATGTAATTCCAAGGGGGATCCAGTAATTGACAGCCTGGGAAGACATGATCGACACACCACGATGATTTGCCAAAAACAGCCTGCATCTGTCTCCCTTGGGCTTCAGGCTTCTGGCAAAGGCTCTTGCCTCCCCCATAGTGCCTCTTTTAGGCAATGCCATGAGGTCAAAACTATCAACATGAAAATTTCATCAAAATGCAAATTAAAGGTCATGTTGCTAAATGCTAAGAGTCAAAACATGAAACTGCACTTATTGCAAGCATTTTTAACCCTGGAATAAGCTGACATTTGTGCAGTCAGAGAAACCTGGTTAAAAGCTATGGAGAGCACCCCAGCCATACCAGGTTACTCATCCTATCATCCTGTCATACATTCAGACCCCAATCCGTAGGCAGCAAAGCAAAAGGAGGTGGAGTTTCAATATATATATATATATATATATATATATATATATATATATATAAATATATATATATATATATATATATATATAAAATAAAGACATACACACCTCCAGGCTGGTCAAACAGTTTGATGTACAGGAGACACTCCAGCTGCAGTTAACTGTTGTCAAGACCCTTATTCTAATCATAGCTAGCTACAGGCCCCCAACCTTGACTCAAGATGCCCACGCCACCTATCTGGACCTCTTTGAATCTATCAAGATTCAACTCTTTACCATGATCCTGGGTGACTTTAACTCTCCAACCATAGACTGGAAGAACTACTCATGCCAAAAACAAATGCCCAGAGATTCCTTGATTTGTCAGTGCAAATGCCTTGGAGCAGCTGGTCACAACCCCCACAAGAGGTGATAATATCTTGGACTTGGTATTAGCCAACATGAGTAACCACTGCAGCATCCATAAAGTGTCATCCTCCCTGGTAAGATCCGATCACAAAGCGGTCACTTTCAAAGTCACCATCTCCCCCTATCCCCTCTAGCTAGGGTCAAACATAAAAACTTCTCCTAAGCTCATTACAGCCTCATGAGGGAAGGTATAAACAGCTTCACTGCCCCCTCCCCCTTATGTAGGAATTGGCACAAATGTCCAAACCTACACCAAAGTACTATTCAAGCATTTATATAGCTGCATGCAATCAGGAATACCCAACAGGACAAAATCCTCCTCCTCAAGGAAGTGTAAACCTGTCTGGTGGACATCTGCAATAAATAAACTCTATAATAAAAGGTCCAAGAAGGAGCAGGTGCCTAATTGGAAGCAATCTCTCCTTAGCCTGAACAAGCAAATAAGTGCACTAGTGAAATCCTCCAAAGCAAACTTTGAGTCTAAACTGGCCATATCTACTAAAGACAGTCATAAGGCCTTCTTCACATATGTCTGCAATCTCAAATGAAGCACTCAGGTCTGCTCAGAATTGATGGTCAAGGACACCACATACATAAACATCATAGATATAGCCCACCTACTATCAGACAGGCTCAGAGAAAACTTCACCCCTCTGTACCCCCATCAGTAAAAAAAGGACATCCTCAGCACCTGCCCCCCCCTCTCCTTATTTCTAGGGAGCAAGTCATCACTGTCCTCTCAAAGGCAAAAAATACAGCCTCCATGGGACCCTATAACATCCCAGGCTGCTTCATACATGAATTCATGCTGGAACTTGCAGCACCATTAGGCACCTTATTCAACAAAAGCGTGAGTATTGGCTTTGTCCCAGCTGAGTGGAGGACAGCCACTATCATCCCTTTGCACAAAGATAGAGCATCCACTGATCCAGGAAATTATAGACCCATCAGCCTAACTAGCTTGATCTGCAAAGTCATGCAATGGATTATCATGTTCCTTATTAACATGGACACTGGCAACCTCCAAACACTTAATCCCACACAGTTTGGTTTCATCAAGGGGAGGTCATGCCTGTTAAATTTGGCCGACTTCTTTGAGACAGTCACCAAAGCCAAGGACGAGGGGAGGACAGTGCACACCACCTACCTTGGCCTGGCCAAAGCCTTCGATACTATTCCCCTACTCAGGTATAATAGATAAACTCTTTCAGCTAGGCATCAATCAGTATATTACCAGATGGGCAGCAAACTGGTTCACTGATAGAACCCACCTAATCAAAATAGGGAAAGCCACCTCAAGCAGTAGACCCGCAATGAGTAGTGTACCTCAGGGATCAGTCTTGGGGCTTCTGTTGTTTGGGTTATATTTTTCTGAGGTGCAGGCCAAAACCGCTGGGCTATGGCTGACCAAGTTTGCAAATGACTGTAAGCTGGGTACTGTCATCAATTTCTATAGTGATGTGGACATCCTCCAAGAGGATCTCACCCAAACAAATGACTAGTGCCAGAAACATGGCCTCAAACTAAATGCCAGAAAACACATCACCATCCCCTTTGGGGAGAGTGACATCCCTACAAATTATTACATTAATAACAAGGTCCTAAGCACGCAATCTGTCATGAGGGACTTGGACACCCAGGTTGATACCAAACTGACTTTTGACCACCATATTGCCTCCGTTGTATGGAAAGTTTTCTACATAGCCCACCTCATTAGGAAGGGTATCTCATCCAGAGACAAGGAGGTTTTAACATCCCTGTATTCTTCCCTTATAAGACCCATTATTGATTACAATGCCCTTTTCAGCATCTACCTCACAAAGCATATATAGCATCTGGAGAGACCACAGAGGTTCCTCATCAGGAGAATCCAGGGCCTCAAACATCTACCCTATACAGATAGGCTAAAATCCCTGTCCCTCTACTCTGTCTCATACTGACTCCTCAGAGGTGACCTCAATCTGGCATACAAAGCAATCTCAGATCCCGCCTTGATGGGACTGCTGTATATCTGCAAGTCAGGCTCCACTCAAGTAACCCCACACCCGCAACCTCAACCTGGTCTGTGACATCAGTAGGACTTGTTGGCGGGACAGATTTCTGTCCCAGAGATTCCCCCTTTTGTGGAATAGACTCCCTCTCCAAATCAAGCAGAGTTCCTCATTAACCCTTTTTAAGCCCAATCTGGAAAGCTGGATGTGGAACAGAAAATACACCCTTGGGATTCCACCTGTGTCCCTGCTGGACACGGGCATCGGGTGCTGACTTGTTGGAACATAGGCTAAATTCTTGGCTAGGCTTGTAAGGGCCTCAGGGGCAATATCCTAGTAACTTCATATGCTCCTAAAGTCTGCCATTACACTTCCAAAAAATATGTTTCTAGCCACCTCTTTCTTGCCCGTCATACCTCCAACATTTGCTATCCATCTGAGGAAAAATTCTTTGGAGTCTACTTGGGGTATAAAAATACCTATGTAAACACTTCCAGGCAAAGATCCTAAATCTTCTAGACTTTGTTGCATATTTGGGAGATATACACATATCTCTCCATTGTCTCTTTGTGAATTGCTTATCCAATCTCTTTCCCAATCTTTCTAAGCTCCTCTGATTGAGTCTCATAATTATCATGCAATATTTTATATGCTCTATTAATTATTCCTTTTTTAATAGTAGCATCTGTTCAAGATTCTATTAAAAACTCTACCAGTTGTGGTCTTTCATTTAGGACCTCCTACCTCTTTCTCTTTGCCTATACTCTGATATCAATCTTTGATATGGAAAGCAATCTCTAACCTGCCATCCAAATAAATTCTTGGCATCTTCCCATTCTATTACCTTTCCCTTTCTACTTATTTGCTCCCAATACTTTGGTTCCTTTGCCAGTTTTCTCCAATAACTTCCAGCCCCCTCGTGCCTGTTATCTGTATCCCTAACTGCAGTTATCCCTATTGAAAGAATCTCTTTCCTCCATTCTCGTGCTGGTTTAGTTCTTAGAATACTCCCAGCTGTTTTGCGAATATAATACTCTGTATGAGTTTTGTTGTTTTCCTTAAGAGTCTGCATCCAAAATCCCAATCTCTCCTTATTTCTTGAGCTTCCCCCCTGTATTATCATCACTCCTTTCTACTTTGAATTAGAGTTTTCTGCTTGTGCTATGTATAAGACCCTTAACTGTGTTGCTATAAAATACCCCCTCAAATTGGATAAGCCTAGTCTGCCTTGTTCTATTGGAAGGATATGCTTATCTCACTTGACCCTTGCTGTCTTCCCTTCCAGATAAAATCCTTCAACTCTTTTCTAATTGTTATCCACAGCTTCTCCTCTGGTTGATAAAAATATGCCTGTCCTGTGTATAAGACTCAAGGGACTAAACACATTTTAATTGCTTGTATCTTAGTATGTATATCCTTATAACAAAGCATAGTTTCTAAATTTTTGTATTATCTTCTGTTTAGTCTCTTCCTGCATATCTTTAGCTACCACAGCAGAGTCATTTCTAATCCATACTCATAAATACTTAATTTTATCATGTCCCATAAATAGGAACATTGTTCGACCAATTCATATGTGGATTCATAATTTTCTGCTATTGCCTTTGTTTTAGCTTCATTAATTCCAATACTAAACCATGATTATAAATTGTTTATGTTAATGTATCCTGAGAAGATATGAAACCATCTTAAAATGTTCCACAACACTGTAATGTCCCTTTCTGGTTTTGTCATGTATAAAATATCATCTGGAAATAGAGCCAGCTTTTCCTGACTACCATACCAATTATATCCTTAAATTTCTGAGTCCCTTATTGTCTTTGGCAGTGGTTCTAAATATAATTCAAACAACAAAGGGGAAAGCAGGCAACATTGCATGGCTCCTCTACTTAAGTAGACATTACCAGACAGGACCCCACCCACAATAATGTTCGCCTCCAGTCCCTCATATATCCTCCTAATCAACCTTATTTTTTTTTTCAGGAAATACAAATGCTTCCATTGCCCTGCCCATAAGTTCCAACTTATTCTGTTAAATGCTTTCTTTGCATCAAGACCCACCATCAGCAATGGTATTTTCTTACATTATTCCTCCCTCTGGATCATCAGTGTTCTATTAATGTTGTCAAATGTTTCCTTCCCTCCACAAAACCATACTGATCCATGTCTATCAGTTTGGTATCACCTTTTCCATTCTTTCGGAAATTATAGACATAAACACTTTATAATCATGGTTTAGTATTGAAATGGGCCTGTATGAAGTTGGATCAGATGGATCTTAACCCCCTTTAGGTATTACTGTTATGACTGCTTTCTTCCAGGATGCTGGTATTTCTCCTCCTCTTCAAATACTGTTAAACAAAACTTACCAGATCTTTATCAGTTTTTCTTCCCTCCTAGCTTCCAAACTTTCACAGAAATACCATCTATTCCTGGGGAATTTCCTGTAGATTGTTTATACATATCCGTTTTTATCTCATCTCCTCCTATCCTAACTATTAGTAATTGAGCCTCATCTACCTCTAACCTTGGCATATTTAATTCTTCCATAAACATTTCCATTTGTACCTTTTCTTGATTTCCATATTTCTCTGCTTTATACAAACTTTCATAAAATGTCTGAAATATTTCTACTACTTCTACAGGATCTCTTGTTATCTTCCTTGTTATAGGCTCCCTAAGCTTGGAGACAGCCCTTTCTACTTTCTATTGTCTAAGTTGTGATGCTAAAAGTTTTTGTGTTCTAGAATTATTATCAAAAACAGTTGCTTAACAACATTCTTTCTAAATGTGTGTATATTATTGAGGTAATCCCTTATTTTCTGTTTAGCATTCTGCAATTGTTCCTTTTCATTTTCTGAGAGATTCCCCCATTTTGCAATATTTTAACTTTTGTTAGTCCCTCTAAATAATTATTGTTACTTCTTAACCATATCTCCCTTTCCTTTATTTCCACCCTACTTTTAAAACTCCACTTTAATTTTATCCCACTCCCTGGCTACATTTTCATAAGAAATTTCTATCTTCTCTAGTAGCTCCTGAATTAATTACAAAACCCATTCCTTGAAATCCTCTTTTTTTCAACCAATAGGTGGGAAAGCTCCAGTGTCTCATTTTTATTTTATTACCTTCTGTTTTTATTTTAGTTATTATTGGCACATGATCTGAAATAGTTATTGGGTGTGTCTCAAGACCTTCAATTAAATGCACATGTTCCTGTGAGATGTAAATTCTGTCCAGTTTTTGTATCTTGGAGAATAACACGTAAATTCACTCTGAAATCCTAGTACTGAATTCATGTCTTCCATTTAATAAATTTCTTCAAAAATCTACCCTGCTTTGTTATATTTTCCCTTCTAGGCCCCCATACACATCTTCACTGTTGAAAACCAAATTCCAGTCTCTACCTATAAGTAATATTCCTTGCTAAAAGCTGATTATTTTTACCAGAATTTTCTTAAGCTCCATTATAGCAGTTTTAGGTGAGATGTAAATGCATGCCAGTATAATACTCCTCATCCATTGCCAGTAGCCCCTTAGTACTATATACCTTCCATTATTATCTTTTTTTCCCTGTTGTCTCACTATTGAAGCTCCTCTTGCAATTAATATAAGTAGTCTTTTTTCCTTTGCCCCAAATATTCCACTGAATAGCCATCCTGAAAACCTTTCTTTACCAAATTCACATGTTCAGTTCTTTCCAGGTGCGTCTCCTGTAGCTTAACTATTTGCACTGTACATTTTTAATATAGTTCACTACTGTTTCTTTGTTATATTTATCTGTAAGACCATTCAGACTGAAAGACATTACAGAAAGCATGATTTTCTTATATAGTTATTATTATCACCTTTTATGTATAACTACTTTTTTATTAAATGTCTGGTTCCAACTTTTATGTTGCATGCATATACTGTTTGGCAGGTTGGTCTTTTATACAGTTGTTTCTTATCATATCCATTTGAGCCTATGCCACATCTTACATAACAGTTTGTTTTTTGAAAACACTGAAACAAAACAAACAAATCCCACCAAAACCTCCCTAAAATCTGTTAACTTAATAACACACAAAAATATGTATATCTTCAAATATTGAAGATTTTGCTTCCTAGTAAAAACAAAAGTTCTGAGTTGATAGCCACATAGACAGGTTAAAGTTAACCAAAAATAAAAGATTGTCATGCTAAGATGCATGGTATAGCCTGTGCTGTTAGTAAGTGCTATTTGATTCTATCTATATAGCTCTTTCAGCTGAGAAAACACTTGAATGCTTTCTGTAAACACTTTCTCCAAGCCATTTCTCTTTATCAAATTGTCTTCTAGTGACATGCAAACCAGACACACATTTCTTAAAACTGAACAAAGAAAAAGAGTGAAGAAGGGAGATAAAAACAAAAGTACATGTTTATCTTAGTATCCCCATTGCATTTTAAAAAAAACTAAGAAAACTTTACTTCAGGTCTAATTGATTTTGTACAATCTTTAAAGCTCTCCCAGCTGGGAAAACCCCTGATTGCTTTCAAAGAACATTATGTCCTAGACAATTTCCCTTTTCTCCCCCCAACCAATCCCATTCCACCAGACTGCCTCCGGTTTCTATTTATCAGATTTTCTCCATGGAGGCATGAGAGCCAGAGAGTCAGTTTCACTTTATCAGATTGTTATTATAGAAACATGAAGACCAGCTGCAGAATTGCTACTAAGTATACATGTATTTACTAGAAAAAAACCTTGTAAAATTCAACATTCTTTTTCATTTACTTGCTCTCTCTTAAAATTAATCACTCTAAGGTCCTTAATCCATAAATTTCCCCATGCAAGAATGAGAAAATGCACATTAATTTTATCCAGGCAGTTTTTTTTTTACATTGCATTGTCTATATTTCTCAAAACTGTACAAGAAAGAGAGAAGAGGGGAGAAAAAAACAGCACCTGTTTACAATCCCCATTACACTTAAAAATAGCATGCAAAGAAAAACATATACCACAAATGTAGTACTATTAAGAAAAGAAAATGTTTTCTTTACTTAGAGTTAGCTTTCTCCCCTCTCTTCCCCTCCCCAAAGCATTTTTCAGAGTGTTAATGACATGAAGCAGGGCATATAATTGAGTCCCCCACAAACCCAACAGATTTTGAAAAAGGCCAATATTTCCAGATTTTGTTATTCTGTCATATTTCACAAATATAATTATTGCATTCTAATCCCACATGAAGTTACTGATTTTATTACTGTTCTTATCCATTGCCCAAATCCTGTCCTTGCTTCATTTCCAATGTACTGTTGATTTTTCTAGTCATCTCTTGTGGTCCCCTCCTTCTCTCCAGTATTTTCCATTGAAATCATGGGAAAGGTTTCACAGGTGCAGTCTCTCTGTGGTCTTTATCACCAGAAGAACAAGAAGCAGAATCTCCTTCTGTTTCATAGCTCACTTCTTTGTTAGACAAACGTTTGTATTTCCTCCTTAGCATGTAATTCATCAAGAAATTATTTTGTCCCTCCAGGGAAGAATACCTTAAAGATAGCTGGATACAGCAGTTTGAATCTCACACCTGCCTCTCAACATTTCCTGAATAGTGAAATTAATTTACTCCTCTTCTGCCTGGTGTACAATGAGTAATCATTCTCCACAAACACTCTGCTGTCTCCCATTTTTAGTATTTTGCCCTTCTGCCATGGTTTTGTCAGAATCAACTCCTTTTTACTGGTAGGATTGCAACTTTACTATTAAAGGTCTAGGTTGCTTTCTTATAGCTAAGTTTGGAGCATACATACAATGTGCCCATTCAGCTAACAACTTCTGCTGTGGAATACCAGTCCAGTTGCTTATCTATGCTTTCATAAAATTAATGCAGTCTGTTCCTTCCAGCTTTTCTGGTATAACTGACAATATCAGGTTTTCCCTACATGCTCTGTCCTCTAATTCTGTTATTTTTTTGAAACATCTCTTCCTCAGCAGTCTCATATTCAGCCAGACTTTTCTTCATTTCGACCCTGATTTTTGCAGCTTTATTTTCTCATCCGAATATCTGTTTAAAGCTTCCTCTATTTTTTCCAGGCTTTTGATGTTTGTGTTGATATACTCCATCAGTGTTTTGTTTAGTTTAACCAAGTCTGTATGCAGTTGTCTTATAGCTTCCTGTAGGTTTTTGGAAGTCATGTGTGAAGGTTGTATTGCTTTTTGCTGAACAGCTGCAGATTTTTTTCTATTCAGTGTTTCTTCCTCACTTCTTGTAGCTGATTTTTCCAGGTTGTCTGTATTTCTTTATTCCTGGCATCTAGGCAGTGCACTTATTTGCTAGCCAGTTACTGAAATTTGCCCATAAATACAAGTCTACTGCCCTTCTCTGCTGAGTTTCAGTTTTCACACTGGGAGAGCTAGAAACAAGCTGTTATTCAATGCGCAGCCATCTCTGAAGTCCAGAATAAGTACAGTTTAATGATAAATAGGAACAACCTATGACTGAATATGAGGCAAAGAACAAGTGGGCAGCTCCAGTCCCAGGGGACACAAAATGAAGTGTAGTACAATGCTTACAACATTGCTAGACACTGTAAAACTCAAGTGAGGGCTGATTTTCTGCATCCAACATAGGAATCCACAAGTCACACAATTTTGTCATTGAGAGGTACTTAAGAGGAACATTTTTCTACCATCAGAAGGGTACCTTGCTTACCCGGCTTCATGTGAGGGCTGCAGCTTAGACCCTAAAGATATACCCCGTACTCAGACTCCACAGTCATTTATGATAAGGGCAACCTCTCATACACAATGGACAAGGGCATCATGGGAGAACATCAAGAAATTAGGAAGATAGAAACTCAACAATTACAAATGATATCTGAAAAATAACCTAACATTGTCTTTTATATTGTAGAACCAAGACCTCAGACACAACAGGAAGCATGAACACTGAGTTATTCTTGCATGAAAAGATTACAGAGATGGCTGCAGTGAGAACAAAGTCTGCATGGTGAACTAGAGTATATAACAGTTAGATGGCTGTCAGCTGGGGGGTTGAAATGGCCACAGCTGTGGCTAAGGCAATGGTGCAACTCCTTTGAGTAACCATACAAGATCCTGTGCCAAATAGGATGAAATGACAGATGTCACATGACAGTTGGAGGACTGGTAGTTGTAAGATGAAAAGAAGTAGCATATTTAAGAGAATTTTGGCTTCAGACTCAGTTGCTATGGTCTGATGTGATTCAGAGGTTGAAATGGCTACAAAGGTTGAGCCACATCAGATAGAGCAGTAGAGAGAATTAAATACAGGATTAGTGCCACAATGTGCAAATGTATGACTGAAAGTGGGAAAGATGACATAGCACATCCCAACATAAAAAGGAAATGGCCAGCAATGTATCATGTTGATGGGATTCACTTGTTGTTAAAAGGGGTGGCAGCTTTATATGCTGATGCAAGAGCAGGGCTAAAGAGTATTTAAGGAGATGTGCTTGGTGGAAGGGGGAATTCCCTCCCCTTCTGTGGTAGAAGGCAGAATTGGCAAAGGGGCACACAGGTAGGTGGGGAGGCTTTGTGACTGATTAGCTGGCCCTCACACAGAGCAAGTAGCCCCAAGGGGAGAGTAGAACTGTATGTGAAATATATGGAAATAGAAAGAAATGGGAATGTGGATGACAATGGCCCCTTTGATGTGATGTTGAATGAGGCTGGATATCATCAGTGCTGCTGCTCTGTAGGGTTAGGAAATTATGCATATGCTGATGCAAATAAGGTCTCCCTGAAAAATTCTGCCTTTGTGCATATGTCTTGAATGAACAATTGGCAAGCAATCTGCAAATAAATAAATGGCTGTAGCCGTTTAACTCCAATGAGGTGTCTGTGTCTTCATTGTATGACAATTGTTGATAACTGTAATGGAAAATTATGGTGCAAAACATGGCTGCAACCAGTTAACTCCAATGATAAATTATGGTGCAAAACATGGCTGCAACCAGTTAACTCCAATGATATGTCTGTAACTTCATTATATGAGTTGTTGATAAAAGGAAATGTAGCCGATGATAGAAAACTATGGAAGGAACAATGTATAAATCCCACACGACAAAGATTTAAAGAGATGTAAATGATAATTGGTTATCGTATTATTGCATATTGATGCTATTAGACAGGGTAAAATTATTTCCAGTCCTCAAACAATACAGATTGGCTGGTGAGTAGCAGCTAGGCTTAATTTGTCTGAGCTGGGATAGGTCAGAGAGAAGTTCTTGGGGGATGGGGACAGGGTCAGGGAGAGGTGGGGATACGTCAAGAAGTTGTAAAGGGCTGGAGTGGGAAAATTGATTCCCAGGGAAAAATGAAAAAAAAGACAGATTCCTTAGGGATCAGCCTCTTTCAAAGAAGAAATTCTCAGGGCAGCATTTCTGCCCAGGCCCACCCCCTCATAAAATCAGGGCAGACAAATCTGGTTAATTTCAAAAGAAGAGGCATCTACAGCAGGGTCAGTGTAGGGACAGTGGATAAGGAGGATAATCTAGATTGACCTGCATGGGTGATCACATTAGGGGCCAAGAAAAAAATTCCTATTTTTCCCCCACAGGGTTTTTCAGTTTTTTTTCCGTCTCCAACAAATGTATGTAGTTAGCTTAGTTTGTCACAGTCATGTCAGTGGAAGGCAGGATTAGCAAAGAGACCCAGATAGGTGGTGGAAGGTCTGTGACTGATGAGCCAACCCTCCCACAGATCAAGTAGCGCCAGGAAGGGGTGTAGGACTTATTAGCCAGCTCTCCCTTGGCAGATTGTAAAGCAGACTATGTGTAAAATATATGGAAATAGAAACAAATGGGAATGTGGATGGAAATGCACTGTTGATGTGATATTGAATAAAGCCAGATATTGGCAGTGCTGCTGCTCTGTAGGTTTAGGAAATGATGCATATACTGATGCAAACAAGGTTTTCCTAAAAAATCCTGCCTTTGCACACATCCCCTGAATTAACAATTGGCAAGCAACCTGCAAGTAAATACATGGCTGCAGCCATTTACCTCCAGTGAGATATCTGTCTTTATTATATAACAATTGCTGATAAGTGGAATGGAAAACTGTTATATAAAACATGTCTGCATCCAGTTAATTCCACTGATATGTCTGTGACTTTATTGTATGAACTGTTGATAAAAGGAAATGTAGCAGATGATGGAAAACTACAGTGGAAACAATGCATAAATCCTATATGCCGATGGTAGAAAGACATGTAAATGATATGTTGTTACTGTATTGACACCATTAGAGTGGGGAGAGATAGTCCCAGTCACCGATTAAAAAAAAAAAAACCTCTAGTGAATAGCTGCACACATATACAAATGCACACCTGATGGCTAATTTGGAGGTTTACCTATTTATCTGTCTGTATGGCAGTGATGTGAAGCAAAGTCAGAGCACCCAGTACAAATCAACACAGACATGAAGTGGTGTCAACTCTATACAGAAGGTTTCCTTAGCTGAGAATCAAACTGGAGAACCAAGCTTTGCAAGTAAAAAATACTAACACACCTTGGAAAGGAGAGAGCAATGCTGGGAATTGGTGACTTATGAATAGCCAGCTTATTTATTTACCAAACTTGGAATCTTTGTTGCATTTTAACACTTTTTGCATTTATTTTTAATATTATATAAGCCTAATGCAAAACATTATGTACATAGTCATCCATTTTAAGATAATTTTCCTTTCTCTGGAAGGAGACTTTAAAGATCCCCCTCCTTGACTTTACAAGACAACATTACAAAGAGGAAAGCTTCATAAGTAAATAAAAAATACATGCATGCAAACAGAAAAATAATCTGTGTTATCTTTAATAAGACAGAAAGCCCTGGCTGCCCTATTACTTGTCTATCCATAGACTTGTGGTTTAAAAACAGCATATCCCTCCACAGTAAACACATACTCTGTCTACCTCTCACACCAGCTACACATGAAATAAAAAAATGCATTGGTGAGAATAACAAGAATTTTGACATGAGCGAAAGACAAGACACACATCATGTATTTCTTGCAGAAGCTCTGAAATAAAAATAAATCAACCCACAAAGTTTTATGAAAATAAATAATAATAACTTTAGCCAGCTTTCAAATTTACGTATCATTCTATTGTCCTAAGTACCATTACAGTATCCCAACAAACTTCACTGATCTGCTGCAGAATATCCCCATCCAGCCTTCAGATATGGAAACAAATATAAAGAGGAGACAAAAACCAGGACTACATTATTTATTTTCAAGCAAGTGGGACAGAATGCATGGACAAAACCAAATCAGTGCCCTTTTGATACAGGATGGGTAGACTATTATAAAGAAGGGAAAGGAAACTGCCATTTGACATACCCTAATTTGTCACGTACAGATGTAAGTGATTAGTGTAAAATACCTTTAATAAGCCTCAGCCTTAATAGGGAATGAGTCATGTCATCGGGGGTTGATGCCAACATTCAGTAAAGTTTCGAACTGCAATCATCTCCCTGCTCTGCCATATGTTTCTTTACTTCATATGTCCTAGCACTGTATAGATACAAAATGGTATCTGAATTAATTGTGTTTTATCACTGCATTTTCATGCTGCTATATGGTTTTTGCTAGGGCTTGTTCCAGTCATACTATCAGGATGCAAGTCCAATGATAAAACAGAGTAAACCATTTGCTTGCGTACTGGCCATGAGTCTTGTATTCCATAAATTTCAAGCATTTAACATTAAAGCAACTTTGCAACCAGTTTGGACACAAATCACATGCATACTACTTCTGTTTTGTTTTCATACTCTGAGACAATAATCTAACTTTATTTCATTTTTTTTCCCTTACTGACTGCTGAACATCAAAACCCACCAATGATTGGGTCTTACTAAAGGGTTGAAGGAGAACTAATGTCACCATGGGGGCATTGTACACTGTCTGTATGGTGAATGTGGGCTCCCATACAGTGCCCCCGAGTGCTGCTGTTACTTGCTCGAGATCGTCAAGCCCATGTCAGTTGGTCTTTAGCCCAGCGTGAACATGTAAGTTTCCAATGGCACAGAAGCAATTGACTAACCAGATCCACTATTTCCCTCCTCCCAGGATGGGCAAGCTAGTTTAAGCCATTCAATCAAATGAGTATGGTAGAAATCCCTTGTACTCACATTGTAGCTGCAGGCATGGAAAGATAAACTGTAAAGCATCTAATTAGAACTACAAGTTCTGTTTAATAGAAACCATTTTGACATATGTAAAAAATGGATACAAATGCTGCAGAAATACAATAAAATTTTAGAGACGAAAGAATAAAGCAGAAATGTTTGCTATGCTTATCAAATACATTTAGTAAATACTGTACAATAACTGTTTCACACACTACTGGTGCAAACACTGATAGACAGAATGTGTGTGTGAGCATTCAGTTCACACACTGAATAAAGGCAAAAATTAGAGAACTGAATTAAAGGCATTACTGCAGCATTTAAGTTTTATAGACTGATTCAGAATGTAACATAATGACAAAGTCTAAAATGCAGAATTTAAACAGTAAACTGTACAAGTCTGCATGGATTCACTTCAGAAGCTCGAATTTCAGTATCTCGAACCCAAGAAGCTGAATCCACATAACAACGAAAACTAAAAACCGCGAAATTCAAAACCTCGAATACAGAAGGTTTTCAATGTCATGGTTTTACTACACACGCACACACACACACACACACACACCATCCTCCACACAAACACACACAATCACTCTACTACATGAAAACAGGGGGGCTGTGCCCCCCACACCACCCCCACTTAAATATTCTCACTCCGAGGTCGCACTACATACAAACACACACAAAATGCCACCACACAAGCTACATTCTCCTCGCACACACACATATCACAGCAACAAAGCACACTGACACACATCACAGCCGCTACCCAATCCCCTTAACACACACACACACACACACACACACACACACACACACACACACACACACACACACTTACCTGAATACATGACCACAGTGGAAGTTTAGAAGCGCAAAATTCAAAACCTCCAGTATTCGAGGTTTTGAATTTCGCACTTCTAAACTTTCACTATTATGTGGATTCGGCTTCTTGGGCTCGAAATACTGAAATTCGAGATTTCAGTATTTCAAGCTTCTGAAGGGAACCCATCTGCATGCATGTTGCTGTCGTATTCTGGGGATAAACAAGCCTTTGGGTAAATGTTTTGTTCAACAGTGTATAGAAAAATAAGAACTACAAGTTGGTGTTCAAGGGAGTGCAAATTCAGTAAAAGCAACAAAAATTCTGGACAGAAATGCTTGTGCAACATAAATCATGGTGAAGAGACTTTATGGATTTCAGGTACAAATTATGTGATTTCTGCAGCAGAATATGATAAAATGCAGTTAGTCTGAGTAATCACACTGATGGTACTGTAGACATGCTGGAAGAGTATATAAAGTCATTCTGTGTGACTGTGTGAGAGGGTTAAAAAATACATGTAAAGGCAAGCGTCTTTTAGTATTTTTTTTTTTTTACATTTTATGGCTACAATATTTATTTATTTTTGACACCTTTACTGACTTATCATTTAGGCATAGGCAAACATACATTTATATACTTCTTCTTCTTCTTTTTCCTGGTTAGGGTCATCACAGCGGATCACCTGTCCGCTCATGATTGGCAGTGGAGTTTTTTTCTGGTGTTGAGTTGCCAGCCCAGCACCCAACCTTCCACAGAAGGCACACACACGCACGCACTCACACCTAGGGACAATTTAAAGTACCCATTCCACCTACAGCATGTCTTTGGGATGTGGGAGGAAACCAGAGTACTCTGAGGAAACCCACGCGACCACAGGGAGGACATGCAGACTCCACAAAGAAGGGACCCCAGCCGAGGATCGAACCGGAGAACCTTTTGCTGTGAGGCGGCAATGCTAACCGCTGCACCACCGCAGCCACCCCAGACAAACATACATTTATAAACAAGAAAAAAAAACCTTAACATGTTCCTAGTCACAAGACATTATAGATCATATATTTTGTATAACTATAATCAATCCAAAATTACACAATTCCTGCTTTCCCTTAAACCTCACGCCTTCAAAATATTATTCGGCATGTAGTGTTCCCACAATTTCCATTTTCTTTAAGTAATTTGCTGCAACCCTTTTCTAAAGATCCCACATCTTTTATCTCTGTTACAATATTCCACACTTTAAATACTGTTGCTTTTATCTTTGATTTCCATTTTCTATTAATTGATTTTTGTTAGCCACCAGAACTGAACATAGTAAGGCCTTACTATGTCTAGGCAATTGAGATCTTGTGTACTAGTTCAAAACAATCATTCCCTTAGTTATACCCATTTGTTCAACTAATATTTTTGACAGAGTGCTCTACAGAAAATTTTTGAAGGCTGTCAACTCACTATACTCCTAAAACTTTATGTCCCCAAGTTACCTCTTTCTTTCCCTTCACACCTCCAACATTTGCCATCTAAGGAAAAATTCTTTGGAGTCTGCTTGGGGTATAAAAATACCTCTGCAAACACTTCCAAGTAAAAATCCTAAATCTTCTAGACTTTGTTGCATACTTGCGAGCCGTGCATATATCCTTCCATTGTATCCCTGTGAATTGCTTATCCAATCTCTTTTCTAGCCTCCTCTAATCGATTTCTATAGTTATTGTGCAATATTTTATATACCCTACTAATTATCCCTTTTCTAACAGCAGCTTCTTCTCTAGATTCAACTAAAAACTTTACCAGAGCAGGACTTTTACATTGGATTCATAAATCGCTTTCTCTTTGCCTGTACTCTGATATCAATCCCTGATAAGGAAGGCAGTCTCTAGCCTGCAATCCAAATGTTTTCTTGGCATCTTCCAACTCTGCTATGTTTACTTCTGTAGTTATGTACTCCCAATGCTTTGGTTCCTTTGCCAGGGTTCTCCAATGAATTCTAGCCTGTAACCTTAATAGCAGTCATCCCTAGTTGTGAAATCTTTTTTTGTTCTTAGAATATTTTCTGATACTTTATGAATATAATATTTCTTTAATTTCTCCAACTCTTTTGGGTTTCTAATACCATGACAGGTATGGACCTCATTCCTAACTCAAAGTACGATTAAAGTTCATGAAATTAGTATTATTTCACTCTTTGATGTCAGCCAAAAGTGCTCTTTGCAGCACCCGTAATGTGCCCAATAATAGCTTCTTCTGTAGCTCATATGGAGTTTCATGTATTGTAGCATATCTAAATATGATTGTAGACTCTTTTTTATAAGACCCGTTGCTCGTACTACTATTGGAACTATCTGGGTAGCTTTCTTCCACATTGCTCTCGTTTCTGCTTGCAAATCCTGATATTTTATGACTTTGTGTCTCTGTATACAGGACACCATAGTCACTGGGTGTGGCAATTTCAATGATCAGTGCTACTTTTGTCTTCTTTTCTTGGACCACTATATCTGGTTTTCTAGCATCTATCTTTTGAACTGTTGGTAATGGATGATCCCATATGATGTAGACCATCATTTTCTATGATGCTTTGTGGCTCATATTTCTAATGTTTTTCAGCCACTTCAGTACCATAATGTTTGCACAATCCCTAGTGCAACAGTCTCGCCACATTATTATGCCTTTCGATATACAGTCCTTCTGCCATTATTATGTCATAACCAGCAACAAGGTATCCAACTGTTTCCAGTTCTGTTTTGCAAAACCTACATTTGTCTATTTCTCCCACATGTTCAATGGACTTTGTAAACCAATGTGTACTTAGGCCACTGTTTTGTGCTACCAGTATTAACCTTTCATCTCTTGGTTTGAATTTGTCTCTCCTTAACCGTTCCTGATCAACATGAGGTTCCTCCATAAGTTTTCTATACTTGCAACTATATTTATGCATTTTCCACATTTCTTGCCTTCTCATCTGGTCCTTCATCTTATATTCTTTCTTTTGTTTTTTGGCACATTCAGTTGCTACCTGTTTTTTATCTACTTGTGGTTTGATTTCCATTCCTGCTTGATGCCGATATGTTTCTGATAGATTAAGCAGGGAAAAAGGAAGTCATCTTAAATTTGTTTTCCTCATGTTTCAAAATTTTCACTACGTTTGGGTGTTGTGAGATCAGCAGATATGTGCGGAGTTCCATGATTGCAGATCTGTACATGTAATCAATTTCAAGGAGGCACATCCCTCCTCCGAAACAGGGAATATATAATCTTGGTATGCACTGATTTTTATAAATTATTTGGTGAGCATGAAGCATCCTTCTTGTTTTCATATCTAATCTATTCAACACGTTTTGGGGCCAGTCAATCAATCCAAAACTATAAGTTAGGACAGGAAGGGCAAATTGGTTTATAGCTTGGATTTTGCTCGTAGATGTTAATGCTGTTTTCAGAATTAAAGTCTTCTAAAGTACTCCTCACTAAGTATTATTCGCATTTGTTCAAGTATTTATTGTTGATCCTTCATCAATTCCCAAATATTTATATACTCCCTCTTGCTCAAGTTCTTTTATATCACATTCTTGTTGAAAACTGATGTCTTCTTAGTGCTGCAGTTTTCCTGCTTGCACATTTATCAATACCAAATGACATTCTTATATCATCTGAAACTGTTCTGACAACTTGTAGTTGTACTTTCAGTTCCTCATTTGATGAGCTATACAGTTTCAAATCATCGACAAAGAGAAGATGATAAGTCTTTACACTTTGTTGTTTTCTAGGAGCCAAATTATAGCCATAGCCGAAGCTGTTAAGTAGACAGCTTAATGGGTTTAGGGCCTGGGTGCCAGAACCATAGAGCCAGGGGGAGGGGGAGCCCCCCACACACACTTTTATAGCTGCAAGACTTGTCGGGAAAAATTAATGAAGTGGAGTTTTCATGCTAACATGGATTCACGTGAGGAAGTTAAACTAAACTAGCTGTTCTTGTTATCTTATTGCTCTGTGTTACAGCAGTTATGCTACAGCTGTTCTGTTGGTGCTGCCAGAGCCTCAGTCATGCCATTAAGGAGATTTATGTTCTTTTATTTGCAGGAGTTATGCTGTGTGTGTGTGTGTGTGTGTGTGTGTGTGTGTGTGTGTGTGTCTAAATTTATTTATTTTTATTTATTTACATTTGTTTACCGCCAAATTCTGATTGGACGCAGGTCCTTTTTCAGCAGATGCCCAGGGAGAAAAGCCCCACATCATGTACATGATAAATAGAGATACAAAGTTGCAGCAATAGTAAACAACATTACAGGTTGTTGGCTTTAATACAAAAACAAGATATTGATTATCAACAGTCATCATCTTCTTTTGACTGTTCCCGTTAGGGTCGCCGCAGCAGATCATCTGTTTCCATTTCTTCCTGTCCTCTGCATCATGCTCTTTCACACCAACCGACTGCATGTCCTCTCTCACCACATCCATAAACCTTATCTTAGGCCTCCCTCTTTTCCTCTTACCTGGCAGTTCCATCCTTAGCATTCTTTTCCCAATATACCCAGCATCCCTCCTCAGCACATGTTCAAACCAACGCAATCTTGCTTCTCTTGCTTTGTCTCCAAACTGTCCAACCTGAGCTGACCCTCTAATAATATTGATTATCAACAGTATATACAGTAAATGTTGCAAGTTAAGATAGTTTCTTGTTTATAATATTAGTAACGAAGTTGTCAGACAAGATTTTAAAGTATGTAAAGACAACTAGCTAATTCTGACTGTGGTTAGTAGTGGCAGTAGTATAGTTGGGTTAAGAGTCTAGGTGGGGGGGGTAAGTGGGGGTGTTAGTGTGGATTAGAACAAGGACAAAGCCAGTGCAAATTTAAGTGGAATTTGAGTGCAGTCTTGAAAAGGCTGCTGGACGGTAGAGTAGTTATAAGAGGGTGGAAGATTGTTCCAAAGTTTAGATATGGTACATGAAAATATGGCTTCTCCTGCTGAGTTCTTGGGTTTGACAATAGTGAGTTAACTTTTGTTGCTTGATCTTAGGGGCCTAGTGGAGTGATAGAGTTGGAGAAGGATTTGAAGGGAAGGGATGTTATGGGGGTGGTTAATAAGTTTATGAGTGAGGGTGAGTTGATTAAAGTGAAGGAGTTGTGGGAGTTCTAGCCAGTTTAGTTCATTAAGGGAGATAAATGATGGCTGCGGTAGGAGGTTCCAGTGGCAAATTTAGCAATTATTTTGTAACAAGCATCCAGCTTGTGTAGGTCTATCTGTCTGTCTAAGGTTGGTAAGTATGGGGGATGCACAGAGTAGGGTGGAATTAGCTGGGAATTGGCTATGGAGATTCTAGCCGCCTTGGTTAGGAATTGGCGGATTCGATATAATGCACCAAGTTTCTTGTGAACTTTTTTTATTGTGAGAGATATGTGGGTGTCAAATCTAAGTTTGTTGTCTAGTTCCACACCGAGTCATTTTGTGTGTTCTGATGGAGGGATGATGGTATTGTCTTTGGTGAGAATGTTGAAGTGGGGGTGTTTTGGGTGGCTTTGGAAGGTTAGAACAGGAGAAGTTTTGTCTTACTTGGGTTGAATAGGAGCTGAGCATTGGATAGCCAACTTTCTACAGAAGAGAATGATTCCTGTATGATTTGTTATAGTTCTGGTAGAGTGGGGGCAGAGAAGATGAGAGTAGAGTCATCTGCGTACTGTATAAGAGATGCTTGTGTGGTGGCAGTATGTAGGTTGTTAGTGAAAAGTGAGAATAGCAGAGGGCCAAGGACAGACCCTTGGGGAACTCTGATAGTAACTGGAAGGCGAGGTGATAGGTTATCAT
Source organism: Protopterus annectens (assembly GCF_019279795.1). Taxonomy (NCBI): domain Eukaryota; kingdom Metazoa; phylum Chordata; order Ceratodontiformes; family Protopteridae; genus Protopterus; species Protopterus annectens. The sequence goes on from NC_056748.1 coordinate 742,390,838, forward strand.
CCCAGATTATTGATTGCTGGCGTCTGTGTAGATAGCTGTGAAACCAGTTGCAGGCTGATTGTGAGAAGGAGAAGTTGGGGAGAGTAGACAGTAGTAGCTCATGAGATACCATGTCAAAGGCCTTTGAGAGATCTAGAAGTACAGCAGTAGAGAAGATGCCATTGTTTTTGTGATGAAGTATAGTGTTGGTGAAGGAGAGCAGAGTGGAAGTAGTGCTGTGATATGGCCTGAAACCATGTTGAGTTTTGGAGAGGAGATTATTAGCTAGGAGGTAGTTGGAGACCTGGGTGTTGATACATTTTTCATGTATCTTGGAGAGAGGGCAGAGGATAGCAATGGGGTTCTAAGTGGAAAGGTCAGTGGAGGGGGTGCCTTTGTGGAGGGGAATGATGTGGGGTATTTTCCATATCGAGGGAACATAGCCTTCTGTTATGGAATGGTTGATTAGAATTGAAATTGGGTAGGCTAGTGTATCAGCTGCAATTTTCAAGTATTCAGAGGGGAGGTTGTCAGCTGCAAGTTTGGTGGGTTTAAGTTTTGACAATAGTCTTTTTATGTTGGAGGTAGGTACTGAGGTGAAGAAGAAAAGAGGAGTGGGGGTTTAGGGTTAGGAGTTGGGGGGGCTGTTGAAGGGAAGTGTTGTTTGTTTAGAGATGGTATAGTTTCAGTGAAGTGTTTGTTGAAGGATTCAGCAACAATGCTGGAGGTGGGGGGAATGGACGGCTGGGGGTATCAACCTTCCCTGGGTGGAGGATAGTGTTAATAGTGGACCAGAATTGCTTAGGGTTGTGGTTGGTAGAGTTTAGGGTGGCGTTTATTTGCTTTTTGGCTTTATTGCACAGTTCAAGGAATGATTGCCTATCTGAGTTATTTTTTGTTAGTTGCCAGTGCACCCAGGCCTTATCTCTGTATTTCATTAGGATTCTGGTGGTCTTTTGTAACCATGGGGCACGCCTAGATCTGAGTGACTTTGGCATTTCTTACAGGAGCATGGATGTTTAGGATGGAGAGGACGGTACTGTTGAAGAAGTGGACAGCCTCATCTAGGTTGAGGTATTTTAGTGGTGACCAGTTCATTTTTTGCAGGGAGGAGATGAAGGAGTTGGGGTTGAAGTTGGACTTGTTCCACATTTGCCTGTGGATAATGGGCTTGAGACTGTTTGTGTGTTGTCGAATTAGGAAAGTGGAGGAGTGGTCACTAAGACTGTCAGATAAGCAGCCTGCTAGGTAAGAGTGAGTGGCTTTGTTGACTAGGATCCAGTCAAGTAAGGTATGATTGTTAGGGTTTTTGTTGGTTAGCTATACCTGGTGGTTAGTGTTGCTCAGGCTCAAACAAGAACCTGAATTCTCCACCCATACCACCACATGTGATTCAGTGTGTTGAGTCCATAGCTCTCAACCATCCAGATTTTCACAGAATATTTGGCTCATAATTTTGGTCTGTTCCTCTTAAAATTTGTGGTTTTCTGACAAATCAATGAGAACTAAATTCACTAAAGAATTATAGCCCTTTAAGTTTCAGTCTTCCTATCTTTCAGAAAATGCATGGTAACACAGAATACTTTATTTCGGCAACTTTCTAAGATTATACAAGCAATATTTATAATGTGTTCCTGGTTTTGGGCCTTTGCCCCACCAAATAAATTTTGGCTTTTTCCAGATTTCTTGTATTGTGAAGTTGAGAGATTTAATTGAGTGTCAAGTGGATTTTACAAGGAGCTAAGAGCTTCAGGGGAAGAGAAGTTTAGTGCTACTTATGGTAAGTCATTTGCATTGTTAGTAGCATAACAGGTAGTATACTTGCTTTTGATGCAAAAGGCTGTGGGTTCTACTCCCACAGTATGCAGATGGATCGCTGATACTGTATTGTGTTGTACTTTAAAAGGAGTAGATGCTGCAGTCTTATGAATGTCCTCCTTTGGAGGAGCTACCTAGTAACTATGTTTCTGTTATCAGTTTGCCATCCATTCCCATTGTTTAATTTCTAGCTTATCATTTTTTTAATGTAGCATAGGCAATTTATTCTTCAAGGGCAACAAGTACTTTATTTGTAGATGAAACAACAAAATATGAAATTGTTTGCTAGCAGCAACCTCTTCATTATTGACAGATCCCTTTAATGTGGAATTATTTAGATGACTTAGTTCTGCAGAGATTTTGCATATTTACTGATATTGGTGGTGTGTAATGACAAAAGTCTGAGTGGCCTTTTATGGTTGAAATTTTCTAAAGTGGATAGTTTTGTCATTATTGGCTCATACATTTTGTTTCATTGCTTACTAGAAGACTGTCCCAAACTACAAATTTAAAACACATTGTAACAAGTGGTGCTGTATTATACAAGGAATACAATTTAATACAATCAGGAAGGTGAATCAAAGAAAGCGTACATGTATGCTTGCTCACAGGATGCAGGAGGTCAAAATAGGGGAAGAGACCAGTCACCAATGGAGTCCCCTTGGCATATACATCTCAAAAGTAAAAGGAAATACCAAAGGGCTTTGACCGACTAAGTTTAAGATAACTGCAAGCTAGGAGGAGCAGTTACTGAATCCCCAAATGATTTAACCTTCATGCAGGAAGGTTTGTCCCAAAAAATAAGTAGTGCCAGAATCATGACTTGAAACTAACTTCATGAAATACATTATCACAGCCTTTGGGAAGTCATCTACTCCAGGGAACTGCCAAATTGACAATGCCTCCTGAGAACTGATCCACTTGTTTGGCATTTGGGAACTTGTGTGTACAGTGACCTAACTTTTGACCAATATGTGCCCAGAGTCATAAGGAAATTTTTTTATATTGCACAGCTTATAAACAAATAATTGATTGTGACTAGATCTAGAGATGCTATTGTCCCTCTTTACAAAGCCCCCATTCGGTCAGTCATTTTCTATAATGCCCACTTTGGCATGTATCTGTCCAGACCTGTGCAATAGTTGGAATACCCACAGAGATACTTTACTAAAAGGATATAAGTCCTAAGCAACAGGTCTTGCATGGACCACCTCAAAGATTTATCACTATATTCAGTATCCTACAGAGTGTTTAGAGGTGACATGTCTGGCATACAGGACATCCTCTGACCTAATACAGATGGACCTACTGAACATCAGCAAGTCAGATGGCATCAGAAATACTCAGTCCAGGTAGCTAAACTGAATGTTGTGGAGAGCTGGATATATATCACAGAGGCTACCACTGTTCCAGAACAGACTATCCATTCAAGTAAAACAAAGCTCATCCCTGTCCATATTCAAATGCAACTTGGTTCTAAGGATGGGTAATAGAAAATGTACTCCAGGATTGCCCCACATGCCATTAATGTATAGAGGAAGTTTCTAAATGCTGCATCCCTTACATGGGTCCCCTCAAATTATCGATAGTATTATGACATTGATTCTCACTAGGACTAATATACAATTAACAGCCATGGGATAGGTAAGACCAATCAGGAAATGTTAATTCAAGCAACAAAAGGGAAACTGGCTGAGCTTAAAATGTCCTCCAAGTAAACCTATGTTGTGGTAGTAAATAGTTTTTAAAAATTGCCTTTTTTAGATCACTAAGTGCCCCTCTCACCCCCCACCCCCACCCAGTCTTCAACAGCTTCCAGTGCCTTTGGTTTAGGGCAAGGCAAAATAGCAGTGGTGACAGAGAGTTACCCCAGAATATACCCCTTTGAATTTTTATCCCTGGAATAATAATTTGTCCTTTATCATGGCTTAAGTGCAAAGTGGTCTGCCACTGTTTCTTGGTCACTGTAATGTAGTTAATCAGTGTAGGATATATCTTATACATTTTTAAGCACACTTTTATCCATGACTGTGGGATATTATCAAATGCATTTTTGTAGTCAATCCATGCCATACTTAAATTATTCCCCTTTTTAAAGTTCTCCACTACGACTTTAACAGCAAATGATCATTTGATCCATATGACTTTCTTTTATTGCCCTTCTGTTCTATTGCCATAACTGAGTTTTCTTATAAATGACTATAGACTCTGTCCAGTGTATAGTTTATACATCGTCGGAAGGCAAGTTATCAGTCTATAATTTTTAGGGTAGCTTGCAGGTTTACTATTAAGTAGGAGCATTGTTTTTTTTTTTTTTTTTTGTTAGCCAGTTTAGTGTCTGTTCATGGTGTCCATATAAATAATTTTTACTCATGGCTAAAATCTTCATACAAAGATGTCTAATACTTTTAACAAGAAGTTAGGTACTGCATCTGGGCCTGGGGTTTTCCAATTTGAGGCTTTTCTTAACTTTGTATTCTGTATTCTGTATGGCTGTTATTATTCTGCCTAAGGATCTGTATCCAAAATCCCACACTCTCCTTCTTTCTTGAATTTCCCTTATTTCATCCTCATCCCTTTCCATTTTGATTTATAGCTTTCTGCCTGTGTTATGTATATGAGCATTAACTGTGTAATTCTAAAATATCCCTTCAAATTAGGCAATCCTAAACCACCTTGTTCTGTTGCAAGGCTCAACTTCTCACACTTGACCCTTGCCCTCTTACCCTTTCAGATAAACTCCTTCAACTCTTTATTAATCATTGTTCACAACTTCTCCTCTGGTTGACAAATATATGCTTGACCTGTATATAAAACTAAAGGGACTAAAAACATCTTGCTATCCATATCCATAATCAAAAGCTTCCAGGTTCTCAGTTTTTGTATTATATTTTATTATATTTTATTTAATCTCTTCCCTCATATCCATAGCTGTCATTACAGAATCCCTTCTAATCCGTAACTTTAAATACTTCATTTTATTGTGTCTTTAAATGGGGGTATTGCTTGACCAGATCATGTGTGGGTATATAGTTTACAGCTACAGCCTTTGTTTTATATTTCTTAATTTTATATCCTGAAAAAACTTTAAACTGTTTCAATATGTCGCACAGCACTGAGATGTCCTTTTCTGGTTTTAGCATGTACAACATAATATCATCTGCAAATAAAGCCAACTATTCTTGATTACCATACCAATTATACCATTTAGTTTATGAGTCCCTTAGTTTCTTTGCAATTGGCTTTAAATGAAAAGCAAATAGCAAAGAGGAAAGAGGACACCCCTGCCTGGTTCTTCTGCCCAGACACAACTTGTCAGAGATGAACCCTCTCACTTTAAGTTTTACCTCTAATCTCGCATATGTCCTCCTGATTTTTTTAAAAAAAACATCTGTATTAAATTATCATGTATGACATAGGCAATCATACATTTATATAAAGGAAAACAAATCATATTGACATAATGTTAGTTGCAAACATTATACATCACAAATCACTTTGACATAATTGAAGTTGCAAACATTATACATCACTTATAATCTATCCCATCATTGCCAGTAAAACATTACATAACTCAAGTCCTGCCTTCTTTTAAATCTCGTTCCTCCTTTGCCTGTATTGCTCCCACAATTCCCATTTTTTTCCTATGTAATTTGCTCCTACCCTTTTCTAAAGATCCCAATTCCAGTTGTTTTATCTCTGTAAAACTGGTTTAGACAACAATTTCCATTTTCTAGTAATTGCTTGTTTAGCAGCCACCATAATTAGACTGAACAAGGCCTTACTATGTCTAGGCAATTCCAATTCTGTATCATAGCTCAAAAAAATAATTTCCTTAGTTACACCAATTTGCTCACCCAGTATCTCTGACAGAGCAGTCTGCAGGGAATCTTTAAAGTCTGCCAACTCATTACACTCCTAAAAAGTATGTTCCCAGTTACTCCTTTCTTCCCCATCACACCTCCAACATTTGTTGTCTACCTGAGGAAAAATTCTTTGGAGTCTACTTGGGGTATAAAAAACCTATGTAAACACTTTCCAGCAAAGATCCTAAATCTTCTGGACTTTGTTGCATATTTGGGAGACATGCATATATCCACCAGTGTTTCTTTGTGAACTGCTTATCCAATCTCTCATCCCAATCCTTTCTAACGTTCTCTGATCGAATCTCATAATTATCATGCAATGTGTTATATGCTATACTAATTATTCCTTTCTTAAAGGCAAGTTCTGTTGTAGATTCTACTAAAAACTCTAGCAGTTCTGGCCTTTCATGTAGGACTCCCCTATTTCTTTCTCTTTGCCTATACTCTGATATCAATCCTTGATAGGGAAGGCAATCACTAACCTGCAGTCCAAATACATTTTTAGCACACATACACAGGCATTACCTAACCTAAAATTAAGGTTATCCATGCTAAGATGCATATACAGCCCATGCTGCTACTTACACTAATTGCTGTCTGTTCATGTCTTATCATTTATTTCCTTCCCAGATGTGAAAAACAACATTTATGCTTTCTGAAAACATTAACATTTAGCCTTAAAAAAGTGGTCTGCTTTCTATTGCCTGACCCAGTTTGTCTCCACAGAAACATAAGAACAAAATGTACCACTGTTGTCAGCTGCAGACTTCTCAACTCAGATTGAAAATTTATTTGCTAAAGGAAAACTTTTCATTACATTCAGTATTCTCTTATTTACTTGCTTACACTAAAATTTGTTTATTAGATTAAGCCAAGGGCCTTAACCCACACATTCACTTATGCAAAAAAGCTATAAAAGAGAAAACATATCAACTCTCTCTCTCTCTCCCTCTATATATATATATATATATATATATATATATATATATATATATATATATATAGTATAAGATATACACACACACACACACACACACACACACACACACACACACACACACACACACATATTGATGTGTGTACTTTTACCCCATCCCTCACCTCATCAAACCAAAGTTATAGCCTATAAGCCATGGTGGTGCAGTGGTAGCATTGTCGCCTCACAGTAAGAGGTTCTTCCGTTCGATTCTCATCTGGAGCGCCTTCTGTGTTGAGTCTGCATGTCCTCCCCACGGTTGAGTAGCATTCAAAAGACATGCGTGAATGGGCGTGCCTTCGTTGAAGGTTGGGCATCGAGCTGGCACCTTGGTACCGTAAAAATCTACTGCCAATCATTAGCAGACCGGAGTTCTGCTGTGGCGACCCTTAACCGGGAAAAGCCGAAAGAAAAACAACAACCTTAAACATGCTTTTACTTTAGTATCTTTTTCACATGCAACAATAACTGAAAATGCTTTATTATATAACATATGATTTATATCATGAAATGTTTTATACCAATATTGTTAAGAACAAAAAAATAGTTTTACTTGTAGTTACCTTTTTAATTTCCTCTTCTGTTCCCCGTAATGTCCTTCCAAACATGAATGACATAAAAGTAAAAAGAAAAGAAAAAGCGAACTGACCACGGCTGTTTAAAGCAATAAAAGATTTATTGAAAGTAAACGCTTTCACGATAGATAGCAAATCGCTTCATCAGACTCTAGTAAAACCAAACAAACTCTGAAATTTAAAATACTGCATATCCAATCAGGAAGCTGCTCATCAATTACATCATTAATTGAGCTCTATTAACTAAGTACAGATGCATACAATATGTTCAAGTATAAATTGTACATCACATTAAAAAACTAAACAAACAGAGTATTAATATAAAGTGTATAATACAATAAATAACTAAGCATTTATTTATAAATACTTCAGATATCAAACTTTAGTGACTCCTTTTATAGTCAATAAATAATTGAATATATATATATATATATATATATATATATATATATATATATATATATATATATATATTTCTTAAAGATATAAAATGTATACATTTGGTACTTATTACGTTTGGATGACTTAATAACATTCCATCAATGCCTCAAAGGCCTTGCTTTTAAAAATGGTTTAAGTCATACTGCACTATTAACACCTGGAAATCTATCTGCCTTTAATAGTAATATCCATTTTTGTTTGATGTCTTCCACTCTATTGTTGATGTCTCCCCCAAAGATATTGAGTTTAACTAATTCAAGTGCCATAAAATTAAAAACATGTTCTGAGCCATTAGACTGGACATGTTGAGCTAGAGCACTAGTTTCTTTTCATTTTGCTATGTCTCTAATATTTTCCTGTATGCATTCTTTGAGCATCCTGGTGGTTTTCCCCACATAAAAAGCATAACAATTTTTGCAGAAGCAGAAATACACTAGAGACTGGGTCCTGCAATCTGCATAGTAATCAATGTTGATATCAAAGCCAGAAACTGGGTGATGGAAAGATTTACTATATAAAAACTTACATGCTGTGCATCTCCTACATGGAAATGTACCAGTGCTTTGTGATAGTTGCCCCTTCCCATAGCTGTTAAAAGATGTCTTATAACAAAGTTGTCTTTTTAACAATTTCTTGTTCTTAAAAGAGAAACTAGGTTTGTTATCTATAAGTCCCTCTAATTCATCGATGGATCTCAAAATATTCCAGTTTTTCTCAAAGATCTCACAAAACCTCTTTGAGTCGCTGGAATAGGTCAACGGAAATCTAACTTTGTTATTATGTTTCTCAGTAGCTCGTGTATCGTAGTTACTATTGCTTAAAAATAGGGATTACCTCTAGAGCTACATCCGTTGTACATTTCCTCAATACTTTTATCTATCTCTTTGTTGTTATATCCTCTCAGTTTAAATTTATCCTTTAATAAGGTCACAGCTTCCTCTAAGCCTTCTTGTGTATTATGTAGCCTGCTCATATGCATGAATTGTCCCTTAAGGACATTTTTACAGACACGTGTGGGGTGCATGCTACTCTTATGTAAAATGCTATTTTTGTGACTAGGTTTCCTGTAAAGACTATATGTAGCCTGCTCATATGCATGAATTGTCCCTTAAGGACATTTTTACAGACACGTGTGGGGTGCATGCTACTCTTATGTAAAATGCTATTTTTGTGACTAGGTTTCCTGTAAAGACTAGTTACCATTTCCTTTAACATAATAGCATTTTACAAAAATAGCATTTTACATAAGAGTAGCATGCACTATCACAAAGAACTGGTACATTTCCATGTAGGAGATGCACAGCATGTAACTTTTTATATAGTAAATCTTCTTTCCATCACCCAGTTTCTGGCTTTGATATCAACATTGATTTCTGTGCAGATGGCAGGACCCAGTCTCTAGTGTATTTCTGCTTCTGCAAAAATTGTTATGCTTTTTATGTGGGGAAAACCACCAGGATGCTTAAAGAACGCATACAAGAACATATTAGAGACATAGCAAAATTGAAAGAAACTAGTGCTCTAGCTCAAAAGACATGCATGAATGGGCATGCCTTCGTCCAGTCTAATGGCTCAGAACATGTTTTTAATTTTATGGCACTTGAATTAGTTGAACCCAATATTCGTGGGGGAGACATCAACAATAGAGTGGAAGAAGTCGAACAAAAATGGATATTACTATTAAAGGCAGATAGATTTCCAGGTATTAGTAGTACAGTATCACTTAAACCATTTTAAAAGCAAGGCCTTTGAGGCATTGATGGAATGTTATTAAGTCATCCAAACGTAATAAGTACCAAATGTATAAATATTATATCTTTAAGAAATATATATATATATATATATATATATATATATATATATATATCTTCAATTATTTATTGACTATAAAAGGAGTCACTAAAGTTTGATATCTGAAGTATGTATAAATAAATGCTTAGTTATTTATTGTATTATACACTTTATATTAATACCCTGTTTTGTTTAGTTTTTTTGATGTGATGTACAATTTATACTTGAACATATATGCATCTGTACTTAGTTAATAGAGCTCAATTAATGATGTCATTGATGAGCAGCTTCCTGATTGGATATGCAGTATTTTAAATTTCAGAGTTTGTGTGGTTTTACTAGAGTCTGATGAAGCGATTTGCTATCTGTCATGAAGGCACTTACTTTCAATAAATATTTTATTGTTTTAAACAGCCGTGGTCAGTTTGCTTTTTCTTGTCTTTTTACTTGGATGCTCTGAGGTGAAAACTGAGCGTTTACTCAGCCTGGATACTTTTTTCTTAAATGAATGACATAAAGTCAGGCTCATGCTTTTCAGTCCCCCAGAAGTTTAGCAAAGTCAATAAAAGTCCAGTCTTTTCACTTTTTCTTATAAAGCCATATTTCACTAATGGAAATTATGCCTTATCATCTCATATTTATTCACAAATTTCAGTCTTGCTGCTATTCTTTCTATTCATCTCCATCTCTCAACCACAGAATCCAGTTCAAATCCAAGGTACTCATGATTCTTCTAGTCAACTCCCGTGCTTTTTTCTGTCCTTCCCGTGGAACATTAGAAAACATTTCACAGGCAAAGTCTCTATATGAGCTTTATTATTTGGCAGAATGAGAAGCAGAGTCCCCTTCTGTTAGATGGCTCACTTTTTGTTGGACAGACTTTTGTATTTCCTTCTTAGCCTATTCTGCATAAAACATGACTTTTATCATCCAGGATAAAATATTCTGAAGATATCTGGATGCAGCAGCTTGAATCTCACATCTACTTCTCAAAGTTCCCTGACTGCAGGGATAAATTTGCTTCTCTTTTGCCTGGTGTACAGTGACTAATAGTTTCCACAAACACTCTACGTGTTTTCATTTTTTATTACTTTGCCCTTCTGCCACAGTTTTGTCAGGATCAACTCCTTCTGCTGGTATGATTACATTTTTACTAATACAGTCCTTGGCTTCTTTCTCAAGGCCAGGTTTGCAGTATACACATGATGTGCCCTTTCTGTTAACAAATCCTGGTGTGTAGTATCAGTCCAGTGGCTTATTTGTGCTTTCATAAAATTAATACAGTCTGTTCCTTCCAGTTTCTCTGGTACAGCAGAAAACTACATGTTGTCCCTGTGTGCTCTGTCCTCTAACTCTAACATGTTTTGAAAAATCTTTTCTTGAGTAGTACCATACTCAGCCATCCTTTTTCTTCATTTTGACAGCTCATACTTGAAGATTTATCCATTCATCAGAGCAGCTGTTTAAAGCTTCTAACAGTTTTTTCTAGTCATTTGTTATTTGAGTTGATAAACTACTTCAGTGCTTTGCATGGTTTAATCAGCTGTGAGCACATTTGATTTATTTTTCCTTTAGATTACCGGGAGCCATGTCTTGTGCCAAAGCTGAAACTTGAACTGCTTTTTGCTGAACAGGTGCATGGTTCTTCCCATTTGGTGTTTTCTCTTCACCTTTTCTATTTGGTTTTCTTTTAGGCTCTCCATGTTTCTTCTTTTCTGGCACCCAGGCAATGTATTTAATAGCCAGTAACTGAATTAACTGAAAATGACAGCGTCAATGACTGTTATCTTTCAGTTTCTTTTTTCCCACTGGAAAAGCTGAAATGAAGCTGTTGATCAGTATGCAGCCATCTTGGAAGTCCCTCACAAGTATCTTAAGTATTGAGTAATTCTGAAGCTACTTTAGTATGGAGACAGTCCAGTTCTGATATTAAAGTGCAGATTTCAGTGAAAGGTATACAAAATGAATAACTATTATAGAACACACATGCAATAAAAGAGTGTCTATGATTAACACTGTATTACAAGTACAGAAATATAAGTAACAGGCATTAATTGTAGAATGTCTGACAACTAAGTGCAATATAAAGATTCTCTTTGAGGCAGTTCATGGAATCCATACTCTTCAGAGAATACCTATTGCACAAAGCAGGGATGGAGCAAGAGCTAAAGGATATGAAGTCAGTAGGAGTTCTATTCAGATAGACAGACATAAGCAAGCATGGTAACAGTTATGAAGTATTACAAGGGCAGGATATGTGTTGGACCTCAAAACCCTAATAAGTTTATCAAGAATGAATGTTAATTACAAGAAACAACTGAAGAGCTACTAGCAACTGTGCCAAATTCTAAATTATTTTCAGTGTTTCATGTAAACTGAAGAGTTTGACAGGTCAAGTTGGATGAGCCCAATTCCAACTTTGTACATTCAATACACTTTTGAGTCATTACAGGTTCTTAACACTGTCTTTTGTGATATCATTAGCTCCTGAATTTTTTTTTAAATAGTAGCAGCATCTACAGCACGGTGGTGCAGCGGTTAGCATTGCTGCCTCACAGCAAGAGGTTCTTCGGTTCAATCCTCTGCTGGGGTGCCTTCTGTGCAGAGTCTGCATGTCCTCCCTGTGGTCGCATGGGTTTCCTCTGGGTGCTCCAGTTTCCTCCCACATCCCAAAGATATGCAGTAGATGGACTGGACACTCTAAATTGGCCCTAGGTGTGAGTGTGTGTGTGTGTGTTTGTGAGTGTACCTTCTGTGGAAGGATGGGCGCCGGGCTGGCAACTCGACACTATAAAACTCCACTGCCAATCATAAGTGGACAGATGATCCGCTGTGGCGATCCCTAACTGGGACAAGCCGAAAGAAGAAGAAGTAGAGCATCTACAGCCGAAAGATAATATTCTTTTACTCTGGAGTGCTGCAACACAATGCAGAAACAATGTTAGATGCCTATAAAGTGGTCTGACAGAGTGAACGTAATAGGTATAGCACTCATTAAAGCCAAATGTCAGGTTTGTGTCACTGCTCTGAAATGCATGGGACATGTATTAACTGAAAATTATCTTCATCCAGGTGCTGGTAAGGGTAGAACCACTGTGAATACGTGGAAGCCTAGCTGGCAAACATCTCTTAGGCAATTCTTAGGCACATTATAGTATACAAGTTCAGTTCTCACTTGTTAAAAATCACAGTACCACTAAGTAGGTGAATAGAACATGACACACTATGGTGTAAAGCAGCATGTCAAGAAATCAGTTTTGTATTGGTGAAACATGTAGTAACTACAGCACCAATTCTCAGGTATTATGATATGACATTCCCAAGATGGTAGATGACTGAGAAACACACTGTCAGCCTTAGTGTGAAGATGGGGAAGATATTTAAAAAACAGTTCAGTATTACACATCTGTGAGAAATACAGTTACTGGCTAATAGATACACTGAATGTCAGCAAAGGAAAAGCACCAAATTTATAAATGTTAGCAACATTTTCAAATTCAGAGATAGCACTACTGCAGTGCTTTTGTACAAAGACATTCAGCACCACTGTGGGCAGTCTCCACAGCCATGCAGAATGCTAATGAGGGGAGATGAATATGCTGATTAGCCATGTGCTGTTCCTCAAAACTCGCTGTGGTTAGGCATTTATACAGCTGAGCAATTCAGAGAATAACCAGACTGCATAAATTGGCATTGCCTGTCCTGGCCATTTGTGGTAATAAGCATTGTCAAAAGGCTGTGTTCATGCATCATGGTTGATGTGAGTATTGGGGAGTCCAGTAGGTGGTGTATGCATGAGTGTATGTGAGGTTCTGTATGTGTGAATTTAAGTGTGAGTGTCTGTCTGCCATACAGGCAGCAGTAGGGGAGTTAGTAAGGGGATAGGCTACGTGTGTGTGTGTGTGTGTGTGTGTGTGTGTGTGTGTGTGTGTGTGTGTGTGTGTGTGTGTGTGTGTGTGTGTGTGTGTGTGTTGGAGGGTGGGTTGTGGCGGTCATACTTCCACACACCCAATAAACTAATGAACAACCCCTACAGTAATGGATCAGGAGACTACTAGCTACCAGGGAGAAAGCCAGCTATGTGGATTGCGGGACTACTAGCCATCCAGTATACGTAAATGCATGGATCAGGGAAAACTTTTGACCCCAGGGAGAACTTTTCCTTTTGTGCCTTTATTGGCATTTATACATAATGTGGGTCAGGGGAAAGCTAGACACTAGGCATATCCTCTTGTCCTATAATGGCACTTATACATAATAAGGATGGGGGAATCACTAGATACTAAGATGTACACGGTATACCTTAAAGGCACTGAATTACAAAAAATAATTAAAATGCTGTGCAGGGTACCACTAGACACTCAGGCATAATATTTAATGGGAATCAAAGTCCACAACCTTTCCACAGAAAACTTTGCCACTAAACCACTGTGCTAATTGAGAAGTGAGTGCAAGTTTATTGTACACATATTTTGAAGATCTCAAGCATTAATAAATTCTAGAAATAGTTCATAGCATATGATGGGGAGAAGCAGGGATCAGTAGGTGTATCTCTCAATGTCATAGAGTAAGACAGAACTACTGGGACAGATTTAAGTTATACTTCTTACAAACTTAAAAAGTTGCTAGCTTAACATATTTGTCCTACCCTGAATTTACTGAAGAAGGATATTAAATGTGAAACTCTAATGTCTGCCATTAATGGCTGACTGAAACAATCTGTGATTTATTAGGACAGTAAAAAGAACACATTGGGGACTTTCTGACAACAGAGAGACATGTATGGGGAATGTGGCATGTGTGTGTAGGTGTTTGAATGTGTTTATTGTGTGTGAGAGAATGAATGGGTGTGCCTGCGCTATCATAATGTGGCTTCCACCACTGTTAGCTACTGCAAAAAATGCTGATGTGCACTTGTGGTAGGTAACAGCAATTCATATACATTCAAATTAGCTGATAAATGTTCTTTTCTCGTTGATGGTAATGTATCTCTGAACGTGCTAGTACTGTACCGTGGACAAACTGCTTTTTTAGTACAGCCCGTAATGCAAGCAGTGAGGTTCTTTGTAACTCTCAGAGAAAATCTTTGAAAAATAGAAAGTCAGCTAGAAGAAGAAGAAAAGGAAAAGTTCTGAATGATAAGATTCTCGAGGCTGATCAGCAGGAAGCAGGCTTATCTGCAGAATCAATGCAGGAGATTGTTTACAGTAAACTAGAATCAAAAATAGATGGGGTGTACTCATAATTGTTTCAAATAAGTGGAACTTTGGAAGACTATATAAGAACAAATGAAAAATAGGAGAAAAAACAGAAGTATCAAATAATCAGTCTGATGAACTGCTAAGTCTGAAGACATCATAAACACAAATGAAGGAAGGAGTGACAGAGGCTGAGATTTCAAATGAAGAAAACTTTCAGAAATTATAGAGATACAGGATGGAGCACAATGAGAAAACCTGATGTTTTCTGTAGTACAAAAGAAGTTGGAGGGAGTAAACTGTATTAACTTCCTGAAAGTACAAATAAGTAATTGGAATTGTTAAATAGTGATTTGGAGTATATGCGCCAAATTTAACTTCCAGAAAGAAGGCAAGACCAGTACTGGTTAAAATGCAGTCACACTAGCAGAAGGAAATGCTTCTGATAAATCCATGGCAAAAAATGAAAGGTGCTGAGCACTGGCAGTGCCAGGATATTTGTTGGAAATGACTACTCACTTTCTACTAGACAAAAGAGGAGTGAATTTATTCAAGTAATTAGGAGTTGTTGAGAGGCTGGGGTGAGATTCAAACTGCTATACCCAGAGGTCTTCAGAATATTTTTCCAGGTTTGTCAAAAATGTATATGGGGGCTTGAAGGAGATAAAAAGTTCATTTACCATAAATCCAA
>NC_056748.1:742411172-742513672 GCF_019279795.1 Protopterus annectens
AATCTGACCTTTGACCCAGATATCACACTGACACATCGCAGATTCAGGAAGAACACTCTACCAGGAAGTAGAACTGATGCAAATGTGACTATGTGAAGGAAAATGAACTCTTTAACATTTAAATGTGAGTTATTTTATATAATTACTTAAATATCTATGTTATAATTCATAAAATATGTCAGTTATAATGATTTTAAATGATGCAGTTTCTTGTAGTAAGTAAATGTCTTATTTTAGAAGGCATAGAAAATGAAACATTTATTCAAGTGTTTTTGAAAATCTACTTGACTGCAGCATACTAATCTGTGTTAAAAACTTATGTTCCAAACATATACATTACTATAACTCATTTATTTCATCTGATTGACAAGCATAAATAACTTTATAACTCTATTCTGGAAGAAATTGTCATGTGATATATTTTAAAGCAGTAGTATAGACATATAAAATACAGATGGCTTTTTTTACAATAATGCAAGTGTTTCTGAGAATTTGCATAACTATGCAGTATGATTTATAACAATTTCTATAAATATAATATTTTATTCTATTGACAATAATGAGTATGAGTAAAATGCTCATATACAAGCAATTCAAGTTTTTTTTTTGGAAGCTGTTGACTGCATTTACATGACAGAAAATAGATGCATCTTAATATATGTAATGTCTGAACCATATTAGCCAAAATTTTTGATTTAAATGAATGTTAGAACTTATTTTTACATACTTTGAATAAATTAATATGTAAATATGCCTTCCTTTTTTTTTTTTTTTCTCTCTCTCTCTTTCTTTCACTCTCTCTCCCTCTTTCACGTCTTTTATTTCTCTCTCTCCTCTTGGTTCCTAATATCAAGATTATTTGAATGCTATTTGAATACAAGTGCATTATATTACATAGATGTATATAGTAGTATGAATAGTTTTAAAAAAAAAAAAAGTTTATTTTAGTTTATATGATGCTGTTTTATCAAATGTGTAGTCTTGTCTTGCTAGATAATTGAATTGAAAGCTGTTAATTTAAGTTAAATATAACCAGTATTAAATTGATAAGGTGGTAGCTGAGGTACTGCTGCTTAGGGTAGGGGTTAACTTGAGTGGTAAATACTACTCTAAGTTGGAGTTTTTAACTCCAGGCTGGATGCAAGGTTTAATCCTTACATTATTTTCACTTGTTCATTGTTATATGTATATAGTTTTGACATCCACAATATATTTTGTACACTCATTGTCACTACAAACAAAATTGAATCCTATACAAAATCCCATAAGAGATTCAATAAATACAGCTATATTTAAAGGTACACCTAAAGGAGGAGATGTAACATTACTTATGTTGTTATTTGTTATTTTGATCATAAGATTCTTAAGTTTTAAAAATGCCAAATGACATCTTTAAAAGGAATTTCTTTAAACATTAATGGATTGAATAATCCATGTAAAAGGGCAAGCTTAATAAGATACATTAATTTACATAAGGCCAACTTAGTCTTCCTGCAAGAAACCCATCTCTTGCAAAAAGATATTGATAAACTAGCCACAAACAAATATACAGTATTGGTTAGTTCAGAGCACACTCAGAAAAAAAGAGGAGTGGCTATTTTATGGAATAAAAGTATGCCCATTCCTAAAACCATTAAGTCTTATCAGGATGACAAAGGAATGTTTTGTATGGTTACAATGCAAATTAATGGGAAGACTTACACTTTAATTAATGTATATTGGATACCTGGAATTGGTATTAATACAGTGAAACATCATCTTGATAAGATCATATCATTCTCTATAGGAGATATTATTTTAGCTGGTGACTTTAATTGTATACTACATGAAAGTGATACTACCACTATAGGAAAAAGAAGAATTACATCTAATGCAAAACATTTAAATGATTTTGCTAATTCTTATCATTTGAATGATATTAATAATCAGATAGATTCAAAATCATTACCATACACCTTTTTTTCCTAACAGATACAAAACTTATTCAAAAATAGATAGGGTCTTTATTTCTAACCAGATGGTAACAGATTTAATTAATTCCAAAATCATTTCATGTCCTATATCTGATCATAATTCAATTGTTTTGAATTCATGATAAAAATACTCATAATGTTCAGATCAAAAGGATACCAGCATACTTAACTCAACTAAAAGACTATAAAGAATATATACTTTCAGAAGTAAAACATTTTTAGACATAAATAATACTCCTGAAGTCTCCATTGTCTATGTTTGGGATGCCTTAAAATCATATCTATATGGAAAAAGTATCAGATGGTATAATAATAAAAGAAATCTTGGGATAAGGAATTGTTAGATATTCAAAGTAAATTAGACTCTTATAAACATAATAATAAAGAAAATATTATGGACAAGAAAGTTATTGAAGAAATAAACAAACTAAATGAGAAATACAAAGAAATTTTAACTCATAAAGTTAAAATAACTTTAGAGAAATACAAGTTTTTGTCTTATTCAATAAGCCCCAAATACTTACATAGACTTAAAAATAAAACAAAAAGGTTGAATAAACAAAACCATATCAAAGAAATCTTTTCTCTAAGCAAAAAGAAGAATGTTTCTAGTATACCAGAAATACTAGATGAATTTAGAAATCACTTTCACAAAATTAACCATAATAACATTAACATGGAACCTAAAGATAAAATAAAGAAGTTTATAACCACAAACATGAATAAAAAGCTTAATAAACAACAGATTAAACTATTGGACAAAAGTATTTCATATACAGAGGTTATTACACAAATAAATAAGCTTAAATCAAACAAAGCACCGGGTAATGATGGTATTATACCAGAGATATATAAAATCCTTTCTAAAAGTACATATTCATTAATACATAAGGTTTTTATGTTGGCCCAAACTGAGTTAATAACCCATCCATCTTGGCAATATACATTTATTTCACCAATTTTAAAACCTAATAAAGATCCAACTAGATGTACTTCATATCGGCCCATCTCATTACTTAATGTTGATTATAAAATGTTTATGAGTATTTTTGCTGATAGATTGAAGACAATCATCCCTGGCATTATAGATATAGATCAGACAGGCTTCATTGTAAATAGAAATACTTTTGATAATATAAGAAGAACTTTAACATTACTTGATTTTGCAAATAGGAAAAAGAAAGATTTAACACTTATTAGTCTTGATATAAGTTCAGCATTTGATTCAGTAAGTTGGGACTATCTGTTTACTTTACTGAAGTGCACAAACTTCTCAGATGCATTTGTAAATCTAATTGAGCATTTATACAAAGGAACATTGGCTTATATTAAGGTAGGAACATATGTTTCACAAAAAATACCCATTTTTAAAGGTACAAAACAAGGATGTCCACTTTTTCCACTATTATTCACTTTAGTAATGGAGCCTTGGGCTAATTTGATCAGAAACAGTACTGACATAGAGGGTTTTGAAATAGATGAAAATACAACATCCAAAATTCAACTTTTGCAGATGATGTTCTAATTACATCAGCAGGATCTAATTCTTCTATGCAGTCTCTATTTGATAAAATGATGAATTTTAAAAGTATTTCTGGTTTAATATTCAATGAAGAAAAAACTAAAATACTACCTATATATACACGAAAAATATTCTCATTAGTGATTTTACTAAATATGTACCCAATTCAGGTCAGATAACTTATTTAGGTATAATACTATCTAAAGATATTAAATCTATTATATATAATAATTATAATACCTGTTTTCTTAATATACAAAATATTTTTAATACCTGGAATAATATGTTTTTACTATGGAGGAGAGACTTACAATTATTAAAATGATAATATTCCCCAAGATTTTATACTTAATACAATCAATAATACTTCCACCTACAAAAATAATTATCAAGAAACTGAATACACTAATGTTAAATTTCCTATGGGCACCTAATAGACCTAGGATTGCATTAAAGAAACATACTAATAGCTGGTCTCAAGGGGGTATTTCTTTTCCAGACTTTAATTTATATACTATCTCTTCTATTGTAAAAGTTATTACTTTATTAATAGATCAGTCATATGTCACAAAATGGAAATATTATTGGGAGCTAATTAGTATACACTTCATGAAAATCTCCTTAACACATAAAAATATGATTGTAAATAACTCCATGTTATGGTTACTAAAGGAATTTTGTACTTCACCTATTACACCTAAACATATGGTTTGTTACCCATTAAATATTATTATTAGCTATCGTAACTTTATATTCATGCACCCTAAGTATAGGGAATGGAATTTTATTATATTCCCTATAATGTATACTCAGGGTATGCTTTTGTCATCTACTTCTGAAGGAACTCATTTAGCTATAGATAATGATCTAAAGTACTGGTATCAGTTGATATCTGATAATAAAGTTAAAAATCTAGATTTCTTAAAACAAGAATTTGATCTAAGAGAAACTTGCTGGTTAGAGGTTCAGACCTTTAGACAACATCTCATTAATAAAATAGATCTAATGTCTATAACAGTTAAAGAATCTATTCCAACACTGATTGATTACTTGATATTAAATTTACAACATAAAGTTTCTGATAAAGGTAAACTTTCATACATACATAAAATTATCAGACAAGAAACTTTTACAGTGTAGATACATACTGGAATTATTTCACTTCTATTAATGGGGACCCACCAAATCAACAAGATAAACAATATATATTGGAATCTGCCTATAGAACTACGTCTTCCATTGTCTGGAGACTTTATACATGGACATTTTTACATAGATCTTTTTATACACCTTTGATGATGAATAAAATAAATAATAAAGATAATCTATGAAAGAGATGTAATGTAGAAATTAATGCTGACTGGGCTCATATGTTTTATGACTGTATAAAATTGAAAGAATACTGGAAGTCAATTAATGAATATTTGCAGGCTCTTTTTACAGATAATTTCATTATTTCTAAATATCTTATGTTATTCAACACACCTGTACCTCAAAGTGTTAAAAAGGTTAAACTTCCCTTGTTATGGTCTATTCTAGCAGTGGCTAGGAAAATAATAACCAGAAATTGGATTTCAGATACACCTCATTCGTTCAATAAATTTAAAAATGTTATGAATATAGTGTGCCATATGGAAATAAACACAATTAGGTCAAGAACAACTAGAAAAACATCTTATTATATTGTATGGGATAATTTACAAAATTTGTTAAAAAAATCCTAATTTCAATAGCATGGTATTTTAGTTTAATTAATTGATCTGATTGTAGTGGATGTCTTTGTAAATACTTTAGTTGTTTTGTTGAATGTTATAATCATATCTATTTTTAATTACTTGTATAAAATTGTTATGATATTTCTCTTGTATGTTAAAACAATAAACCTGTTTTGAAAAAAAAAAATTCCTTCACTGACATTTTTAAAATCAGAAGTAGACTTATTCCAAGACAGTAATCTGCATTATGTTGTATGTGTGGAATGGTATTTGAAATGCCCTCAAGTAGTGCTACTGAAAGATCATCATCATCATAATCAGCCCCCTTTTTTCCATTTTTCTACATGGGGTTGGGATATCGTGTTAACTGTCACCAACTCTCTCGATTCAGTGCCACACTCCTGCCTTCTTCAACACTCATGCCTAACTGTTGCAGATCTTCTTTTACACACTCCATCCACCTCTTTCCTGGACGTCCTCGCTTCCTCTTACCTTCTTCCTGTCTGTTCCAAATCTTCCTCACCAGATTTTCTTCTGCTTTTCTACACATGTGCCCAAACCACTGTAATCTGTTCTCTTTGATCTTTTCTGCGATTGGAGCTACTTTGGCTTCAGCTGTTATGTCCTCATTTCTTCGTCTGTCCAACAGTGTGCATACTATCACTTTTGTCAGGCACTTCATTTCCATCACCTCTAGCTTCTTCAACTGTTCTGCCTTTACTGCCTATGTTTCTGTACCATACAGTAGTACTGGTTGCACCACTGTCTTGTACACCTTACTTTTCAGCTTCTTTGGCATTCTTCTGTCAAAGACTACACCTGATACTCTATGCCAGTTGGCTGCAACTCCTCTGATTTTAGCTTTGACCTCTTCATTCAGACTACCCTTCTCTTCAACTACTCCTCCCAGATACTTGAAGCACTTCTTCCTGCACTCCTTTTTTTATTTTGATGACTTCCTGAACTTCTGAATTCCACCACCAGCTTTCCTTATGTACCTTATTTCCATACCTGGCTTGGCCACATATCTTTTCTGCAGTCCTAATACATGCTGTTTTTAGGCTCAGCCATTCTTCTTCAACTCCACCTATTTCCTCCTCTTCTTGGGGTGCTAGAGTCCTGAGTAATTCCTTGACTTGTTGTACTTTCTCTCCAGTCAACTTCCAGGTCTTCAGCCTGGTCTCTGTTGACCTTAGAGCCTTCTCTGCCCACTGCTTGCAGCTGATTGTGGCAACTAGTGGTTTATGCTGTGGGCCGACTGTTTCACTGGGAATGACTTTGCAATCATGGATTCTGCCCTGGTGCCTTTTCCTTACTTGGAGGAAGTCTACCTGAGTGGCATGTTGACTACTCTTGTATGTGATCTTGTGACTGTCTTTCTTTCTGAACCATGTGTTGGCTACTATCAAGCCATTTGCCAGACAGAAGTCTAGAATGGCTTCTCCTTCTTTATCCCTGTTGTTGCCCCACCCATGTGGACCTAGGCAGTCCTCATATCCTGTTCTGTCTGTCCAGATATGTGCATTCAAGTCACCCATTATCAGCATCAATTCATGTTGCCTTGCTTTATCTAGTAGGTCCTACATCTGCTGTCTGAATGCATTCTTTTCCTCACTATCACAACCCTACTGTGGGGCATAGGCTGAGATTATGAATACTGCCCTATCATTAGACTGGAGTCTGACTGCCATGAGTCTGTCATTAATTATGATGATATCCCTTACTGCCTTCTGAAGCATTTCTCTCACCACAATTTCTACACCATTTCTAGCCTGCCCTCCACCTGAGCAGTAGACTCTGGATCCCAAGCCACGTGTCTTTGCTGCACTTCCCTTCTATCTTGTCTCATGGATACATAGGATGTCCAGCCACTTCCTTATCATCATGTCATCCACTTCCATGCTGCGTCCTGTCAGTGAACCTATATTAAGCATAGCACTTCTCAGTTCATGATTGGCAGGTTGGTTGGTTTTACATCCAGCTTTCACTCAACAGAGCTATCCCAGGTAACCCAGGCTGGGCAACTAGACACCGGCCAGCCAGTAGCTTATAGACACAGGGCTGCTGGGCTTTATGGCGGGCACACACTGGCCAATAGGGCCACATATACCCCTCCCACCATTAGCACGGGTCCCTGGCATGGGTCAGAGTAGGCCAGGCCTCAACCCACTTATCACCGGTAACTACCCATGCCCATTTTTGGTGACATTAGTCAATGTGACCGAATCACCTAGAGCCATATTCTACACTGTTGAGTGGCTAGCCCTGCCATGGCACTCAGTCAGTGATCCGTGTTCTCCTATCTTGAGGATACTGCGCACCACAGTAGATGCCCAAAGCGGTTGGTCTGTACAATTTTTCCCCCTATAGGGCGCCATGAGTCTGTGCTGCTGCCCACAGCTCCATTCATTGGTGAGTTTGAGATGGAAACACTTAGCATGTTTTTTTGGACATGGGAGAAAACCCCATGGAGACACAGGGAGAACATGCAAACTCCAAACAGGCATTGGTCAGAGGTCAGGACCGAACCTTGTACCTTGTGCATGGGAGGCGAAGACCTTAACCACTAAGCCATCTGGAAATCTACTAGTGAAAGATACCACCTGTTAATCAATTATCGGTGTCCTAGTTTACCTCGTTAAGATATGGAATTTTAGAACAAACTGCATCTGACAATTGTCCTCGTCTTGTCATACAAGAGTTTCAACATTTTCAAAGCAATGGAAATCCATTCACATCTCATCAAGTCCAAAATATCCACAATCTAATGGGCATATAGTAAGAATTGTCTGAAGAGAGTAAAATGTTTTGAAGAAAGATGAATATTTGGATGCTAGGTATTTTTACCTTTACTGCTCTGATACAGAATTGGGCTATCCCAGGTGGAATTACTTATGGGTTGATGACTTAAAACAAAATTGCCTATGTCATTTCCATTTAATGAAGGGAAACAGCCAGCTACAGAAATGTTGCAGGATAGACTGCAAAAGAGGAACATTTTCTAAGATAAAACCTTCCGTATTAAAGGAAGGGGAAAAAGTGTAAATAAGATTTAATTAGAAAAACTAGTTTTGGTCATGGTGTTTCACTGCAAACTATAACATTAGGATAGTCCCATCCTCTGAGATCATACATTGTGGAAGGTGCGCATTTATATGGCAGAAATATAAGACATCTGCAGAAGGTACCAATTTCCAGTTATGTTTAGTCATACTAGTTCCAGACCAGCACACTGAAACTGATGTATTGAAGTCTACTATGCGAGTGCCCAATTCTGAATCAAATAGTGATTCTTTAGGTCCTCAGAATAAGCTATACCAGGCTTAACAACAAAATGCTGCAGATCTGAGTGGAAGTAACCAAGTCAGTAACTATGTTCAAACTGGTTACACATATTTTAGACGGAAATTTTTACGCAAGAAACCACTCAGTCCTGTACATAGTCAAATATTTGAAGTGTGTGATGTTTTTGAATATACCTCACACGACTCTCATATAGTATATCAGGGTACCTGGAGCTATGTAAGCAATTATAAATACATTGTTACTTAGCTGTATGTATTTCTTCATCATTAAAAAGGGGATGTTGCATACAGAGGTTTTGATTAGTGTAATATACTGTTAAGAAGCCTTAACTTTAAAAAGTGGTCAGAGCATGTTAGGTAATGTCAATCTTTAGTAAAACATTGAAATTGGAAGCACTTCTTGTGTACATTTTTCTTTACTTTGGGTACCTTAACACTATATATTCTTTATACCAAAACAGCGGTATCCTGCTGTTAACTGTTTTATAGAGCTTTTAGCGTGCATGTTAAGCTTAAAAGAAAATCACATTTTTTCAGGCTAACAATAGCACTGTTTTAAATTCTTAAGTAAACTAACAGCAGCCATTCTTGAAAACAATTGCCTTTTCTTGCAAGAGTCAGATTCCGAAACCTCCATGCGTAGGAGACGCCTACACTCTCTACATTCCCCATTACTTATATATACTAACCCCACAGTTGCACAGCATTGGAGAAAAGTGAATAGTCCATGATTGCTGAAAGCAGTTTTCAGTGATGTAGCATTTGAGGTTTTGTTAACTGGGCAGTCGCTATCAACACACCTCATGTTTCCAGTATCTTCATTTGAAGTATATGTGCACAGATATTTGTACATTTCTGACTGGTGGTACCATTGTTGTTCACAAAACAGTAAGAAACGCTCAGATATTACAAGTACAGTAGACTTACACTGTGCAAATAGACTGAATTAGTGAAGAGGTCAGTGGTTCAGCAGGCAGATGAAAACTTTCTGCTAAACAAAGTAGCATACTAGGTGTCTACAAAGATAATACAATAACTGTTAGATAATAGTGTGTACTAACTTGGCAAGGTTAGTAACTATAAAATGTAATCATTAATAGTTGAATATTGCAGAGTATGAATGTCATATAAAGTATAATGAGCAAGCCAATGGCAATATTCAGTGACAATTTGAATAAAAAAAAGGACAAGTTAATGACCAAATGCTGAAAAGAATAACTAGATTATTTTTATGTATTTGTTTATTTCATTTATTGTGTGTGGAATACTAAATTGTCCAAAAGCATAACATAGCAATTGTTGCATACTAGTACATTTGAACTAGTAAAGTTGTTTCAAGTGATTTGTGGCTCTTTGTCGGAAGCAAAATACACTTTATAATTGTACTTGCTGGAGCAAAATAGATGACTGCTATATGCCAGTGTATAAAAAGTGATTTAGATGTGGCAGATAGTCCTAAGAGAATGCACGAGGATGCAAATTTAAAATGCCTGAGCATGTTATATATATATTAATGCTTCTGATGCTGACATCGCCTGAAAACACAAAAACACTGGAACAAAGACGTGATATCTTTTATTGGACTGACATAAGTTTTTAATTGCTCAACCTTTCAAGTTGACATGAGCCCTTCGTCAAGACTAATTAAGTTAGGGAGTTCCAAGATGGCTGCACACTGAGTAATGGCTTGTTTCTAGCTCTCGCAGTGTGAAAACAGAAATTCAGCAGAGAAGGCCAATAGACTTGTGTTTATGGGTGGATTTCAGTAACTGGCTAGTAAGCACACTGCCTGGATGCCAGGAATAAAGAAATACAGGAGACCTGGAAAAAAAATCAGCTACAAAAAGTAAGGAAGAAACACTGACTAGGGAGAGTTCTGCAGCCGTTCAGCAAAAAATAATGCAACCTTCCGACATGACTTCCAGTAACCTACAGGATGATCTAAGACACCTGCATACAGTCATGGTTAAAATAAACAAAACACTGATGGAGTATATTAACACAAACAACAAAATGCTGGAACAAACGGAAGAAGCTTTAAACAGATATTCAGATGAGATGATAAAGCTGCAAAAATCAGAGGTTGAAATGAAGAAAAGGATGGCCGAATATGAGACTGTTTTAAAAAATAATAGAAGTAGAGGACAGAGCATGTAGGGAAAACTTGAGATTTTCAGCTATACCAGAGAAGCTGGAAGGAACAGACTGCTTTAAATTTATAAAAGCACAAATAAGCAACTGGACTGGTATTCCAGAGCAGGACTTATTAGTTGAACGGGCACATCATGTGTATGCTCCAAATCTAGCTTTAAGAAAGCAGCCTAGACTTTTAATAATAAGAATGCAATCATACCAACAGAAAGAATTGATTTTGTCAAACTTGTGGCAGAAGGACAAAATACTAAAAGTAGGTGACAGCAGAGTGTTTGTGGAGAATGATTACTCATAGTACACCAGGCAAGAGAGAAGTAAATTCATCCATCTGTTCAGAGAATGCTGAGCCGCAGGTGTGAGATTCAAACTGCTGTATCCAGCTGTCTTCAAGGTATTCTTCCCTGGAGGGACAAAATCATTTTTTGATGAAGTGCATGCTAAGGAGGAAATACAAAAGTTTGCCCAACAAAGACTGAGCTGTGAAACAGAAGGAGATTTGGCTTCTTGCTCCCCTGGTAATAAAGACCACAGAGAGACTGCACCTGTGAAACCTTTTCCAGTATTTCAACAGAAAATGTTGGAGAGAAGGAAGGGAGCATGAGAGTTGACTAGAAGAAGAATCAGGAGTATGCTGGAAATGAAGCAGAGACAGGATTTTGGTGATGGAGAAGAACAGTAATAAAATCAGTAACTTAATGTGGGATTACGATGCAATAATTATATTTGTGAAATATGACAGCACAAGTTGGTTGTCTTTCGGCTTTTTCCCAGTAAGGGGTCGCCACAGCGGAACTCTGATCCTTTAATGATTGGCAGTAGATTTTTTTTACGAAACGCCGAGGTGCCAGCTCGACACCCAACCTTCAACGAAGGCACGCCCATTTACGCACGCATGTCTTTCGAATGCTACCCAACCACAGGGAGGACATGCAGACTCCACACAGAAGGCACTTCCAAGCCATGCCAACAATCGAATGGGAGAACCTCTTGCTGTGAGGTAACAATGCTACCGCTGTACGAAAATCTGTAAATATTGGACTTCTTCAAAATTTGTTTGCTGAGTGGGGGACTCAAGTATATGCCCTGCTTCATGTTTTTAATGTTCTGAAAAATGCTTTGGGGAGGGGAAGAGAGGGGAGAACGCTAACTGTAAGTAAAGAAAACACATTTTTTTCTTAATAATATTGTATCTGTGTTGCATGGTTTTCCTTGCATGCTATTTTTGGGTGTAATGGGGACTGTCAACAGGTGTTTTTATTTTCTCTGTTCTCTTTTTCTTCTTGTGCATTTTTGAGAAGGATAGGCAATGTAATGATTAACAAAAAAAGGAAAAAAGGAACCTGGTTAAAGGGGCATGACAGTTCAAATTAATGTGATTTGTTTTTTATTTCTTGCATGGGGAAATGACTGATTAAGGACCTTTGTTTTAAAAACAGAGTGATAGATATTATATATAGTTAAATATTTTTCCTCAAAGCAATTATGAAATAAGAAATGTCTGCTATGATGCAAAAGAAACATATGATTTTATTAATACAAGGTTTGAAATAAATGCTTCTTTCTAAAAAGCAGAAATGCAAGGCTTAGTTAAAAATAAATGCAGAAAGTATGACGTCCTTAGCAACAGCTATCTCAGACAGACATCTGCTAGAAACATGCTTAATTTAATATATGTGGTTTAAAATTGGTTCACGAAAAGAAGAACATGTATAGTTTGTAAAGATATGTGGTTATGGGCTTAGACTTAAACTAATACAGTAAAATGGCATCCTGTTATGACTGACTGAAACATACAGAGAGACATTTGATATTTTTAACAGGGACTATTTGGTGAGCTTTCAGATGCAGAAATGAAAGAAATAAAATACAGACACTTCAACTGATGCAAAGATGGCGTGAAACAAAAATCAGTCATGCAAACCACAAGGACACTAGGAAATAACATCTGCTGCTATGCAAAGTGTATATAAAACTGGACATTGCTTGCTCTTTGAGAGAGGCGTATTGATCAAGTGTGCATTGATCCTAGGTATGACACAGTTCGTGAGATGCAAAGACTTTTTTCTAGCTATGTTATAATAGAATTGAAATGACTCAGACAGTGTGACTGCTTGGACATATTAAACTATAACAGAAACAGCAGTACGTTGTAAGTCTGGTTACTCTGCCATTAGAAATAATTTAACAGTGGCAAGGCAGCTTGAATGTGACCTTTTATATCTGTTATAAGCAGTTAACTGTTCATTTGGTGCCATAATTTATATGTGAGTTCCACAGGTTGACAGTTCCACTGCTTCTTTTGGGTGGATCATGAAATAATGTTGTTTTATCTGTCCCACGACATTCCACCATCAATTCTTCTGTTGAAGGACATCGTTTCTTCGAAGTGACTTCAGCCTGATCACCCGTTTGTCATCTACGGAAAATACTATAAATTCTTCACTGTTGTAATAAGGATGCCATTACAGACTTCAATTTAAAATGCCCACATATTGTAGATATAGAATTATATGATACACCGGACAAAGTTCGGTCTTATTTACAGGCATGGTTTGAATCTTCTCTGTCAGACATGAAATGTAAATCTGGAATTTTTAATGTTCAGAAATTAGATAAAAGCTGTGTTTGTAAATGGATAAATGTCTATGATCCATACATAACAAAATGTAAAGCAATTCAAGAAGAGTGTTTTTTATGTGGAAGTAAATTTCAAAAATGATGTCTGTCTTGTCACAGGAGTGTAGTATGTAAGCCCTACAATAAGATATATCCTATCACATCAAAGGATCTGCTTGATTTTGATGTCACATCAGATTCAAGACAGTTAAATGTACCTTCTGCAGTCGTGCCTTTGTCAGATGTAATGCAAACTGTTGAACATTTTCTTTAACATCTTAAGGCTTTACCTAAATCTCATACAGTACAAATGTATGACAATTATTGTCAGGAATGGAATAGACTACATGAAAATGTTCTTTATAGGAAAAATCTTGCAAGTGCACAAGAAGAAAATTCTGACATAGTAAAGTGTACTATTAACCTTTTAAAAAAGGTTTTCACGGCTTTTCATAATTTGCCTAGGGACAGTAGTAAGGGACAGGAATGCCATCTAGAGGCAGAGACTCACCATATCATTCAGACTTACAGAATGAAATTTATAGTTTAAAACAAGCATCGGATAGAGCCCAACAACATTTACTGAGGGCACAAACTACAGAGGTTAAGCTGACAAGACAATTAGAGAAAGCCCAACAAGATTTACAAGGGGCACAAAATACACCAACTGACATTGGACAGGGATCAGCAGAAATACCAGTTATTTCTCCTGCTAATATTTATCCACATTCCTGTTTATTGCAGACTCTGCCTCAGTGGCAAGACAAAAATATTTTTTTTTCAAATGTCCACATATAGTTGCTATACATTTAAATCAAACCCCAGACAAAGTCTGGACTGTTTTGAGAAAATGGTATAAACAAGCAAGTAGTGCTTGTTCTTGTAGTTGTAGGTAACACAGCTTTATTTGGTACTAGTGAAAGTGATAAAATTAATCTATGTAAATGGATTCAGTGTTATGATCAGTATTTGCAAAAATACAGAACTTTGATTAAATGTATAAATTGTGGTGACAAATATCCTCTTTCTGTTATACATGTCACAAGATTACTTCTTCTTCTTCTTTCGGTTTTCTCGGTTAGGGGTCACCACAGTGGATCATCTGTCCGCTCATGATTGGCAGTGGAGTTATTCAGTGTCGAGTTGCCAGCCCGGTGCCCAGCTTTCCAGAGAAGGCACACACACTCACACACACGCACACCTAAGACCAATTTAGAGTATCCAATCCACCTACTACATGTCTTTGGGATGTGGGAGGAAACCGGAGCACCCGGAGGAAATCCACGCGACCACAGGGAGGACATGCAGACTCTGCACAGAAGGCACCCCAGCCGAGAATTGAACTGGAGAACCTCTTGCTGTGAAGCGGCAATGCTAACCGCTGCACCACCGTGGCCACCCACCTGTCACAAGACTACTAGACAGTTTAAAAAAATTTAAAAAAACTATCTCAAAATGATCAGACAGACAGTCTAAATAACATGACAGAAAAATCAAAAGCTGCTTTGTTCAGGCATGACGGTATGTTAAAGCAATTTCCTCAGAAAGTTAATGACATTCTGCAGAATGCAGATGCAGATTTAAAATCAGTTTCTGCCAGCCACTCAGATACAGACTCAGAGATTAAACATCTCAGAGTCCACCTGGAGCAAGAGAAAGCCAGAGTGCTAGACATTTTAAAAAAGAAAGCAAAATTGCAGATACAAATAGGAAATGTACAAAAACAGCTTGTAGACTATAAAAAGCAGCTTGATGATTTAAAGTCTGAAGATAGAATTAAGCCTGAAGATGTCACAGTTGTTACAGGTACAACAATCTCTTCTACTGCAGACAGTTCCGCAGTGGAATGATGGAAACAGGAGACAGCCACAGACAGTTAATACACTGTTTTTGAAACAGGTAAAAAATAAATAGGAACAAGCATATATGCAAAGAACCTGGAAAAATCAGGGTAAACAGAGAAAGGAGGGAAGTAATGAACAGTAGGAAGAACAAACCTTTTTCAATAAGGCAAGGGGTAATTACAAACACCAACAGTACGATGAAAATGGTAAATTATGCCCAGTAGAATATGGGGATAATCCTCACAATAACCCAGATCATGACAGAAAATAGGCATTAAAGCAATAAATTATGATGGTGATGTGCATAAAAAGCACGCAATAAAACACAGGCTATCAGTTGGTACCAAAGTACTTGTTAAAAAATTTCCAAAAAAATGGGCACCATGGGACAATAACTGGCAAGGACCTTTTGAAGTAATGGAAGACAATGTTAGTACACAGAAATAAATGTAAATTAATTAAACAAAGGGGACAGGAAAAGACAGAAAAATAAATATTACTTTACTGGTTTGATAAGATAACTATCCACACTGCTTCCTATTACAACTGGAGTCCCACAAAGGTAAATTTTGGGTCCTCTATTATTTTCCATCTTCATTAATGATCTCAACAGGATCACTCATGATGCAACTGTCATACAATATGCTGATGACTCAACACTAGTTTGCTCAGCCAGCAACCCTTTCATAGGGTTGCTACCTTTTCAAATGCTCAAAGTGGGACATTTTTGGTACAAACATCAGATTTTGCAGGCCAAAACATACCCATGGCCAGTACAAAGGACAGAACTTCACTTTTTTGCCTAAATAAAAGCTTATTCTTGTTGCATTTTAGTTGTTTATTCTCTTTCTTATAACATTTAGCTGTTTCAGATACAGAATACCTGTTTTAGAAAACTATTACATAAAATATAGGAAATAATTTTGCCCTAAAATCTCAGGACATTTGCCATTTTTACAATTTTTTTGCAGGACACAACTGCCCAAAGAGGGACTGTCCCTCGCAAAGTGAGACAGGTGGCAACTCTGCCCTCTCACACTCCTCTCCATTACCCAAGACTTCAAAACTACTGAAGCTTTGTTTATCAGTAAAAATCTGTTGCTGAACCCCAAAAAGACTAAATTATTAATTTTCAAACCAAATAAATCCAACTTAGAGGCAAATACTTTCAGTATTATGTCTAGTGATGGTACCATTATCTCCTCAGACTCCCACACAAAACTACTAGGAGTCACCACTGACAACAAACTGAAGTTTGACCTTCACATAAATCAATCTATCAAAAATATACATAAAAAAGTAGGCTGTTTGTACAAAAATAAAACATACCTAAATCTTCTTCTTCTTTCGGCTTTTCCCGGTTAGGTGTCACCACAGCGAATCACCTTGTCCGCTCATGATTGGTAGTGGAGTTTTACGGTGTCGAGTTGCCAGCCTGGCACCCAACCTTCCACAGAAGGCACACACATGCACGCACTCACACCTAGGGCCAATTTAGAGTGTCCAGTCAACCTATAGCATGTCTTTGGGATGTGGGAGGAAACTGGAGCACCCGGAAGAAACCCACACGACCAAAGGGAGGACATGCAGACTCCACACAGAAGGCACCCCAGCCGAAGATTGAACCAGAGAACCTCTTGCTGTGAGGCGGCAATGCTAACCGCTGCACCACCGTGGCTGCCCTGTCAAAACATACCTAAATCAACAGACTAAAATTACCATGGCTCAAACCCTTCTCCTATCCACACTTCTATATGCTGCTCCCATCTTCATCAACCTATCCAAAACAGAAATTACAAAACTAGACACCTGTTACAATCAAATTGCCAGATTTGCCACAAATGCTCCTTACCATTCCCACCATTGCCACTCACTACTTCAACTAAATTGGCTTGAACTTCCAACTCTCATTACCTTCCATCAACTAGTCTTCACTCAGAAACTCCTACTATATCCTGAAAAAATACCAGCACTATCTAATTTGCTTAAATTATAAGAAAACCCCAGACAACTACGCTCTTGTGATAAAACATTAATCAGAATAACCAAATCCAACAACTCAGCAGGTGATTTCCTATTTCCTAACTACATAGGTGAAATCTGTAACTCACTGCCCCCTGCTATCACCTCAACAAACTCAATCATTAAATTTAAACAACTACTAAATCAACACCTATTTATCAAAAGACAATGCCCATGCCTTTCCCCAGGTTGACCCTCTATACCTGTTTCCTTACCTCAGCAAATGCTCCATCAACCTCCTCATAGTAACTTACTTCATCTACTAGTAGTCTTACTATGCTAATCTTATCTACTAGCAGTCCTACTATGCTCTAAATAACTCTCCACTACTCTTTGTACTCCCCCTTTCTAACACCACCATACTCAAACACAATACTGGGAATTTGTGCATGTTCCTTGGTAAATTATGCATATTCCCATTTCTGTCACTACTGGTCAAGTAGAAATTACTGAGCATACAACTAACGTGTCCTTCTACTACAATTTGCAAGCTAAAAATATTTTTTTACTGTAAGCTAAAATGTTATTTTTGTACTTGTTCTCTGTGTATGTGAAATGAGTTTGTATATGTTAAAATGATTTTGTATATTAACAAACTGTGGAGCTTTTCTCCCTGGGCCTCCTCTGAAAATGGACATGCATCCAGTCGGATTCTCCTGGCCAACATATGTAAAATAAATAAAAAATAAAAGTAAGCCAGGACAGATTCAGAATAAACAAACACAGAAATAACCTACACACATACAGACACAGAGTAGAGTTAATACAGATACAGTGAATACATTTACAGTAATGCAAATGGTATAGGCAAAACTAAACCATGCAATTAAATGGTGGGTATGTAACTCCACATCCATGTCTAGAAATGGAGTAACATTTAAGGCAGTACTTATGACAAATCCTAAATGAGAGAAGGTTCCGTGGTAAGAAAAGAGGGACAAATCTCCCCACATTAAAAGTAAGTATGTCACCAAAGGCAGCTTATGCATGCAGCAAACAGGATCAATATTGGTAGGAAACAGTGACTGTAATGTCACATTTTCAAAATAATCTCTCACGTGGAATATAACAGCAAACAGACTTACACTTTTGTAAACAAACTGTTACAGCAAGAACATCATTGGCCAGACTGGTGTAACTGCCATCCTGGGAATAATAAACAGAAATACATACAGGTAGTAAAGTACAGAGTGATTAAAAAACTTAATCAAAACATAGACAAATGGCATTTTTTCACCTAATAAAAATCCAAGCAAAAGCAGCACACCATGTTGGTTCATAAAGATCAGTGTAAGTTAATAAAAGTCAAACAGTGTCAGGAAAGTAACACTCTGTTAACAGTCTTAGGAAAGTAACAGTCTGTTTAATTTGTTTCTAAATGCTGATATACCCATTTGGAACCAAGCCCCCCCCCCCCCAAAAAAAAATGGAGGACACTAAACCTCACAGATGGAGATGCAAGCTTTGAGGGTGCATGTTAATAATCATATGCATTTTGATACTATTGTATATGTTATTTATAATTGCAATATATGGACATGACAAGGTAATCTAAAAATGAAATATAAATACAAAAGGAAATGCAAATAAAAAAGTTACAAAGAAAAAAAATAGGGAGAGATACTCAGATATAATAGATCACAAGAACAGGGACATCATGATTGAATACCTGATTTCAATACGTTTTTGGCCATGCAAAATTTGTTTGCAAAGGCACATAACAAGTCAAATTGTTGGGTTTGTAGTCACATTCCTTACAGAGGGAAAATGCCATTACATGCAGTCCCTGCAGAGGTTACAGATATGGGATTTATGTTTAAAGGGTCTTATAAAAATAGAGTCGTAAGACAATTGGTCATAAAAGAACATTTACAGTCGATGGAAATAGAAAGAGGGATAATCTGTTTTCAAAAGAAAGGGAAAGGCAGGGTTGCTATTAGTAACTGTACTTTACACCAACTGGGGTCATGTGAAAAGCTTGAGTATCATGGAGGAGTTGATAAAATAACAGTATGGGAGTTAACACATAATAATTCTTTTAAGGAAGGGATGAAAGACTTCTTTAAGACTGAGGCCACAATTAATCCAATAGACCAAGAAAATGCTACAATTCTGGCAGAAGGGTTCTTTTTCATATGTGGGAAGAATGCTTATAAATGGTTACCAATAGGTTGGCAGGGATTCTGTTACATAGGGTATGAAGTCCCAGTGATGAGAATTACTCACACATTACCAGAGGACATGGTAAGAAATAACTGAAAAAAGATGGAGGTTCATAATAGTTTTACCAAACTAGGGGAAATTTTAAAACAGTTGGACATAGGAAATGGTGTTATTTCAGGAGCTGGGATCTTTCAACTGGTATGGTGCCACTAAGGCAATATGGGAATTACGGAAAGTTGTAAAGCTGATGGAAGTTTTAGCAAATGCAACTTATGGAGCTATCTCAGATAATAACAGAGGAGATGTGTTAAAATCTGTGTTAATAAAACTGTTAAACAAGTAACTGTTGTTAACAATGAAGAAATGGTATTACGTACAGAGGATCACATTTTCCTGTAGATTGTATTTTTCTATGGCTTAATTAAAAAAGGGGGACTTGATAGATATTATATAAAGTTAAATATTTTTCCCCAAAGCAATTATGAAATAAGAAATGTCTGCTATGATGCAAAAGAAAAATATGCTTTTATTAATACATGGTTTGAAATAAATGTTTCTTTCTAAAAAGCAGAAATGCAAAGCTTAATTAAAAATAAATACAGAAAGTATGACATCCTTAGCAACAGCTATCTCAGACAGACATCTGCTAGAAGCATGCTTAGTTTAATATATGTGGTTTAAAATTGGTTCACAAAAAGAAGAACATGTCTAGCTTGTGAAGACGTGGCTATGGGCTTAGGCTTAAAGTAATAAAGTAAAATGACATCCTATTATGACTGACTGAAACCTACAGAGAAACATTTGATATTTTTAACAGGGACATTTTGGTGAGCTTTCAGATGCAGAAATGAAAGAAATATAATACAAGCACTTCAACTGGTGCAAGATGATATAAATTAAGAATCACTCATGCAAACCACAAGGACACTAGGAATTAACATCTGCTGCTCTGCAAAGTGTATGCTTGCTCTTTGAGAGAGGCATATTGATCAAGTGTGCATTGATCCTAGGTACAACACAGTTCATGAGAAGCAAAGACTTTTTTCTAGCTATGTTATAATAGAATTGAAAACTCAGACAGTGTAACTGCTTGGACATATTAAACTATAATGGAAACAGCGGTACATTGTAAGTCTGGTTGCTCTGCCATTAGAAATAATTTAACAAAGACAGCAAGTAAATGAAAAAGAACATTGAATATTATACTTTTTTTTTTCTGCAGCACTTGCAAATAAGTATACTAAGTAGCATTTCTGCAGCTAGTCTTCATGCCTCCATGCAGACAATCTGATAAAGAGAAACTGGAGACAGTCTGATGGGTGGGGACTGGCTGAGGGAAAAGAAGAAAAAAGAACAGAGAAATGGACTAGGACATAATGTTCCCTGAAAACAGTTTTCCCAGGTGTAACAGCTTCAGATACAATACAAAACCTGTTAGACTTGCAGTAAAGTTTTCTCAGTTTTTTTTTAATGTAGTGGGGATACTAATATAAACATGTGCTTTTGTTTTTTTTTCTTTGGGGGAGAGTGGAAGGGTCTGGTTAAGTGAGTATGACAAAAGAAAAATCAGTGTGCTCTTTCCCATGCTTGCATAGGGAAATGACTGGGTAAAAACCCTAGGCTTTATCCAGTAACAAGTTTATTACAAAGCAGGCAAATGAAAAAGAATACTGAATATTGTAAGGCTTTTTTTCTGATAATCAAGGTACCCTTAGCAATTTTGTTTCTGGTTTGCATGTCACTAGAAGACAATTTGATAAAGAGAAATGGCTTGGAGAAAGTGTTTACTGAAAGCATTCAAGTGTTTTCTCAACTGGAAGAGTTACATATATAAAAAAAATATATATAGCACTTACTAATAGCACAGGCTGTACCATGCATCTTAGCATGACTAACCTTTCTTTTTGGTTATATTTAGCCTGTCTGTATAGCTATCAACTTAGAACTTATGTTGTTATTAGGAAGCAAAACCTTCAATATTTGAAGACTTACATAGTTTTGTGTGTTATTGTAAAGTTCATAGGTTTTAGGAGTTTTTTTTGGGGGGGGGGATTGTTTGTTCTGTATGAGGTTATTCAAAAAAAAAAAAGGTTATGTAAGATGTGACGTAGGTGCAAGTGGATATGACATGAAACAACTTTATAAAAGGCTAACCTGCCAAACAGGATAAGTTGGAACTAGACATTTTGCAAAAAGCAGTTATATATAACAGGTGGCAATAATAACTATATAAGAAAATTATGCTTTCTGTAATGTCTTTCAATCTGAAAGGTCTTACAGATAAATATAAAAAAGAAAGAGTAGTGAACTATATTAAAACATGTAGAGTGCAAATAGCTATGCTACAGGAGACACACCTGGAAAGAACTAAACATGAATTTGCTGAAGAAAGGTTTTCAGGATGGTTATTCAGTGGAATATTTGGGGCAAAGGAAAAGACGAGTACTTATATTAATTACAAGAGGAGCTCCAGTAGTGATAGAAGAGGGAAAAAAAGGATACTAATGGAAGATACATAGTACTGGCTAGGGAGGAGGATTACACTGGCAAGCATTTACATCCCCCCTAAAACTGCTATAATGCAACTTAAGAAAATCCTGGGAGAAATAATCAGCTTTCAGCAAGGAATATTACCTCTAGGTGGAGACTGGAATTTGGTTTGCAACAGTGAAGATGTGTCTGGGGGGCATAGAAGGAAAAATTTAACAAGGGAGGGCAGATTTTTGAAGAAATTTATGAAAATGTTTGACATGGAAGATGTGAATTCAGTACTAGGAGTTCGGAGTCAATTTACATATTACTCACCAAGATACAAAAACTGGGCTAGGCTAGATAGATTTTATATTTCACAGGAACATGCGCATTTAACTGAAGGTCTTGAAATGCACTCAATAACTATTTCAGATCATGCACCAATAATAACTAAAATAAAAATTCAAGGTAATAAAATGAAAATGAGACCCTGGCACTTTCCCACCTACTGGTTGACTAGGCTGGAAATAAAAAAAACGGGTGATATGGTTAAACAGTAACAAGAATTATTTGGAGGGATTGACAAATGTTAAGGTATTGCAAAATAGCAGGAATCTCTCAGAACAAGAAAAGGAGCAACTGCAGAAAGCTAAACAGAAAATAAGGGATTACCTCAATAATTTTCACGAGTTTAGAAAGCTTGATGTTAAGCAACTGTTTTTTGATAATAATTCTAGAGCACAAAAACTTCTAGCACAACAACTCAGGCAACAAAAAGTGGAAAGGGCAGTCACCAAGCTTAGGGAGCCCATAACACGGAAGATAACAAGAGACCCTGTAGAAGTATTAGAAATATTTCAGAAATGTTATGAAAATTTGTATAAAGCAGAGAAATATGGAAATCAAGAAAAGGTACAAATGGAAATGTTTATGGAAGAATTAAATATGCCAAAGTTAGAGGAAGATGAGGCTCCATTACTAACAGTTAGGATAGGAAGGGATGAGATAAAATGTCTATGTATAACCAATTTACAGGAAAGTCCCCCAGGAATAGATGGTATTCTTGTGGAATTTTGGAAGTTAGTAGAAAAGAACTGATAAAGATTTGGAAGGTTTTGTTTAACAGTATTTTAAGAGAAGGAGAAGTACTACCATCCTGAAAGAAGGTGGTGGTAACAGTAATACCTAAAGAGTTTAAAGATTCATTGGCTCCAGCTTCATACAGGCCCATTTCAATACTAAACCATGATAATACAGTGTTTATGTCTATAATGGCTAAAAGAATGGCAAAAGTGATACCAAAACTGATAGATATGGATCAGTCTGGTTTTGTGGATGGGAGGCAAACATTTGACAATATTAACAGAACAATGATGATCCAGAGGGAAGCAGAATGTAAGGAAGTACCATTTTTATCGGTGGGTCTTGATGCAGAGAAAGAATTTGACAGAGTAGACTTGGACTTCATGATAAGGCCAATGGAAGCATTTGCTTTCCCTGATACAATTATAAGGTTGATTAGAAGACCATATGAGGGATCAGAAGTGTGAATTAAAGTGGGTGGCGTCCTCTCCGATAATTTCTGCTTCAGTAGAGAATCCAGGCAGGGTTGTCTGCTTTCCCCTTTGTTGTTTGCATTATATTTAGAACCACTGGCAAAGAAAATAAGGGACTCAGAAATTCAAGGATATAATTGATATGGTAGTCAGGAAAAGCTGACTCTATTTGCAGATGATGTTATTTTATACATAAAAAAAAACAGAAAGGGATATTGCAGTGTTGTGGAACATTTTAAGACAGTTTCATATCTTCTCTAGATACAAAATTAATGAAGCTAAAACAAAGGCAATAGCGGTGAATTATGTACCCACACACAAGTTGGTCCAACAATATCCATATTTATGAGGACATGATAAAATGAAGTATTTAGGAGTATGGACTGGAAATGACTTTGTGGTAGCAGCTAAAGATATGTGGGAAGAGACAAAGGAGAAGATAATACAAAAATTGAGAAACTGGAAGTTTTGTTATATGGATACTAAGATAAAAAAAATCTTTTGGCTTTTCCCGGTTAGAGGTCACCACAGCAGATTACTGGTCCGCTTATGATTGGCAATGGATTTTTACAGTGTCAAGTTGCCAGTCCAGCGCCCAACCTTCAGAGAAGGCACACACACACTCACGCACCTATCTGCATGCCTTTTGTTCAGACGTGCAGGTAGGTTAGTGAGTGTGTGCCTGCCAATCATAAGGATACTAAGATACAAGCCATTAAAATGTTTTTAGTCCCTTTAGTCTTATACACAGGTCAGGCATACTTTATCAACTGGAGGAGAAGTTGTGGTTAGCAATTAAAAAAGAGTTGAAAAATTTTATCTGGGAAGGGAAGACAGCAAGGGTCAAGTGGGATAAGCTGATTCTGTCAATAGAACAAGGCGGACTATGATTACCTAATTTGAGAGGGGATTTTAGAGCAACACAGTTAAGGCTCTTATACATAGCACAAGCAGAAAACTATAATTCAAAGTGGAAAGGAATGATGTTGACACAGGGAGGAAGCTCAAGAAATAAGGAGAGATTGGGATTTTGGATGCAGACTCTTAAGGAGAACAACCAAAATCATACAGAGTATTATATTCATAAAATAGCATGGAGTATTCTAAGAACCAAACCGGCACAAGAATGGAGAAAAGAGATTTTGTTGATAGGGTTGACTCTGTTCAGGGATACAGATTATAGGCAAGAGGGGCTGGAATTTATTGGAGAAAACTGGCAAAGGAACTAAGGTATTAGGAGCAAATAACTAGTAAGGGAAAGGTAACAGAATGGGAAGAGGCCAAGAATTTATTTGGACAGCAGGTTAGAGATTGCCTTCCCTGTCAAGGATTGTTATCAGAATACAGGCTAAGAGAAAGAAAGAGGGGGCTCCTAAATGAAAGACCAGCACTGGCAGAGTTTTTAATAGAATCTAGAACAGAAGCTGCCATTAAAAAAGGAATAATTAGTAAAGCAGATAAAATATTGCATGATAATTATAAGAATCAATCAAAGGAGCTGAGAAAGGATTGGGAAGAGAGACTGGATAAACAAATCACAAAGAGACAATGGGGT
This sequence comes from Protopterus annectens, assembly GCF_019279795.1. NCBI lineage: Eukaryota > Metazoa > Chordata > Ceratodontiformes > Protopteridae > Protopterus > Protopterus annectens. The sequence goes on from NC_056748.1 coordinate 742,436,070, forward strand.
GATTTAAGTATATCTCCCAAATATGCAACAAAGTCTAGAAGATTTAGGATCTTTGCCTGGAAGTGTTTATGTAGGTGTTTTTATACCCCAAATAGATTCCAAAGAAGTTTTCCGCAGGTGGATAGCAAATGTTGGAGGTGTGACAGGCAAGAAAGAGGTAGCTAGGAACATATTTTTTGAGAGTGTAATGAGCTGGCAGACTTTTGAGATTCCCTGCGGACCACTCTGTCAGAGATGCTGGGTGAGTGGGTTGGACTGACTGGGGAGATGATTTTTTTGAGTTATGCTATGGAATTATAATTGCCTAGACATAGTAAAGCCTTGCTGAGTCTAATTATGGTGGCTGCCAAAAAAACAATTACTGGAAAATGCTAATCAAAGTCTAGACCAACTTTACTAGAAGTAGTGAATATAGTAACAGAGATAAAACAATTGGAACTGGGATCTTTGGAAAAGGGAAGGAGCCAACTTCATTGGAAAAAAATGGGAACTATGCGAACAATATATACAGAGCAGGAACGAGGTTTAAGAGGCAGGATTTGAATGAACCATATAATGCTTAACTGACAATGACTGGTTGGCTTATAAGTGATGTATAATGTTTACAACTGCAGTCGTTTCAATGATGTCTGTGATGTAAACAGTTTGCAACTACAGTGATATCATTTTGTATGTTTTTCATTTATATAAATGTAAGCTTGTCTTTGTCATATGTGTAAATTTAATAAAGATTTAGATTTTTGGGGGAAAAATGAGGAATTAAGTTACTGATAAATACAGTTCTTATATATCCACTTGTGCCTAGAAAGGAAAGTACATCATTTATTTTCAATTGGGTTAAAAAGAAATCTTGGAAAATGCTAGTGTGGAAAACCTGCAGCTCGTGCTATACCTCGGAGACAGAAAAAATGTGTGTGTGTGAGTGTGTATGTATGTGTGCATAAGAGAAAGAGGCAGGTACTGAAAGTGTAGAACCGGGTCATGACATACTGTAAAATTAAAGTTTTTCATGTTACATTAGAGTTAGTGTTCATTAAGCAGAAAATATAACACTCAGAGACACTGCTCTGATTTAGAGAGACAATAAGTCTCAAAACAAGAGGTGTGTAGGGAGATTAGTTAAATCCAGAGAAGGAAAACAAAACGTTATAATTTGTAAGCTGTCTAACAAAATATGAATTAGCAATAATGTGCAGTTCACAATGATGAGAAAGGCGGTAACTACCAAGAGAATAAGATGCAGGGTTAGAATGTATGGATGTCGTATGCAGTTAATACACTAAACAGGCTGCAGTTTAGCTAACTGACAGAGAGAGAGAGAGAGAGAGAGAAAGAGAGAATAAAAGAGAAAGAGAGAAGAAGAACATGATAGTGTTACATAGCGTACAATTCTGATGAACAGTAAAAATGCATAGAGTTGTGTTAGAATGTGAAAACTGTCTAAAGATTAAGGCCTTACTGGCTTTTAAGTTCCTGGTTACTAGTATTTTGACTAGAATGCTGCCTTATGTGAAAATAACTATTCTCTTGTCTTAAATAAAATAGAGGTGCTGAAACATAGACCCCAGGTATCTCAACCATTACTGCTAATATTCTGAAGTAGCCAGCTGTTTGAATTCAGAGTAAATTCACCATATCACGCATTACCAGAAAAAAATGTTGCTTTTCAGTATTTCTGCTGTTACTTGATCAAAAGGAAATTATAGTGTCTCATAAAACCAATATCCAGGCTCATACTAGTGACTGTCTGACTGAACAACTAACTGAATTAACTTAATGTCCATTGCTCTTCTATCTTGACGAAGGGCTCATACCAGCTCAAAAGCTTGAGCAACTGCAAAACCTTTGTCAATCCAATAAAACGTATTAAATCACGTCTGTGTTCCAGTGTCTTTGTGTTTTCTGCTAGTAGACCAACATAGCATTCTTTCATTTTTTTACGGCAGCTTGTGTAACTTATACTAACAGTGGAGTGGTATTGTATTAGCATCTGACATTTCAAATGGCAAAAGCATTTTGACGTCTCTAAATATAACTGGGTATTCAACTGTATAAACCGCTGCACAGTTCTTTAACACCAGTTAAACTATCTTAAACTTTTTAAGACTGTAGAGATTGTTACAGAAATATTTGGATTTGAAATATTTGGTAAATGCAGAATTTTAGGTTCCTTAGGTGGAATCATTTAAGGCATGAACATTCTTGAAAGAACTGCCAAACGTTTTCATTACTAGCTTGGAGAAGGGCTAGCAGACATTAAGAAACAGTTTTGTGGGTTGAATTTGATGTGAAAATATACAAAAGATACTGTTTGCTAAGGAAGACCACACTAATCAAGCATTAAATACAACAGAACCTGTGGATGAAAAACACATTCGTATTACAGTATATTACAGCAGGCATGTTTTCTGTGTCAAGGAATGCCACATAAAGAAATGTACTGATTTTGGAGATGTGGAAAAAATATCAATGTAAACGTTGGTGGCAAACAATGGTAAATGGTAACCATTTCAAATGTTAGGACCCACTAGATTGAGTCCTAAAATATGGAGACTGAATGGCCGAAAGATCAAACTTATATATGCTAAGTCCGAGATGCCATTTCTTGGCATATTCACTTTTGTCTGAAGTATAGAGATCTTGGAGATGGTAAATATGTTTGGCAAGTGTGGGGGGAGGGTGCAGAGAGAGCTTGTCTCCCTGCAAAAAGAAGTTTAAAGGAGAAGAGTGATTTTTGAAATTCGCCCTTCTCCTCTGTTTGTGTGTTTCAGTCTTTTTTTTTTCAGCTTGTTGGCACTCAGCATTTCGGGTGACAACATTTCAGCAGGGAGCCATGGTAATGACATGGTGCAGGTTGGCACACAGAAATCAGAAAGTGTAGGCAAAATGATGGCTATGGAAAGTGAGGAGGGTGGTTAAACAAAACTGATTCAGATACAGATGATGAATCCATTGGCCTGATGTAATTAGAGCTGTATAATATGAAATCAAATTGTTTTAATTATTCCAGAAAAGGCAGATGTGAAACTCTTGTAGCTGGATATGAATCTGCTTTGTCTTAAGTTAAAGAGGAGGGAATGTAGTGTTAACATTCTGAAGGGGATCCACTTATGTGTACAAGAGTTCCTTGCTAGAAGCAGCACTGTATTTCATGAAGCAGTGAGTAGAGGTTGCAAGTACAGTATGTATGAATCTGTATATTTGTCAGTAACATAGCGTTATGTTGTACAAGTAAACATCATCTTCTTGTGACAGATGGAACAAAAGAGTATCTCACTGAGCATGTGTATTACAAACCTAATCATCTTCTGTATTTAGGCCAGTGGCCCGTTTTTCATTCTTAGAGGCAGCATCTTGTTATATACTGATGGAAATACAGCTCAAATGGCTTTCCTGGTTCAGAGTGAATGGTTTTATAGGCCCATTTTTCACAGTATATATATTACAGTTCACATGACAAGCCCTTACGCTGTACTATAATTCTTTTTTTCCCTACAATCCCATCTTGCTAGGATAAAAGGAACTTTTAAGAGCCTGTCACTGCTGAATCTTTATTTGTAGGTATCACTTATAGCCTAGGTATGAGCTATGTACCATAGCTTGAATCCAAGTATGAAATTCACCATCTTTATTATCAGTGTCTAAAGAAATCAAATAACTGAATTGGTCCAGGTGTCAGTCATTATAAAGTTATTAGGATGAGACACTGGTTATGTATGAGCAGTTTCAATCTTTGGGTTTGAAGTTTTATGATTCTATGAGAATTTCATTACTTATTATTAATATTATGAGGATTCCCTACACTGACTTAATTCAGTGAACATCACTTCACAGTAGTTTAGCCACATCAGCTCATGGGTGACATTTTCTGTATACACATTTCATAATGCATTTATATGTGTTCATCATTTTAAGAATTAATGTGAAAACTAATAAAAAGTGATGTTTGCAGGGTGCCAAGCCTTTATGCACCCCACGGTCCTCTTACGTTATTATTTTTATGCCACGGTCACAGAACTTTGGAAAACAGTAATTACTGGTAAGAAAAGCAAAAGCTGTCTCAGTCTATGTCCAAGGCGCACCAAGCTCAGTTCTATCCATAACTCATTCAAGTTCTTACAGTCACTTTACTTAAAGACGAGCAACAAAATGTGAATAAATACTGAACTGAACTATCATGTTCCAGTCACTATGACTTTGACCATGGGTGATCTGACCAAGCAACTGCTAAACATATTATGATGAGACACACTGAAAACAGATAGATAAATGTACACGTGAATTGTTAATTTGGCTTCTTTTTCTTCTCAAGAAAAAAAAAAACTAAAATTACATGCTGAGCACATGCTTCTTATAGCAAGTACAGCAGGCATGGATAACTCTTCTTCTGCATGCCAGTATTACTGACAAGCAAAGTTTTAGCAGTTGGTGCAGTTTTCCACCTCTAGCACATCGCAAACTTTAAGAAAAACGGTCTTCTCTTAAATTAGGGACCCAAAAGATTTAACAAGTGGCTTACTACACTGAAATACCACAAACACACACACACAGTGCTGAGAACTTCAGCCATGATTGACAGTTTTGGTATTTCTTTCAGAATGCTGGGATACATGGAACTCTGAAACATTTCAGCCCTGACTGTAAATGCAGTATCCGCATTTAGACACAAAGCTAGTACTGCCTTTGTGCTCACCTGACAACTTGGGCCCCAAATGGCTGACCCTTCACCCCATCCTAGCTACACCTCTGCTGATATGACTAAAAAAAAACATAAAAAATAAAAGACTAAAGGGGTCTATTAAACACAGGGACACACAACCACACGAGAAGAAATTAGTTATGTAAGAAAATTTGCATGTTTATTATTTTCTTTTGATTATTTGAAAGATCAATGGAACTATAGTTTTTCAGAAAAAAATGGTGTGTGCAAGAAGGTATAAGTAAGAGGAAATAGGTGGCCTGAATGTAAATGTATAGTTGTAAATATTGAATCAACACCGTTATTTTACACACTTACTGATGGACTCAGTTTTTTATTTTCATTTATATAATTTATGTTAAGCATAGATGGGTCTGGTAGTTGGTATGGAGGATTTGTCTGGCAAATGGTGTACAGGATTAGGGCTCTGAGTGGATAATGAACTGCTCCTGTCCTCCAGGGTACAGGGCTTGGTTTCTTTGACTCCCATTTGCCTCTGAAAATTTCATTTAACCAGACAGTGCTCTTCGGTCAACCCAGAAAAGGGATACTTGTGTTCAGTGTGCTTATCCAATTAACAAATGAATAAAAAAAGTACTTTGCTGACTCCCTGATGTTGCAACTGAACTGTTTTTCTCTCTCTCTCTTTTTTTTTTGCTTCTGTGGTTCATCAGTTCATCTACACTTATAACAGGTCAGCCTGCAGCCAGGAGGAGCAGGAACTGATGCAAAAAGTAGGTAATATCTGCCTGAGCAAAAAAAAAAAAAGTTACAACCATTGTAGCTAAGCAGGATTCCTCACCATAACCTGACCTAGCAGGTGTGCAGGACTGGGGGGTGGGGGTGGAACTATGAGGTTATTGGCCTGACAATTTAAAATTCTGAATGTGAAAGTAGAAGGTAAATAAGCTTACTTCCCAAATATGTCAAAAGCTTTCCCAGCATTGTCATAGGCAAACGGACTGGTATTAGTAATATGTTTAACAGACATAGTTTTGGAAAGGGAAATCACTGCAGTCTGCTTTAGGATTACCATAACGTTCCATCTGTGTTGTCCATTTTCATTCTTCCTCATCTGATGGGTTTGGATCTGACTTGGCTGTTACTAAATTCTCAAGGTTCTCCCTTACCCATAATGCACCGACCTTAAGTTACCTCAGATCTTGTTTGCTGATTTTTTACCAGAAAGGAAGTATTTAACATGCATAAATATAGGAGATGTAAAACTGCATGTATTCAGTTCAGAAAGAAACTATATCTGGAGCTCAATATAAGGACAATGATGCCCCCCCCCCCCCCCAGTCTTCCAGAAGTTTGTAAATAGAAACAATGGAGGTTGGTGGGCAGAAAGTTGAGGAAGAATGAAAATGGATAACACATATGGAATGTTTTGGTATGTTCATAACTTCTTTATCTGATGTTGTCAAGTTTCATTCTATCCTCAACTAATGGGACAGAGTCCCCAGCTACCTGTAATCCCAGGTGGACTTCAAGGAAGGATATTCCCGAGCACAGTTGAACCAAATGATGATGTACCCCTGGAGACCAAATCCAATTTGTAATGTGTAATAAAAGTATGAGGTGTAGCCCAAGTTGCTGCTGCACATATGTCGTCCATGGATGCTCTAGAAAGAAAAACTGAAGTTGTTGCTATGGACCTACTTGAGTGAGCTCATGCCGGTTGTGGTAAAGAAATACCCAATTTGTTATATATAAATGAAATGCAATCACTTAGCCATCTGGCTAAAGTTTCTTTTGCTGCTGATTTTCTCAATTTCACTTATGCAAAGGAAACAAGCAACTGGTTTGTTTTTCTGATGTCTTTTGTTCTATGCAGATAAAAATGAAATTGTCTGTAAACATCCAGTAAATGTAACATGTGCTCACTCTTGTTTGCAAAATTAGGGAAGAATACTGGCAAATTAATGGATTGACTGATATTAGATTCTGACACCACCTTGGGAAGGAAGGAGGCATTTGTTCATATTATCACTGTATCTTTGTGAAAGATCAAGTATAGAGGTTTTGAAGACAAGGCTTGAATCTCTGAAATTCATCTAGCAAATTTAATGCTTACTAGAAAAACAGTTTTCCAGGTAAGATACTTAAGGTCACATTTAACTGCTGGTTCAAAGGGGGAATGTATTAGAGCTTGCAGTACCAGACTGAGGTCACATGGGGGAGTAGGGTCCTTAAACAGAGGTCTCAAAAGTAGAGTGCCTCACAAAAAAGCTGTGCACAATTTGTGAGAGGCTACTGAAGAACCTTCACATTCTTCTTCTTCTTCTTCTTTTGGCTTTTCCCGGTTAGGGGTCATCACAGCAGATCACCTGACAGCTCATGATTGGCAGTGGAGTTTTAAGGTGTAGAGTTGCCAGCCCGGCACCTAACCTTCCACAAAAGACACACACACACACACACACACACACACACACACACACACACACACACACACACACACACACACACACACGTTCGCACCTAGGGCCAATTTAGAGTGTCCAATCCACCTACAGCATGTCTTTGGGATGTGGGAGGAAACCAGAGCACCCGGAGGAAACCCACGTGACCACAGGGAGGACATGCAGACTCCGCACAGAAGGCACTCCAGCCGAGGATCGAACCGTAGAACCTCTTGCTGTGAGGTGGCAATGCTAAATGCTGCACCACCATGGTCGCCCTACTGAAGAACCTTCACATTAAATATGAAAATTTGATATTGCTGCTAACTGAACTTCTTTAAAAGGTAAGGTTAAAAACTCCAGTGTATTATGTATCGGAGCTGAAAATTGCTCAATATGATTTTTTTTGTGCCCAGTGAACAAATCTTTTCCTTTTACTTGTATAAAGTTTTCCTGTTGAAGGTTTATGGGAAGATAAAAGAATATGTCAGACAAGGGAAGAGAGTATTGGTTGTCTGGCTATTAGCAGAATTGGAAAAAACAGGCCGTCAGCTTGAGATTTAATATGTTGGGCTGGATCATGCCCATTGGGTGAGACATGAGGTCTGGAGTCAGATCCAGGATCCAAGGTTGGTGAATTAATTGAGGTCAAAGGAAGGGAAACCAAATCTGTCGAGGCCAGTATGATGCAATGAGGGTGACTTTGCTCTTCAGCCTGACAGCGTTCTGTAGAAATTTTGGAATTAATGGGATTGGTGGGTAGGCATAAAGTATACTAGGGGGCCAATCATGAAGTTGAGCATCCATCAGAGATTCCCCCTGTGGAGGGATTAGGGCAAAATAGCTGCTGCGTTTGTTGTTTAGGGGAGAAGCAAAATGATTGCAGCAATGCTGGTCCCATCAACGAAAAATAATTTTTATCATGTTCTTGTTGAGAGACCATTCATGAGGTAGCAGAATGCATCTGCTCAGTTTGTCACACTGGATTTCCCCGGAATGTGCATTGCTATGAGAAAGTGGTTTAATGAGATTGCATATTGCTGCACTCTGCGTGCTTCTCAACACAAGGGGTATGACCTGGTTCTTCCTTGTTTGTTCATGTACCAAACTACTGACATATTGTCCATTTGAATTGCAATCATCCTCAAAGGGAGGGCATCTTGGAAGGCCTGCAATGCTAAAAGCACTGCTCTCATCTCTAGGACATTGATATGCAAGTTGGCCTCTTTGGTGGAACAAGTGCCTTGGACTGGGTCTCCAGAAAATGCCCCCTCAGCCCAACTGGGAAGCGTCCATGGTTGCTATGGCCTTGGGTGGCCTTGGGCTGAGGGGGAATGAATGGATGGTCTTGTAGAACCTGATCTGACTGAATCCACCCCCTGAGATCTCTCTTGCATGTCTGAGTAATTCAAATCAGAGATGACATGGGTTGATGAAGTATCAACCATTGTGTTGCTAGCATCCATTGGAAAATCCTCATGTAAAATCTGGCTAAAGGTACTAGTGTTATCACAGCAAACACTGGTCCTACAGCTTAAAGGACCAAGTAGGCTGAGATCTTAGAAGTGGAGATTATTCTCCTGACCTGTGATCTTATAGTTTGAACCCTTGAGGGAGGCAATGAAGCTATCATATACTTTGTGTTGAAAACTGCTCCTATGAATCCCAAATTTTGAGATGGTTCCAACTGACACTTGTCATAGTTTATTGTTATTCCCAGATGAGAACAAGTCTAGAGAACATTGTCTCTTGCCCATATCAATTGATGCCTGGTCGGGGCGGTAATAAGCCAGTCATCTAGATATGGAAACACCCAGAATCCCTGCAGTCTTAAGTGAGCTGCTACTACTGCCATACATTTGGTGAACACCCTGGGGGCTGTGGCGAGACCAAAAGGGCAGAACTCTTTACTGGCAATGACTGGCTCCCACCCAAAAGAGTAAGTACCTCCTGGGGTCATCTGTTCATCTTTGTGTGATAGTACACATCCTGAAGGTCTATTGAGCACATCTAGTCATCCTTTCCCAGAAAAGGTCGAATGGAATAAACAGTGACCATCTGAAACCTGATGTGTTGAATTGACTTGTTCAAGTTGCTGAGATCCAAAATTGGTCTCCAGGCCCCTGTTTTCCTATGGCACTAAAAAAAACCTTGATAAGTTCCTGATTCTATCTGGTCTGCTGGGACATCTTGGATGACTCTTTTTATAGCAGCTTTTGTACTGAAATTGCTGCTTCTTCCCTCTTGATTGGGTGGAACATCTGGGATTTTCCTTGAGATTGGAGGTGGAAGGGAAAAGAGTATTATATAGGCTCTGGAAATAATCCTCTGCACCCAAGTATCTTTTGTTATGCTTAGCCAGGCTCTCTGGTGCAGGGATAATTGACCCCCGATTGCCTCCAGAGACAGGCAATCGAGTATCCTTTCAGGAGTGCAGGTAGGGTCTGTCCAAGAAAGAATCTCTGGACCCCTGGTTTTATGAGCCTCTTCTACTGCGGGGGCATCGTCAACCATTGGAGTTTCCCCTCTGCCCCTGGAGGAAGTTCCTCCATGTGTGTCCTGGAAAGGACCCTGGGATTTCCTGAACCACATCTTTTGACCACCTCACTGATTTCTTGAAAACGATCTCTGAGGGGTTGAAAAACATGCACCCACTGTAGACAGGGTCTTTCATCCTTCCCACACCTAGATAATATGTCCCTCACTTTGGGGCCAAAGATGTGCTGTCAAAAGGAGCACTAAAGAATGAAGACTTGAAGGGCTGTGCAAAATCACATAAACACATCCAGGTATGTCTCCTGATGGAAATGCCTGAACCCATCTACCCTTGAGGTGCCTTTGGCTACATGCAAAATAAGCATCATAGATGAATTTGAAATAGATTGCAGGGTAGCCATCTGAGAAGTCATGGATGATTGGACCTCTGCAGAAATGGATCTTGATAGGGTAGTTGACAGTTCCTTAATCAAATCCCTCTGAAACCTTGTAAAATGTAGCAAATAATTCAGTGACCTTAAAACGAAGGCTGTTAAAGCATAGACATGCTTCCCAAACCTATCCAGCACCCTAGACTCCCTCTTAGAGGGATGAAAAGTAGAACTCTCTTTGGCAAGTTCCTTTCTGGTGGCCGCTGCCATGACCATGGCATCAACAGACATGCCTTTATCCCAAAACTCCTTATCCAAAGGTGGTACCATAATCTTGTCCAGTCTCCCAGGTATGGGTTTAACTGTGTCAGGTTACTTCCATGCCCACTGAGAGAACAATTCAATAAGCTCATCAGCGGGTGGAGTAACCCAGGAGGTAGATGTACCAGTACCGAAAGTCTCCAGGAATGCTGACTCCTCAGATGAGGGTTGCTGAGCATCCAACCACCTCTCTGCTTTAAGATCTCAAGAATGTCTCCAAATGAGACATCTTCAGGAGGTGACCATGGGGACCCTTCACCTTTGTCAAAGTCCATATCCTCCATGACTGACTCTTGAGGAGAGTCCAAGTGCTTCCTCTTGAACTTCTTCCTAGGGACCTCCTCAGTGGGATGCTCTGGGGAGGTATAGGAAGAAACTGTAATAATAATAATCACTTATCTATTAAAGCTTGAGAGTGAGGTTAACCACGTACTTCACAGAAAGTGGCAAACGAGATCTGAGGTAACTTAAGTTTGGTGCATTATGGGTGCGGGAGAGGCTCAAGAGTTTTTGGTTACCATGAGCTTTAGTTACAACCGAGTCGGATCCAAGGATCGAATCTGAACCCATCAGTTGAGGATAGAATGAAATATCAGATCAAGTATTTGTGAGCCTGAGAAACCCTATATAACCTATCAGTCTTTCCAGGGGCAGAAGGATAACTGTCAGATGAACTGAAAGCTGTGAGAAAAACATCCTTTAAAACAGATAAAGGATGAGAAACAGTTGTTGATTGGTGGATATCCATCTGTAACAAAATACTGATACAGTTGCTTGTTAATGTTTATTTCCTTTTGATCTCACTGAATAAAACTTTTTCATTTTAGGTAAATTTTCAGAAAAAGAAAGGTCTGCTGGAGGAAAATTTGAAGTAGCATTCCTCAGAATCACACTCTTCAAGCTGTTAAGAAAATCCTGAAGCACAACCCTCACCCTCCAATTCTTCCTCTTCTGATTGGTTCTCAGAGCCATAAGGAGAGGAAACCTTTTTTATTTTTCTTCTCAGCAGATGAACTGTGAGCAACAAAGGCAAAAATGAACTCCCTAGCAAGTACAAGCGAATCTTCCATGTCCATGGAAATAGAAATGAGAGAAGACATGTGCTTTACTTTTTCTTTTTCTGGTAGGCTCTTTGGAAAAGGACTGACTAAAAGCAGGCATACTTTTCCCATGACCCTAAGTAAAATACAAGCCCCTTCCCCAAGAATGGCAAGAGTGGTTCTCGCTCACCCATGGAGGGCAGCCCTACAGCCATGGAGGATGTGCATATCCCCAGTCCTTTGTGGCTGTATGTGCTATACCAGAGGGACTGAGGGAAAAAGATGAGTGGTCTAAGACCCAAGACTGGACACAGCAGAGTCAGCCATCAGCAGCCGAGGCACATTTGGAGACAGCTTAACACCCAAAGACTCCCTGGCAATTCTTTTCTCATTCTTGAAAGGGGCAAGAAGAACTGCAGAGACCAGTAACTGTTCCATAGGTCCAGCCAAACATGAAGCAGTGTAAATGTGTAGTGGAACCTAAAAAGAGTTTGCAAATCTTAAAATGGTTAAAAGCAGGATCAGGTAAGAAAAAACACTGACAGTCTGGACAAACACAAAGATAATAATGAATAATAATAGTAATAATAATAATAAAATAAAAGGTTTTGCACAATAGTTCACACAAGCATTTACACAGAACATTCTCCTGATAAGAAGTGACAGTCCAAAATAAAAATAATTTTCCCAGCAAAATGGAAACACATTTTTATAGAAAAAAACACACGTTTTCCTCAGAAAAATAAATATAGAGGAAGGTTTTCCACAACATAGGATTACTTGCCCAGCCTTGAATTGCTACCTGACCAACATCTCCATGAGTCTCTCTGAAAGAGTGCTCCTTGGCAATATGAAAGCTGTGAGCCTTTCATACTCTTTCAATATGGTACTTCTCTGAAGTTTCTTACCGTTAGAACATGTAGAAGACAACTGGTAGCAGTGGGGTAAGACATATAGACATATAAATGTTAGACTACTGCAACAGTGATCTAATGTTGAGCATCTTGAATGAGCAATTCATTTTTATAGTGTCTTTTTCTACTAAATGCTGTCAGCTGTTGTAGCAATGCAGAGGTCATACCACTGAAGGTCTGGAGACTACTGCCTTGGTGGAGGCATTTGAGGTGTTATTGCTGAATGCAGCTTCAGATATTTAAAAAAGCTTCACATGTTACAATCTGCAATGATGCTAGACAAGTGTGTGCCTAAGAAAAATGTACTGCTGTATAGCTAAGGAGATCTTCTTTTGTCACTGCAGATGAAAAACAGAATGTTTGCATCCATTATTACCAAGCTGAATTTGAGGAAAGGTTGGAGAAGGAATTTATATATGACTGGACTACCTGAGAAACTAGAATGCTTGGACTGTTTGTGTTCTGAACAAAATTATCTGCAACCTAAATTACAGGTCTGGAATTTTGGTGGATTGCAGAACACTGTATTATATTAAAAAAGTTATCAGCACCATATATGTGACTTTTAACTGGCTGTCTGATAATGTTGTGGCTCATTTTCAGTCATGGTATATCAAGGATCACGTGATTAAACAAATGAAAAGCGCCGGCAAAGTATGCTCTTTGAGGATGAAAAGAAATATTTTAATAATGATTATTCTGGGTAGATGGCTGCAATGAACCGGGTTTATTGAGGATATGAGAGAGAGTAAGAAGAAATAAATACATTTTGTTTGGACTATCAAGCAATTTTGAAATCATTTTCCTATGAGCATGGTCTGGTCCTTCAATGTGGTGGTGGCCATGGGTAGGGTGTGCACTGTGTTCCACACCTTGTGAGTCCTGATGTTGTTTCATTAGTCCATGAAGTTCAGGCTGAACTGAACTTAAGGTATCAACAAAGATGTAACAGGAGATGAGGGGTTTTAATTACTTGCAATTTTATATGGGCAGTTTGAACACGTGTTTAGATTCAGGACAGAAATTGTTGGTATTATGAACAGTTGTTTGAGACTCAGTGTTTGAATGTACTTAAAATAAATACCACTTTTAAATAAAAAGAGTTAATACTGAAAAAGACTGCCTATTTGAATAGTAAAAACTATATTTGGCAAAGATTATTGATGCTGTCTTCTGAGATATGTATATTTTAAGATGGAAAATCATTTATTTATTTTCATTTGTTGACTGGGGAAGTCTGACTGTGTAGAACCCATTTTCAACAGAGGCCTAGGGATACATATATCAGACTTGCAAATAAGTAATTAAACTGGCTGGAGGAAGGAATATGGCCCTTATTGTTAGTTTTTGTTTGAGAATATGGGATGGAGACAGTTTATCCCAGCATAGGGCAGCTTTTTCATGTAGAATAATGGATTTTCTAACAACTACTAATGGTAATCATACATTTAGTAAATATTAATCCTTACTGTTGTACTGACTGTTTAATGACATCTGTCTCAAATTAAAGCTGAGGGTATGTATGTCTGCATGTTGGGAAATCACCACCACTCCCTGGGGATTTATGGCTCTTCCACGTAGGGAGGATAACTCCTACTTCAGTTAGTGGAAGTTTCACTCATGAGTAACATTTTATTGTAAATAGCAATAGACTTGAGTATGGGCTAGATTAGGTCGAGTCTAAGATTTATTATTGGACTTCTTTTGCATATATTATAGTTATTTATTTATAATGTGCAATTAAATGTTATATTTACTTCTACTGGGGAATAACCCACTCTTTCTAGCTAAGTTTGGCTTTGCTGTGAAGGAGAGATACTCTACACTAGTAGTAGATGATTAGGCCACTTAAGTGAATTTGGGTGTTAAGGTGCTTGGTTGTGCTTGAAGGCTGGATGTTTGGGCTGGAAAGACCAAGGTGAGATTAGAGATTTGCTGGGCTAGTGTATGTCAGCATACTTAGAAGAATGAAGTACTGTAAAAGAGACTGTTGGTAACCTGGATGGGGAGGAGTTTCTTTCCCAACCTCACACAATCTGTGATAGGTAGGGGATGGAAGATATAAAATCTGATCTATGCAGTTAGATTTCATTAATAGTTCATCAAGCTAACAAGAACATTTTTACAGAACAATCTTTTTACATTTCATTTGTTGTTACTTTGGAAGTTGGTGCAGAGGGTAAGGCTGTGAGCTGTAGTTCTTATTATACAGGGTTTGATTCCCTCAGCTCTCATCTGCCTAATGTGTGATCTTGAGAAAATCTCTTAACAATGCAGTGCTTGGGGGCAACTGGGAATTTGGGCTATGCTCCTCAATGGTCCCCTGGACTCCAGGCTTAGCAACTGCCTGTGAACTAGATGTCCATATTTTATTTTTTAACATAGAAAAATGTTGAAATGAAAATGTATGTTAATTATCATAGCATTTAGATTTTGTTATGCTGTGTGAAAGGATAGGTTATATCATCATTTGATAACTGCTGATTTCCTGGGAATAGAAGGTGTAATGAGTAATAAAATGATTATGCTGGTGCATATCACCTCCTTTGCAGCAGAGATAATATTTTTTCTTTAGGTGAGCATGTTATACAATATCATGTAAACAGAAAGTGAATATTTTTGTCATATTTTATTATGCATTAAAATAACAAGGAAGCAGTTGCATCATCCAGTGTCAGTTTTATAAGTATAACATAATCATATGACAGAGATATGAAAGTATGTCATGTTTCAGGATATTTAGTATAATGACTAATTTAATCCACTCATTAGTGATGTTTAAAGGAGATTGTGAGTAGAACTTTGAGTTAAGTGACTCTGTACGTTAAGTATAACTATGATCTCTAGAAATAAACAAAAGTAATGTTTAAAAACTATGAATCAAAAGAGTTGCAACCTCATGCACATATTTAAGATACGCTCTAATTAAAACCAAGCTATCAAAAAGAATGAACAAAGACGTGGTAGATAGATTGTGTTGAGGAAGGATATAAAACTCAGACTCAGCCAAGCAAGATTTTTTTTTATTTAAGAACATGATCATAGGAGACCAGGTAAAATAAACCTCTGTCTCCTAGAGCTAAGGGAGAGCTTTTATTTTTATGGTAAAATCACACACTATAAATAAAACACTGATTATGCAGCTTTCGTTGAATGGCCCAAAAAGAACAATGCATGTTTCTGAAAGATTCAGCTAGCAGTACAACCTCATGGTTTCTTATTATAACCTTGTCCATACTGAATAACAAATTCCATTTCTGTACAGCTGAGCTAACTAAGCATAAGAATACGCTTATGTCAGGAGAAGAAATAAGATTGTCAAGAAAATGTTACAGTTTATTACTGTCATGCTTAGTTATGTCTTTGTGAATGTGGGGGTAGTCCTGGTAAGTGCCTAGGGAACAATACTATTACTGCAGATTATCCAGTTGAGATGATACTGAGTATATTCTGAGATATTAATCAAGGTGTTGTAAGGGATGCCTGTTTACCTTGGTGATAAAAATTGCTGTCAGGCTGACAGTAAGGCTTTTCAGGGAAGTATAGTTCACTTTGCTGCAGGTATTGGTAAGAATTGTCTCTTACTGGCTTATAAAAAACAGTTTAAGTTCCTAGTTACTGGATACAGGTAACCATTTTTTCCCGATGATTGATATAGATGAAAAGAACACTCTGTCCTTGTTGTCTTCCTGGTGGTTGGCATCTACAGCTCGCAAGACTTAGGGTATTTTAATACATTGTATAGGAGGGCTGTAATGGGTACACCTGCCTGATGAGTAGAAGTAATAGCAGAACACATAAACAAGTCTGACACTTTCAAAGGTTTGGTAGTAGTGAGTTGCACTTCTCTTGTGGAAGAAAAACAGTATTTGTGATGTTCAGGAAGTAAGACGTACAGTGGCAGGATAAAGATATTTGTAACATTAATTCTAAAGTTGCAGTACTGTAGAAATGGAAATAACTGCAGTGGTTGTTCAAGACATTGTAAGCAAGGGTGAGTTATTCTGGTTCAATGACAATTCTGATAATTCACAAATACATTTTGACCTTCTGCATATGGCATAATGATTCCCACAAGTGGCACTTAGTTGGTTGCTTCACATGATGTATCTAAATTCAGGTAATCTGGATCACTAGGTGATGACAATACAGGTGATATCGGGTCACATAATCCTCTGATCCAGTGGTAGTAGTGGTAGTAGTTGGGTCTTGACTTTAGTCGGACTGGAAAACCCAGGGTCATTATTGATGGTGGGCATAGCTGTTCCTGGTCCTAATAGTCCTCAGTGATTTCTGGCATCACCAGGAGGCACTACCTCATTGGTGAAGATTTTCCTGACGTGGAAACAGGGATCCATGTTGCTGAACCATGACATTGGGTGTCTGTGTCTGTGGCTGTTGTGATGATGATCAGAAAAGGACCCTTTGGATTGAAAATGCTGTCAGGTAAAGGATCTAATATATAAGTAGATCCGATCACTGGGCTTGATATCATATCCAAAGAAGGGGTCAGGCTGCAGTTGAGATGATGCTGTTTAGGAGTGGATGTGCTGCAGAACAGAAACAAGTATTTACAATACAAAAAATTTGTTTATCAATACTTTACTATTCCAGCAGCTTGAGGGAGAATGAGAGCTGTGATACTGAACAGTCTAGTCAGGTTTTTTTTTTTTTACACAATTGTTATACTATCTGATTAGTGGAATGGGTGCCCTTGTCTGACTGGATGCAACATGGGATACCAAACCTTAGAATTAATAACTTTTTTCTGCAGTAATAGCTTCATTTTACTTGCTTAGATAGACTTTAACCATTTAGAAACTACATCTATGATTAATAATAAATAACAAAACATTTAACATTGTGGCAACTCAGTGAAAACAAAAAGGTTTCCGTGACTTATGTAATGTTTGTCTTTTGAGACATATTGAATTCATACCTGTCTTGTATTAACCATTTGCTAGATAACTTTGGAAATGTAAGGGGCCTATCAGTTAATGTGGCAGCTTGGCACATGAGCAATTTTTTTTCCTTTCCAAGGGAGAGAAACTGATATACCCAAACCAGCTGTGGTAAAAATGAATGTGGTGCTGCTAGTCTTTCACCAGGATGGCATCACAATACATCCGGTGAATGGCAGCAGGAATCACATAGACATCTAACTTTTTCGAAGTCATCAGCCTGTTCTTTAACAGGCAACACTTCCTGCACTGATACAGGAATATTTTCAGTTTGAAATGGTTGTAAAATGAAAACCCAAACAGAGTTATAACTTGCAGTCTGTTTAGTTACAGTATCTGCAAGGCAATTTTCTTTTAAAATGTAAGAGTCAACAGTCTTGTGTGCTGTTTTTTTAGTCATAGTACTGTATCTAACAACTGAGCTACAAAAATACATCTTTATGACAGAACCCGATAATGTCAAGTACTCTCTTTCCCCTCTGTATGTCCGTAACTCATGCATTACCACATAAACATAACATGAGTCTGTTAAAATATTAACTGTTTATCCTTTCTAGTTTGCAGGCTTCAGTGATAGCTATCAGTTCTGCAACTTCAGCAGACACATTTCCATTTAATTATCCTCTAAGCAGGATTTGATCAGTAGTGTCAAGAGAAAATGCTGCACCATGAGTGAGCTGTCTTCACTGTGTTTACTTGCCCTGGGAATATTTACGCAGTTCAGCATTTTAAGTTTCATGATTCTCATCTCGGCCAAGTCGTCTTTGGTGTTTTGAACTTTCAATTAGCTGAAGTAGACCTATATATATATATATATATATATATATATATATATATATATATATATATATATACAGCGGTAGCATTGCTGCCTCACAGCAAGAGGTTCTCCTGTTCGATTCTCAGCTGGAGTGCCTTCTGTGTGGAGTCTGCATGTCCTCCCTGCAGTGGAGTGGCCTCTGAAAGACATGCGTGAATGGGCGTGCCTTCGATGAAGGTTGGGCGTCGGGCTGGCAACTCGGCACCATAAAAATCGACTGCCAATTATTAGAGGACTGGAGTTCCGCTGTGGCGACCCCTAACTGGGAAAAGCCGAAAAGACAAACAACATATATATATATATATATATATATAAGTACTTTACTATCTTGTGATACTGAAATCTCAAATTTCAGTATCTCAAGATGAAAATGCCGAAAGTGCAGTTGAGCAAAACTGCACTTGATCGAATTTGAAGTGTCAAATTTGTGGTTGTAGTGGTGCGGTACGTGGGATTTGCTGTGTTTGTAAGGTGTGGTCTGCTGTGGGATGTGGTTTTCCTGCCATTGTATGGATATATGTGGAGATTTAGATAAGGGATGTTTTTTTAAGGGTTTTGGGTAGTGATTTGAGTGTATGTAAGTGTGTTGGGAAGTTTTAGGTGTAGGTTAGGGTAGGTAGGTAAGAGTGTGAGTGTGTAAGTGTTGAGAGTGGTGGTGTTTGTACGTATGTGGTGTGTGTTTGGGCAAGGGGAATATAGAGCATGTATTGGTGGGTTTAGTGTCTTTGTCTTTTTAGTG
Organism: Protopterus annectens; assembly: GCF_019279795.1. Lineage (NCBI taxonomy): Eukaryota > Metazoa > Chordata > Ceratodontiformes > Protopteridae > Protopterus > Protopterus annectens. The sequence goes on from NC_056748.1 coordinate 742,454,833, forward strand.
CAACCTCTGAGTTAGTATATATAAGTAGCGATGGTGTGGGGGGGCGCAGGGGGGCTTGCCACTCTGCCTATATGTAGGGTAGGTGTGTATATTTGTATTGTTGTGTTTGTGTGTGTTTTGTTGGTTTATTGTAGTGTGGGGAGGAAGGTGTATGTATGTTTGTTTGTGTGGTGGAGGGTGTATTTAAAAGTCGCGATTTTGAATTTCGCGCTTTTGGGGTTTCAATATTGTGAATGTTCGGCTTTATAGTCTTGAGATACTGAAATTTTAGATTTCAGTACATCGAGATTATAAAGTGAATCCATATATACACACACACACACACACACACACATATATATATATATATATATATATATATATATATATATGTATATATATGTATATATGTATATATATATATGTATGTATATATATATATATATATATATATATATATATATATATATATATATATATATATATATATATATATATATATATATGGTCTATATTATATATTATATGTTCGAAGTTTCAAAACTTCGAACCTCATATAATTGAACTTATATGAGCAAAGTTTTAAAACTTTGAACATGTAATAAAAAAAAATAAAAAAAAAGAAAGAAAAGAAACCTGGCATAATGCTGTGAGCAGGGGGACAAGCCCCCTTCCACCCCCCACATCCCCCCTACTTAAATATACCAACTCCAAGATCGCACTTCAGTGAAGTGAGATCGCTGTAGGGAATATTTCACTTTACTTCACTGTAGTGCAATCTCGGAGTTGGTATATTTAAGTAGCGGGGGTTTGGGGGGTGTAGTGTTCAGGTAAGTTGACTTTGTTTTTTTCTTGTTTTTTTTATTATATGTATGTGTGTATGTAGCAGAAACACATTGAAAAGTTCACACTATAGCAAAAAACATTTATCCTATCTAAAGTATTAGTAAATATGAATTTTGGTAGAAATTTCTAACACTTAAGAAAAATTGAAAAAAAAAGCTAGCTAAAAAACTGTCTACACCTAATCCTAACACTTTATTAAACTAACAACTATTCAATAATAAAGTGGTAAAGGGAGGAGAAAGATTTTCTAAAAATAGCTTTCACTTATTGTGAATACACTGGATCCCTCAGAGGACGTTTGGTGAAACAGGCAGAAAATGAGATCTGAGGTAAATTAGTCAAGCGGAGGGCATTATGGGTAGGGGAGGAATCAGAGCTCTCAGATCCAATACTCTGGTATAAGGAACCAAGATCAGATCCAATAACCCACACATTGAATCGGATGAAAATGGACAACATCAGATCACACGTTACTGTTTGAATTAGTTTATACAGATATATGTATACTGTTAATGCTCTTTTAGTTTTACTAAAACTTTTTCTGGGTTTTGTACAATTTGACTTTTATGTGTAAGTATTTCTTTAAGCTTTTATCTTGTCTACTACTTCTCAGCTGCTTGTGAAATTATTGTGGAATACAGTGTGTGTGAAGTGCCTGATTTGTTTACCTTCTGAAATTGAAGGGTACTAGGAGAATCTGTAGTAGAAGTAACACCAGGGGAGTCTTTATAAGGGGGTGGGTACTTTTCAGATGAAAACAGGTGTGACATCTGAAAATTTTCTAGCTCTTCTAAGGAATACAATCCCTATGGTCATCATTGTGTTAAATAGGACCCTTTTACCTGATGTTTTATTGTGCTAGCATTATATTTTAAGCTTACAACAGGTTCATTTTCTTTAGTTTTTACTTTCTTCCTGTCAGTCATTAGAAGCTGCCCAGCAGGAGGCAGGTACCTTGTTTCCTTTTCTGTTCAGTTTTTTAGGTTCATAGGTTCATAGGTTCATACTAGGCTATCTGCCCAATGGCATTTATAAGCCTAGCCCATAGTTATTTGGCTTTCGCCACCCCTTTAGTTTGAATAAAACTATGCCTATTATTTTGCTGTGCCTCTGTCAAGCAGTGACACTGAAGTAATCCCTGGGGTATATCTGCGATCCCCCATCCATTGGTCAAGATTCCTCTTGAGCAAGGCCAGCGAGGTGCTCTGCCTCACATGTACCGGGATTTTGTTCCACAGCATAGGGAGTCTCTGGGTGATGAATCTGTCCCTCCAGCACGTTCTATTAATAACCGTGTCAAGGTTTAAGTCTCCCGCACTTGTGGTTCTGAGGGATCTAGATTTTTTGAGGTGAAGCATATTCATCAAATCAGGGTTTGACATGGACTTATATGTCAGGCACAGGTCACCTCTGAGCAAGTGGTATGAGACTGAATAGAGCTGGAGTTCTTTCAGTCGGGCAGCATAAGACATATTTTTGAGACCCTTTATCCTTTTGGTGAGGAACTTTTGGGGCCTTTCCAGCTGCTGCAGGTGTCGGGTCAGATACATTCCGAATGGGGCATTGTACTCAATCATAGGTCTAATGAGTGATGAGTACAGGGGGACGATGACCTCCCTTGATCTAGATGTGAATCCCTTCATGATCAGGTGGGAAATGTAGAAGGTTTTCCTAACCACTTTAGCAACATGAGTGTCAAACGAAAGGCTACTGTCAACCTGGGTCCCCAGATCCCTGATGACTTCTTCTGTGCTCAGTGGATTGCCACCTATATGGTAGCTAGGGGTAACCTTGTTTTTCCCGAAGGGTATGACTATGCATTTCTTGGCATTTAACTTTAGGCCATGGCTCTGGCACCAGTTATCCGTTTCTGTGAGGCCCTTCTGAAGGATATCTGTGTCAGATGTGTTTTCGACTATGGCGCCCAGTTTGCAGTCATCTGCAAACTTTGTCAGCCATAACCCTCCTGTGTTTGCTTGTACTTCAGAAAAGTAGATGCCGAACAAGAGTGGACCCAGGACTGAGCCCTGTGGGACACCACTTGTGACAGGCTTTGAGTCTGACATGGCTCCAGCAACTCTGCCCCTGTGAGTTCTGTCACTAAGCCAGTTTGCAACCCATCTTGTGATGTATGGGTTTACATTCAAGCTGATGAGTTTTTCGATGATACCTGAGTGGGGTATTGTGTCGAAGGCCTTTGCCAGGTCAAGGTAGGCTGTATGGACTGCCTTTCCCTCATCAATGGCCTTGGTGACTGTCTCGAAAAAGTCAACCAAGTTTAAAAGGCATGATCTGCCTTTGACAAAGCCAAACTGGGTTGGATCCAAAGTCTGCAAGTTCCCTATGTCTTTATTTATGAGTTCCATTATGATCCTCTCCATGGCTTTGCAGATAAGGCTTGTCAAGCTAATGGGATGGTAATTTCCAGGGTCGGTGGAGGCACCGCCCTTGTGAAGTGGGACCACAGTCGCCGTGCGCCACTCCTTAGGTACATATCCTGAGGTGAGGCTAAGATTAAACAGCTGTCCTAACTGCGGGTTTAATTCCTCATTGAGTTCATGGAGCACACAGCCGGGGACACCATCCGGTCCCATGGATGCTGTGTTTTTTGCTTTGGAGAGAGCAGTTCTCACCTGGGCGTTGGAGATGTTTGGGGGCTACAATCCTCTGGTATAGATATCTCTCCTTTGGGGAGGGGAGAAGTTTGCACTGAACCTGTCAGCCAGTATGTTGGCAATGTGTGTAGGTTCAGTAATCTTCACATCATTTTGAACTAATTCTGAGCATATCTGGGAGTTTCCTCCTAGGTTTCTAACATAGCTAAAGAAGGCCTTATGATTGTCTTTTGAGTCCTTGGCGATTTTTCTCTCAAAATTTGCCTTGGATGATTTTATGAGAGCTCTTAGTTTTTTACTTATAATGATCAAAGGTGTCTTACCTTTCAAGGATTTTGCTCTATCTTGTAGTAGCTTCCTCCTTTTGTTGTAGAGCTTGTTTATGGCTGAGGTCCACCAGACTGGACGCTTGCCTTTGGTACAAAGAGTCTTAGTTTTGTTTGGGATTGCCTGATCCATGCAGTCCTGTAGGTGCTGGTAGAAGGTATTTGTAAGTGATTCAGTGGTTTGAGTAATGTTTACCACTGGCTCAGGGGCCTTAAAGGAGACCACACTAGTTTTTAGAAGTGTGAAGTCGGCTTTTGAGAAGTTTTTCACTGTGGTCTTTTTTATTTCAGGTGGGGGCGGGATGAGGACCTCCAGCGAGATTAGTTTATGATCTGATCTCACCAGTGAGGGGTATACTTCCGGTGTTGAACATTGTGATCCCATGTTTGTGATGATGAAATCAAGTATGTTTTCTCCTCTTGTGGGGATGGTGACTAGTTGTTCCATGGCATTTGAGTTTATGAACTCCAGGAACCTTTGGGCTAGAGTGTTTGGGCTTGAGTAGTGTTCCCAGTCTATATTAGGGTAGTTGAAGTCACCTAGTATGATGGTGTTTGGAGATACATTTATCCCCTCCATTGTTTTCAGGAAGGCCATGTGAGGTTCCTGAGTTTGAGAGGGTGGCCTGTAACATGCTACAAATTGCAGAGCAGTCTTGCCTATGGTTAATTGCACCTGGATGGTCTCCGATGCATCGTGCGTTGCCACCAACCTTGAGGTGTGGGTGTCCTTTATGAATATGGACACCCCCCTCCTTTCTTGGTGTTGTCCGGATTTTGGGGCCGGAACGCATGATATGAGGTGAAACCTGCTAGTGCTGGGGTGCTCTCAGGAGCCTTGAACCAGGTTTCTGTCACAGCACAGACATCGATGTTCTCCATACTGAGAAGGGCCTCGAGTGCGTGCATCTTGAGATTGAGACTTCTGGCATTGAGCAGCATTACCTTTAGTTATTTTACTTTTTGTGTTCTAGGGTGGTAGGTTTAGAATTTGAGCCTTGCCTAAAAAGGCACTATGGGGTGGCAAGAGCCTTTGACAATATCCGGAAGCCTAGGGGTGACAGGTGCAAGCCGTCCCTTGCGAAGCAGCGTGGCTTGTCCAGCATGTCATCCCAGGCAGACAGACATTGGATCCCCTTTGAATGACACCAGAATTTAAGCCAATTATTAAAGCTGATCATCTTATCACTGTATTGTGGCACCATTCTAGGTAAAGGTAGGATACTGCTCAAGGTCAGGGTCATACCTGCCTGGGCTACATAATCAGAGAGCTCCTCAATGTCTCTTTTCATGTAGTCCAAGGAGGTATGTCTCAGGTCGTTGACACCAGCGTGGACAATGACTGAGTCGTACTTGTACCTGCTGTTGAGAGACCTGAGTGCTTGTGTTATGTGGCGGATTCTAGCGCCCGAAGGCAGCTTACTGTGACCTTCTCCTTACTCAGTCTGGTGAGCGGGACGTCAGTGTGTCTGACTATGGAGTCACCTATGACAAGTATGTTTGGTGTTGTATTTGGCCTTAAGGGCAGTGACTGCTTTGCACACTGATTTTGTTGTTTATGTGTTGTTTGTGTGGTGTATTGAGTTTGCAGTTGCTTGGGTGTCTGCTTTGGAGGCCTCTGCTGTTTAGGTAAATTTTACTCAGAGCCTCAGTATGTCTTAGTGTGTTTATGTGTTTGATTCAGTGGTGTGGTTGAGTTATGTGAGACTGGTATTGTGGTGTGTGTAGTTGCCTTCTCCTCTTGCCTGGTCTTGCCAGTCCTGAGTTGAGAGAGCTCAGCCTCCAGTCTGGCTAAATAGCTGCATCTCTCACAAGTGTTAGTGTTACGTGGGAGGAGGAGAGGGTTGTCCGTGTACATGAGGCAATTGTAACATTGTCTCAGAATTCCCAGATTCACCAACTGGGCAGGAGAGGATGCCAGCATCTGACCCTTCGACATGCTAGAAAGAATTATGAGTTGGTATGAGACAGAAAAGTAGTGGGCTTAGCAGGGAAGTGGGCACTTCTGGGGGGTTTTGCTAGTGAGAGATTTGTATAATATAGGAGTGCTTGACCTGCAAAGAGAATGCTTATAAGACAAGGGATATGCTTATAAGACAAGTGCTGAGCTTTTGAGAAGAAAAAGCTATTTGGAACAAGTGCTGCACTTTTTAGTGTAGGTATAAACTGTTTAGGTTCCTAACAGAGCAGTTCTAAGGGAAAAATTAAAGAACAGACTTTCTGGAGCCAGAAAGAGTTTAACCTTGTTTAACCGGCGCTGCCCGATGCTGCTCTAGTGGCAACTCCGCTAAATCGAGCTAAAGCACGTTAAAGCGTGCTTGATAGCAGGGGCTGGAAAGAAGCAGGAATAGACCCAAAAGGGAAAATAAAACTACAGTTTCAAGTCAGTAACCACCTCTACGGGGGGCAGGGAAGCTGCTCAATGTTAGTCACTGCCACTGATCAACAGAGAGACCCTCCTCCAGCCCAAGCAAAAATGGCCTCACAGAAACTTTCAAACAGTTCAGGAACAGCAAGCATGTAACTGATCTTGTTTAACTCTCAGAAACTTGGAGACAAACCAAGATTTTTTTTTTTTTGTTTTTTTACAGAGATAGCAGAGGTTCACAAGTAATATCAAGTTATAACAGTGCAGTAAATGACCCCACACAAGAGTGCTAGGTCAAGGACAGAAAATATGCAAGTTTTAAGAAAAAACGATTTAAAATTAAGTGCAAACAGGAAATTCAGCAAACAGCTTTTGGTTGTGCTCTAAATACAGCTACTAATACAGAAATCAAGTTTAACAAGCCAGAAAATGCTCAAGCTAGGCAGCTATGCAGAAAAACTTAGCAAATAAACAGAGAAAAATACTTAAAATCTCAAAAGTGGCTCCCTTCTTCTCTCAGCGTTTTCCTCTTGGAGGGTGCTTCACCAACAGCCAACAAGCCTGAAAAGATGCCCAAACCACGAGGCAACTAGGTTTTAAGAGAGGAAGATGAAGGAGTTATGGAAATGACCCCTAGTGGCCAATAAAACTACAGTTTCAAGTCAGTAACCACCTCTACGGGGCAGGGAAGCTGCTCAATGTTAGTCATTGCCACTGATCAACAGAGAGACCCTCCTCCAGCCCAAGCAAAATGGCCTCACAGAAACTTTCAAACAGTTCAGGAACAGCAAGCCTGTAACTGAACTTTTTTAACTCTCAGAAAAGTGGGAAAAAGCAAGATTTTTTGTTTTTGTTTTTTACAGAGATAGCAGAGGTTCACAAGTAATATCAAGTTATAACAGTGCAGTAAATGACCCCACACAAGAGTGCTAGGTCAAGGACAGAAAATATGCAAGTTTTAAGAAAAAAACGATTTAAAATTAAGTGCAAACAGGAAATTCAGCAAACAGCTTTTGGTTGTGCTCTAAATACAGCTACTAATACAGAAATCAAGTTTAACAAGCCAGAAAATGCTCAAGCTAGGCAGCTATGCAGAAAAACTTAGCAAATAAACAGAGAAAAAATACTTAAAATCTCAAAAGTGGCTCCCTTCTTCTCTCAGTGTTTTTTCCTCTTGAAGGGTGCTTCACCAACAGCCAACAAGCCTGAAAAGACGCCCAAACCACGAGGCAACTAGGTTTTAAGAGAGGAAGATGAAGGAGTTATGGAAATGACCCCTAGTGGCCAATAAAACTACAGTTTCAAGTCAGTAACCACCTCTACGGGGGGCAGGGAAGCTGCTCAATGTTAGTCACTGCCACTGATCAACAGAGAGACCCTCCTCCAGCCCAAGCAAAAATGGCCTCACAGAAACTTTCAAACAGTTCAGGAACAGCAAGCCTGTAACTGAGCTTTTAACTCTCAGAAAAGTGGGAAAAAGCAAGATTTTTTGTTTTTGTTTTTACAGAGATAGCAGAGGTTCACAAGTAATATCAAGTTATAACAGTGCAGTAAATGACCCCACACAAGAGTGCTAGGTCAAGGACAGAAAATATGCAAGTTTTAAGAAAAAAACGATTTAAAATTAAGTGCAAACAGGAAATTTAGCAAACAGCTTTTGGTTGTGCTCTAAATACAGCTACTAATACAGAAATCAAGTTTAACAAGCCAGAAAATGCTCAAGCTAGGCAGCTATGCAGAAAAACTTAGCAAATAAACAGAGAAAAAATACTTAAAATCTCAAAAGTGGCTCCCTTCTTCTCTCAGCGTTTTTCCTCTTGGAGGGTGCTTCACCAACAGCCAACAAGCCTGAAAAGACACCCAAACCACGAGGCAACTAGGTTTTAAGAGAGGAAGATGAAGGAGTTATGGAAATGACCCTAGTGGCCAATAAAACTACAGTTTCAAGTCAGTAACCACCTCTACGGGGCAGGGAAGCTGCTCAATGTTAGTCACTGCCACTGATCAAGAGACCCTCCTCCAGCCCAAGCAAAAATGGCCTCACAGAAACTTTCAAACAGTTCAGGAACAGCAAGCCTGTAACTGAGCTTTTTTAACTCTCAGAAAAGTGGGAAAAAAGCAAGATTTTTTGTTTTTGTTTTTTACAGAGATAGCAGAGGTTCACAAGTAATATCGAGTTATAACAGTGCAGTAAATGACCCCACACAAGAGTGCTAGGTCAAGGACAGAAAATATGCAAGTTTTAAGAAAAAAACGATTTAAAATTAAGTGCAAACAGGAAATTCAGCAAACAGCTTTTGGTTGTGCTCTAAATACAGCTACTAATACAGAAATCAAGTTTAACAAGCCAGAAAATGCTCAAGCTAGGCAGCTATGCAGAAAAACTTAGCAAATAAACAGAGAAAAATACTTAAAATCTCAAATGACCCTTGGCTAACTCTACTCGAAGGTAATCACCACAGCGAACAAGGAAAACGCCCAAGACCAGCAAAGTTTAAAGAGACCCAGACAGTAAAGAAAGCTCATAGTACACTCTACAGTCAGGGAAGCAACCATGTTGTATGCACTGATCAGAGATACCCTCCACCAAGAAAATGCTCACAAAACTAAAAGTCAAAAACTTAAACGTCAGTTAACCAGAAAATGGAAGAAAGAAATTTTTATTTAAGTTTGTAAAAGAAAAGTTTAGTTTCAAGTAAACAGTCATAATAATCAATAACAGTGCTAGTAAAGACACAACAGCAGTTAAAAAAAGAAAAATAATCAAAAAAAATTATAAAACTAATGATGATCTACATACAGCACTTTTCTATGAAGTTTACACAAAAGAACTAAGCAAGCCAGAAAACTCAACAAGGCAAAGAAAAACTTAAAATGAAAAGAACCTTTCTCCAGAATCTCTGGGTCTTCATAACCCTACAGCTGAAAACCAACCAAGAGCAAGTCAAGAAACAGAGAACGTTCTCAAAGACCAAGGCCCAAAATAAGTTTCAAAAGTCATAACCTACAGAAAGGAATACCGATTTTGATGTTTACAAGAGACTTCCATCAACAAAATGCCCAAAACTTAAACATGGCTAAAACCTAAAATCAGAACAGGAAAAACGAAAATTTTATTTATAAATTAAGAAATAGAAATTTTGGTTAGATTACAGATATAATCAGTAATACACAAAAGTTAGCAAGCCAAAAATGCAGTGAAGAAAAAATTAGAAATAACAGAAAAAATATTAAAACTTAAAGTGCTTCATACAGCTTTTCAATGAGGTAATCGCCAAAGAAACTAAAAGACCAAAAAACTAAGATTAAGAAAAATTAAAATAAAAGACTTATCATCAAAACTTTCAGGAGTTAACCTCCATGAGAGCTGCCAATCAGAGCCACTAGCTAAAAGATGACCCACTAGAAAGTCCCAGAAATAAACACAGTAAAACACTAACTAAAGTGTAATGTCAGAATCTTGGCATGATTTACAGAGTCACAGTCCCCAAGTATAAAGGCTCAAAAATCAAAATGCCCAGCAAGCCAAAAGATTTAGAAGAAAAAGAAGTTTTAAGAAAAAGATTTAAATTAAGAAACAGAATTCAGATTTTGTTAGTTAATAAATCAAAAACTAACAAAAACAGTCAAAAGCCAACAGAATTGCAAAAAACAATAAAAAAATGAAAAAAACTTAAACTCAAAAGTTTGTTTCTCTAAGCGTTTCCTGAAAGCTTAACAAGCCAAAACCTAAGAAGCATCAAAAGGCAAAGTAAGAGAAAATAGATTAAAATACCTTGCCAATAAACCTTCAGCAGACCTCAGGGAACATTATCACGCCCTTCAAGAACCTCCACAATCAAAAGCCACAACTTAACAGTTAATCAGAACTGGTTAACTTAAATGGAAAACAGATTTTTGTTTTTTTTTTACAAGTAAAGGTCAAAACAAAAAGTGCAGTAAGCCAAAGGCTAGAAACAAAAATTTAAAAAATAAAACATTAGTAATACAGCATAACAGTTAAACAAAATCAACGAAGCGAAAAGCTAAGTAGAAGAGAAAAATATAAAAGAAAAAACTTAGATTATCTCTTACCAAGTCCCAAAACCACGAGGCAACTGGGTTTTAAGAGAGGAAGATGAAGGAGCTATGGAAATGATCCCTAGTGGCCAATAAAACTACAGTTTCAAGTCAGTAACCACCTCTACGGGGGCAGGGAAGCTGCTCAATGTTAGTCACTGCCACTGATCAACAGAGAGACCCTCCTCCAGCCCAAGCAAAAATGGCCTCACAGAAACTTTCAAACAGTTCAGGAACAGCAAGCCTGTAACTGAGCTTTTTTAACTCTCAGAAAAGTGGGAAAAAAGCAAGATTTTTTTTTTTGTTTTTGTTTTTTACAGAGATAGCAGAGGTTCACAAGTAATATCAAGTTATAACAGTGCAGTAAATGACCCCACACAAGAGTGCTAGGTCAAGGACAGAAAATATGCAAGTTTTAAGAAAAAAACGATTTAAAATTAAATGCAAACAGGAAATTCAGCAAACAGCTTTTGGTTGTACTCTAAATACAGCTACTAATACAGAAATCAAGTTTAACAAGCCAGAAAATGCTCAAGCTAGGCAGCTATGCAGAAAAACTTAGCAAATAAACAGAGAAAAATACTTAAAATCTCAAAAGTGGCTCCCTTCTTCTCTCAGCGTTTTTCCTCTTGGAGGTGCTTCACCAACAGCCAACAAGCCTGAAAAGATGCCCAAACCACGAGGCAACTAGGTTTTAAGAGAGGAAGATGAAGGAGTTATGGAAATGACCCCTAGTGGCCAATAAAACTACAGTTTCAAGTCAGTAACCACCTCTCACGGGGCTGGGAAGCTGCTCAATGTTAGTCATTGCCACTGATCAACAGAGGACCCTCCTCCAGCCCAAGCAAAAATGGCCTCACAGAAACTTTCAAACAGTTCAGGAACAGCAAGCCTGTAACTGAGCTTTTTTAACTCTCAGAAAAGTGGGAAAAAAGCAAGATTTTCTATTTGTTTTTGTGTTATACAGAGATAGCAGAGGTTCACAAGTAATATCAAGTTATAACAGTGCAGTAAATGACCCCACACAAGAGTGCTAGGTCAAGGACAGAAAATATGCAAGTTTTAAGAAAAAAACGATTTAAAATTAAGTGCAAACAGGAAATTCAGCAAACAGCTTTTGGTTGTGCTCTAAATACAGCTACTAATACAGAAATCAAGTTTAACAAGCCAGAAAATGCTCAAGCTAGGCAGCTATGCAGAAAAACTTAGCAAATAAACAGAGAAAAAATACTTTAAATCTCAAAAGTGGCTCCCTTCTTCTCTCAGCGTTTTTTCCTCTTGGAGGGTGCTTCACCAACAGCCAACAAGCCTGAAAAGACGCCCAAACCACGAGGCAACTAGGTTTTAAGAGAGGAAGATGAAGGAGTTATGGAAATGACCCCTAGTGGCCAATAAAACTACAGTTTCAAGTCAGTAACCACCTCTACGGGGGCAGGGAAGCTGCTCAATGTTAGTCACTGCCACTGATCAACAGAGAGACCCTCCTCCAGCCCAAGCAAAAATGGCCTCACAGAAACTTTCAAACAGTTCAGGAACAGCAAGCCTGTAACTGAGCTTTTTTAACTCTCAGAAAAGTGGGAAAAAGATCAAGATTTTTATTTGTTGTTTTTACAGAGATAGCAGAGGTTCACAAGTAATATCAAGTTATAACAGTGCAGTAAATGACCCCACACAAGAGTGCTAGGTCAAGGACAGAAAATATGCAAGTTTTAAGAAAAAAACGATTTAAAATTAAGTGCAAACAGGAAATTCAGCAAACAGCTTTTGGTTGTGCTCTAAATACAGCTACTAATACAGAAATCAAGTTTAACAAGCCAGAAAATGCTCAAGCTAGGCAGCTATGCAGAAAAACTTAGCAAATAAACAGAGAAAAAATACTTAAAATCTCAAAAGTGGCTCCCTTCTTCTCTCAGCATTTTTTCCTCTTGGGGGGTGCTTCACCAACAGCCAACAAGCCTGAAAAGACGCCCAAACCACGAGGCAATTAGGTTTTAAGAGAGGAAGATGAAGGAGTTATGGAAATGACCCCTAGTGGCCAATCCTTAATAAATGATCCACCTGCAGGAAATTCAAGTGTATTATCATTTTAATTGAGATCAGACCACTGTATCAAATAATGACAGCTGTCTCAAGCATATTTATTAAACATATGCCTGGCTGGAGTCCCAAACTCTGGCTCTTTTAATACACCTAAACTGCCACCCATTGTAATTCCCCCTCACATACTAAGTGGATAGATATGTGACTATGATTATAAACCCGCTGTCATACTAGTAAGGAATTCTCCCTGTTCCATAATTATTTTTTGCTGTGATTAGAACCCACTCTCATACATAATGATACTCCGTCCTTATTACAAAGATACTGTAGTCCTTATTAGTTTATGATTAAAACCCATTATCATTCAATCAATTTTTTTTATATTTGTCATTTAAATAATTAGGCACCCCTCTCATCCAATTTCCCTGCTCACATGCAGTTTAACCCACTCTCATACAATTGTATCTACGAAAGAAGTTGCTAGTAAAACCTTACCTGCAGAGATTTCAAGCTCTGCTGAAGGTGAAAAATATGACTGTGTGCTGGCACACCAAACATTCACCAGACAGAAAACCTGTCAAGAATGGGCCCAGAGGTGGTTTCTGTTGTAGCACCTTACACACGGCTCAAAAAGATCTGAGATTTTACAGCGCCAAACTCTTGAAGAAAGGTACAAAACAGACTTCAGCCAAGCAAGAAATCTCTTTTTTAAGAGCACAGTCATGGGAGGCCAAGTAAAATAAATCTGTTCCTCCCTGAGCTAAAAGACAGCTGTTATTTTTATAGTAAAATTACACAGTATAAATGAAAATTAAAGTTATGTACTCACAATAACTATGCATCTGTGTTGTCCATTTTCATTCTTCCTGAACATATGGCTTGTGGGTCCAACTTAGCTGCATTCCACAGGCTTTCGGATCCAACTCTTGAGCTCCTCCCTCTACCCATAAAACCCTTGTCTGCACACTATACCTCAGATTGAGTTTACTGCTAAAAGTATCTTAGAATATAAAAAGGGAAAGAGAATAGTAAAAGAACCAGGGCTCAAACCTAGAACAATAGGTTCCAAAAAGTCCATCAGGTCACTCCAGAAGATGACAGGAAGGATGAAGGTGGGAGAGTTGAGGAAGAATGAAAATGGACAACACAAATGCATAGTTATGGTGAGTATATAATTTTAGTATCTGATGTTGTACTTTTTTGTTCTTCCTCAACATATGGGAGAGAGTCCCAAGCTACGTGAATCTTGGGTGGCTGTATGGAAGGATATTCCGGAGAACTGCTGAACCAAAAGCAGCTCTGCTTCTGGAAATTATGCCTAATTTGTAATGAATAATAAAGGTATGAGCATTAGACCAGGTGGCTGCTGCACAAATATTGTCATTGGAAGTTCTAGGTCAGAATGTAGATGAGGTGGCCATGGATCTAGCTGCTTTTGAGCCTTAGGTGGTTTTGGTAGGGAGAAACCTTGCTGGGAATACATCAAGGAAGTGCAGTTAGTTATCCATTTGGCCAATGTAACTTTGGAAATTGAAGATCCCAGCCTGCTTGGTGAAAAAGAGACAAACAACTGGTCCATTTTTCTGAAATCTTTTGTTCTATGCAAATAGAAATGTAGTTATCTATGTATATCTAAGATATGTAGCATGTAATGTCTTTTGGCTTTTCCTGGTTAGGGGTCACCAAAGCGGAACTCCTGTCCACTAATGATTGGCAGTGGATTTGTATTCTCCCATATTCAAAAATTTAGGAAAGAAGACTGGTAAATGAATGGTTTGATTTGTGTAAAATTCAGGAGCTACTTTTGGTAGGAAAGAAGGATTGGTTCATAAGGCAACTGTATCTTTGTGAAAAATAATGTAAGGGGATTTGGATAAAAGGGCCTGGATTTAGAAATCCTTTTTAAAGATGTAATAGCAACATAAAGGCTGTTTTCCAAGACAGAAATTTTAAATCAGATTTTGCTGAAGCTCAAAGGGATATTGTGTCAATCCTTGATGTACTACTGTTAAATCCCAAGGAGGTGATGGATCTTTCACTGGATGTCTGAGCAAGAAGGTGCCCTTTAGGAAAGCCTTGCACAACTTGGAAGCAGCCAAGCAAGAAGCGTTGTCTCCTGTGTGAAAATTTGATATGGCTGTCAACTGCACCTTGATTGTGGAAAACTAGCACCTTAATTAAAGAGAGAAGCTAAAAACTCCAGCACTGAAGAAACAGGGGCAGTAAAAGGATCAATGTCATTCTTCAGGGCCCAGACTGAGAATCGTTTCCACTTACTCTTGTAAATCCTATTAGTGGTATCTTTCTGGGAGGACAAAAGTATATGAAGAACCAGGGAAGAAAGCTTGGTCTGTCTAGCTATTAATGGAACTGGAGAAACTATGCAGTTAGTTTGCGGCCTGGGATATTGGGATGCTTTACCTTGGAGGGATGTGATAGAAGGTCTGGAGTGGGGTCCAGTATCCTAACAGGATAATGAAGATGACACCAAAGGAAGGGGAACCAACCTGGCAAGGCAAAAAAGGAGCAATGAAGATGACTGAGCTCTTCAAGCAACTGGCTTTCTGTAAGAATTTTGGAATCATAGATACTGAAGGATAGACATAAAAGAGACCAGAAGGCCAAATGTGGACTAGAACATCTCTTGATGACTCCCCAGAGGAGGAATCTGGGCAAAGTACACGCTGCATTTGTTGTTGTGGGGAGCTGGAAAGGGATTACAGCAAGGGTGGCCCCAATGACAGAAAAATCTCTTCCACCACTACTTGGTTGAGAGACCACTCATGAGCCATCAAAATGGACCTGCCGAGTCTGTCCACTGCTATGCTGGATTTCCCCAGAATGTGCATTGCTCCTAGAAAACAGTTGCAGAAGACCATTCACTGCCACACTCTCATACCTTCTCGACACAGTGGATAAGATTGGGTTCCCCCTTCCTTGTCAACGTACCAGACTACAGACATGTTGTCTTTTGAATCTCAATAGTCCTCAGATGGAGAGTATCTTAAAGTGCCTGCAATGCTAAAAGAACTGCTCTCATCTCCAGGATGTTGATGTATGAACTGGTCTCTTGGGGGACCACATGCCTTGGACCATTCTTCTTAAGAAATGGCCCCCCTCCCCAGTTGGGAGGCTTTCGTGGTCATCATGGCCTCTAGGGGAGACAGAATGAAGGCATGAGCTATGTAAATGTTGTCCAACTGGATCCACCAATGAAGATGGTTTCTGCATACCAGAGTAAATTTGACTGGGAAGGACAATGTATGTCAGAGAACAGACCACTGAACATCTTCAGTCCATTGTAGAACATGTGCTAATGGAACTAAGACTATTGACACTGCCATGGGACCTAGAGCCTGAAGGACAAGACTAGCTGGAGGAGCAGGATGAGAAAGAATCGGTCGAACCTGAGGCTTGATTGTATCTATATGATGAGGAGGCAAAGAAGCAATCCAACGTATTGTGTTTAAATGAGCACCAATGAACTCCAGGCTCTATACTGGTTGTAGTTTGGATTTGGAAATGTTGACTCTAATGCCTAGTGTTTGGCAGATATGGAGCAAATAGTCCCTGGAGTATTCTAGAAGATGCCTGGTTGTGGTGGTGAAGAGCCAGTTGTCTAAGTATGGAAGTACTTGGAATCCTTGTAGTCACGGGTGAGCTGCTACCACTGCCATATACTTGGTAAACACCCTGCGGGCTGTGCCGAGTCCAAAGGGCAGGGCTCTGAACTGATAGTGACTGGCTCCCAACTGAAAAAGAGATTTAGGAGTGGACCTTTTCCTATGCTCCAACAAAGCCTTAGACTGTTTTCTGGGGTTTAAGCCCTGGAGCAGGAAGAAGAAGAGGGTAATAACTCTTTGAGAACTAATATTCTTCCTAGCCACAATAGCCGTCAAGTTGATCACAGCACATATACAGCAGTTTGTATTAAGGTGTTCTGCCCCTAAACAGTAAATGAACTCCCTGTGGGCATCTGAATTTGGGATTTTTGTGCCCACAGGAAGTGCATTTTTTGAAACCTACTGGCTTATCAGTCATAGCTACATTAAAAGAAAGAAAGAAAGAAAGAAAGCAGGAAAAAGATTGTTTTTGACAGAAAGAGACTACCAACAATGGTAGTGGAAAAATACTCTGACAAATGGGTAGGAAAAGTAAGGAAAGAAGGAAGCAAGTACCAGTGATGGTACATAAGAAATGTTCATTACAAAGGTAGGAGGACTAACGATACAGAACTCCATAAAACTAAGAGAATAAAGGAGGGTAGAGCTATAAAATTATAGTTATTCAAAGTTATAAATAAAGACATTTCGGAAGAAAGGTATTCACAAAAACTCAAACTAGCTTTAAAAGATGCTCTGAGACATGATCCATGTCCATGCGAGATGGCAGCAAACAAGATCTAGGGTATTGTAGGTGGACAAGGGCATTATGGGTAGAGGAAGCAGCTTGAGAGTTGGATCCGAAAGTCTGTGGAATGTGGTCAAGTCGGATCTGAGGTTGTATCTGTAACGCATACGTAGAGGAATAATGAAAAGGACATCAGATCAATTATTATGTAGTTTTAGTTGACTGACCAAAAAGAACAATATGTTTCTGAAAAATTCTGCTGACATTACATCCTCATGCTTTATCATAACCTAGACCATTTTGAATAGCTAATTGTATTTCTGTACTGCTGAGCTAACTAAACATGAGAATATGCGTATTTCAGAAGAAGAAGAAATAACATCCTAAGTCACATGAACCTAGACTCCATTTTAATTCAAGACTGATTACACTCTCAATTTGTGTTCTCATAAAAAAAAATCTAATTTCTTCACAATAAGTAACTTCAAAATTGCCTGTGGATGTGTAAGATATGAAAGAAACCATGGGAACTCTGTGGATGGCAGTGGCTGTTTACTGGGTTGCAATAAAAGTTGACTATGATTTGTAGGAGTGGATGGATCACAAAGACCAAAAGAAATGTTGTACAAGAGAGACCGTCTGAAGTTCAATTTATTCTATGAGAAAAAGCCTAGGAAAATCAGGTCAGGTCAATAATGATTCATCACTTCTGTTCCTATTGAATAGAAGACATCAAAACTGAAAGATCTAAGTATTGCAAAACTTCAAATGCAGGAGCTGTGCCCCCATGCACCCCCTGTGAGTAAGCTTTACCCCCAAACTCTCGATCTCTATATATACTACCTCAGAGGCTGCACAACCTCAAAAGTAAAAAAAAAAAAAAAAAAAAATTATTTTTCTGACCTGTATGACCTCACACACATATACTGCACCTGCGACAAAGTTCTACCATTCGGCAATGCTGACAACATAAAAAGTGATCATACAAAAGTGGACTCAACAAAACAGCAAACAATAACAATAGTGTTCCCACACAATACCTTACAGTCAGCACAAAATCATTAGACCATTTTATTCTACTCCTTAACACTGAAGAGCTTAAGAGTAACATAATAACACCCAAGTAGTTGAAAGGAGGATGTACGAAACAGTGATGTGGCCAGTACTTTGGTATGGTACAGACACCTGGTAAGTTAAGGAAGCTAGAGGTGAAGAAGAGGCTGAGATGGTTAGTAGGATGCACACTGTAGGACAGACAAAGGAATGATGACTTTAGAGCAGAAGCCAAAGTAACTCCAATTGCACAGAAAGTCAAAGAGAATAGAATATGATGGTTCAGGCACATATAAAGGAAAGCAGTTCTTTCCTGTCTTCACATTCAAACCTGTTATGAACCAGAGCACCACATCTCTACAAGACACACTGGAAATTGACCATGGTGGCCAGAGGATGGGAGTCTAGTCTGCTGGCTGAACAACAACAGAAGACAGAGTTATGATAAGCTATGTAGCAATGTATTTTCAGCAGAGGAGTTCAATCAGCAGTCCTAGACTTGAAAGATTACTGAGAATTATTGTTAGAGGGTAACAAGATTGGTCCTTGGTTCCCCCAGGCATGCAACCTATCTACCTAAACCTACTTTTGACTCAGATCTCAACAGACTTAAATACAAATCCAGAAATAAAAGGTATACCTTCATTTGCTTGAAAGGCAGCTGTATGATTGCACTATTATGCGACTTTACATCTCGAAAATCAACATGTCCCATGTCAACATGACATGTCAACATGTCCCAAAAACAAAATATCGAAAATGGGGTTCTGGAAAACCAGATTCGACCATTTCAAACTCCAAACATCTTTATGCAGGGGGGCAAGCCCCCACTGCACCATGTATGTGGGGGGCTGTGCCCCCCACACACCCTCTACTTTAATATTCAAACTCCGAGATCACACTACAGTGAGGGAAAGGGTTCATTTCCCGATCCCCACTATAGTGTGATCTGCACCTGAAATGCCAAATTCAAATAAGTGAATGCCAATGTGCATTCACTCATTGGAATTCGCAACATTGTCACTCGACATTTCAGAAATCTGGAGGTTGTACTTTCACGCTTTGGTGCATCATACAACCTCCTTTCAAATAAATGAAGTTATACCGAAATAAAAAGGGATTATTGGGACATATATGAATACACGGGAGTTGAGGGGAATATCTCTGTGAAAAATTTTCCCACATCCATCTTGGCTATTGCCTTTTCAGTCACCTTGTTATGGAATACTGAAATAGTGGACAGATAAACCTTGATGGAAGAGTTAGTCAGTCCAACACTGGATAGAGACAGTAAATAGTCCAAGATGAAGGTGATTTCACAGGAAATGAGATTAAGGCACTTATTCACAAACTGTAAGGAAAGCCTCTTCCATTTAGATGAATAGTCAGTTTGGTAGCCAGTTTCCAGGCAGACAAAGAAGACCAAAGCAACTACACTACCATACCTTACTACAACAATGATTTCAGTTTCAACATTCCCAGGTTGGGATGCTGTTTGCATACATAAGGAAGGCCTATGCTGCAGAAAGCAGATGGGGTGAAGACTGGGCCAGCTGTTGGAGCAAGAAAAAATAAATGTAATCGGTACAATAAGGAGCTATTAATATCATAAGACCCCAAATTCTGGAGCTTTAGCAGCTCTTAAATGAGTAGAGTCAGTAGGAAGGTGTAGACAGACGTCCTGCTTAATGATAGTGACAGCCTGAGCAAACTGTCCCAGTAGATAGCTTTCATGAGCAAAACTGGCAACTTTATAGTCTGGCTGGTGAAATGGTCTATTTTGGGAATGCCATAATCCTTGAAAATCTCTTCTAGAATGTCTTGTTTTTGCTGCCATTCATAAGCTGAGGGATTTGCCCTGCTGACAGCAGCTGCTTGGGCACGAAATATTACTGGAATATGCTGTGAGACAAGGAACAACAGTTGACTGATGGCCCAGGCCTACTACCACAGGACTGTGGCTTCCTACTAAAAGAAATGCGAGTGAGTTCTGCTCTTTTTAATACAGGACACTGGGGGTTGCCCATTCAAATCAGCAGGAAACTAAGTGAAAGAGAAAATTCTGCAGGGACTGAAGGCCTTAGTGGACTGCCCTCATCTTCAGCACATTGACATACAGACAGTCTAGTTCCTGTCTCTTCTTGGTTTTCTGAGGGAAAAACACCATGGGAAAGGTAGGCAACATCCATACAACAATTCTATTCCTTCAGTATTTTGACAGGCATAGGAATCTACTCCTCCAGCCTGCCCGGGTTCATATTCCAGCAGGATGTCAGAGCCTACTAAGAGACCTGCATACTTAGCTTGGCAAGCTGTACTGCTGCAGTGGCAGCCAGCATTAACCCCAGAACACACAAAAAGGACTGAGCTCATAGGGAGCTGAGATGGGCCAGAGATGAGAGGGTACTCATTAGGTCCAATAACCTGTCTATGGGAAGAAACACATGACCCTCCCCCACATCATCTAGGATCAGTCACATTTATTTACTGATATTTGATTACCAGGAAAGTTTGGCTGGGTAGGAACCCATTTCACTGGTGGCCTGGAGAGAAAAGCTACAAATATTACAAAGCATTTTAAGAATAATAATTTTACAGTCTTTAAAAATAATAAGAAAAAAACAACTACAATTTAAATAATTATAATAAATTAGACATAATATGAAAACATTGATTAAGAATACGTACAAGTTATATGATAATGATTTAACAGATACATTTTAGACAGTTTATATAGAGAGAATAAAGGTAAGTTTGTATAATACAAACAGGAATTGCAATATGAAGTGAGAGAAAATCAGGCTTATGTCATGTTAAGAGAGAAAGCCAGGGAGAGAAATTAATAGAAATAAGAAAGTGAATGAAGAAGGGAGAGCAAGGAGATATAAGTTATGAAAAGGTATTTGTTCACATTTAGGGATATGGTTTATCCTAGTGCTGAGCAAGAACAGAGGCAACTTCTGGTTAGGAAGTCTTTCAGAATGGTTTTGAAGGATGGGATGGAGGGTGAATGTTATTCTCTGCAAAACAGGGAAAAGAAATTCTTCTGGATTCAGAGTCACCACTGGCAGGTCAGAAGGCTGCAGTGTCTTGTCACCCCAAGTCCAAGAGGAGTGACAGCTCCAGTGTCTTGTCCCTGTGATGCATTAACTCTGGAAAATGGGCTGGTATCAGCAAGTCATCTGCATAAGGGAATATGTATATATCCCCTAGCTGCAAAGAGCTGTAGCTACCGTGCTAAGTGTGTTGTAAAGATACGTGGTGCAGAAGGCAATACAGGTTTTGAACTGGTATCCTTGACTTGCTACAGTGAAGTTGAGGAACCTTGATGGGCCTCATGAATCCGAAGGCGCAGGTAAACTGCATATTGAAGACATAGAGCCAACCCCTTTGTGCAGGAAAGGCAACACAGATCGGACAGTGAAAGGCTTACACTGGATGACATGACTGAATTGTTTGCTCTCTAATAAAGATCAGAGGTAGCCTAGCTCTGTGGTACAGATGGACAGAGTCCTGAATGAGACCAAGGAGACTGGGGTCAGTTAGTGGCCCCTGCACTGAAGGAGCCAATTGGAGAAAGGAGTGAAGAGACATGGTTGCTTACCTCTCTCTCTCTCTCTCTCTCTCTGTCTGGGGAAGGGGGTGGCACATTTACAGGGAGTACATCGACAGGTCAGATTTCTCTGGTAGACTCCAAGAAAACTATCTCCCATACTTGAGGCTGGTGAGGAGGTAGGTTGCTTCCTTGCAAATGAGAGAGACCACCTAGTGATGTCAACACATTTCATGTCCCACCTTTTTCAGCATACATGAGATAAAACATCAGAAAAAATGAAAGAATCAGCCCTGATAGCTACAAAGATGGCCGCTTCCTGCCACTCAGATGGGGAACAAATGGGTCAGTTGGCCAGGAGAGGAGTGATGATCAGCAGGCAGGAGAGGCAAAGTGCTGAAAAATAAATCATTATGTCAGAGGTGCCAGTTTTTTTTGGAAACCATGAACATTTTGGAATAAAAATCCTCCTACTTCCTGACTGGGGACTGACTTGATCACTCTCTTGAACAAAAGGGATTGAAGTCATTGCTGCAAAAGAAGAAAGTGCTGAGCAGAAACCTGAATGTAGAGAGGAGGGGAAGAGGAATGAGGAGGAATAAGATGAGACTGTGTACTCCTGCTGTAGAAGCTAAAAGGCCCTAGAATCCATGGACCCTTATGCAATGACTCCTACTAAGTTAGCAGGTAGTGATAGTGTAGGCAGTCAGGGTTGCTGCTACTATCCTTGTGGAGTGCTCCTGGTTGGTTTAGGTTTTTTTGCATATGGTGAAGACTCCATCCTGGCCTACTGGGAGAAGGGCTGAGCTTTATCCTATTTTTTCTTTTGTGACTCACTTCTTGGTGCTCTTCCCAAAAGGTCAGTGCAGTTACTGTGCTTGGGATATCAGTGTTTTGTATAGATGATATACAAAGGCCATTTTTTTTTCAGAGCTGAGGGAGAGGGTATGAGAATTGTACTTCTTCCATAAAAAAGTGGCGGCCTTAATAAAAGAGAGTTCAACATGTGGACTGCTTCTCATTTGGATGGCTAGATAAGCTCAACCTAGTGCAGCACCACAGAACAACTCACAAGACTGTTATAAGTACCTGCACTTTGGGAGCATAGTTTACAGATCTCATGGACTGCCTGTAGATGACTTGTAATTTGTGAAACATTTCCAATAGCTGTTTTCTAGTATCCAGTTTTAGAAGAGATTCCACAAGCACTTAACTTTCCAAAAGCAGCTTATCACAGTATTGGGTCAAATATACCATGTAACAGGTGTCCCATATGTCCAAGATTGTTATAAAATACAACTTTTTGCCCCAGTGATCCACTGCTGCACTCAGTCTAAAGGTAGTTTGCTAAGGTATTGTGGCATCTATTCTCTAGCTGCTAAGGTTACAGCTGACATTGACTCCGCTGGGTGGAAGTCCAGAAAATTATAGACCTAGGGGATGTTTTCTATCAGTCAAGATGGGCACATCTGAGCCCTTATCAACACCAGTGATCCTTTGATACTTGCTTTATAAGAATAAAGGAGCAAGACCCATTGTGGGGGCTCAGGAAAATCCAGATACTGGGACACCTGGACCATCTTTGTGTCCATTACAGCCTAAGGGAACACATTTCTTGCAATCTAAATAAATGAAAAGTTTCATAAAAGTTATATCCTCAGCTATGAAGGTGGCACACCTGGCCCATGAAAGAGGATAATGAGATTGCAGAAAGCAGAAAATCCTCTTCTTCCTCAAGGCCTTCCTCCTTAGATGATTCCACATCAGACAAATACTAGGACAACACTTGTGAGGTGGATATAGCGTATGTTCTTCAGCAGCCCAAGTCCTAGGTCCAGATGCTGCTCGTTCCACCAGCTGTTCAGTAAGGAATGAAAAGGATCTGATGAGCAGGACATATTTCTGTTATGACACCTAGTATCCTTCAAAGGACTGTGAAGGTAACAAAAGAGCCCAGCCCCTAGGCCGGAGCAAAACTGTTATAGAAGATTTCATCATAACAATCAAAGCACTTTAATGACAGCATAGACAGAGTGCTCACCAAGGACCTCTGCCCTGAGAATGACCTGAGGTCATCACCAGTGGCTCCCAATGGTGGAATATTAGCAACAGTATGCCATTTCTTTTTGTGCTATGAGGACAACGAGAATTCTCTGTCCATCCTGTTTAACTTCCTATGGTCTCTGCATGCTACTCATTCTGTCAATAAATACAGAATGCCATTCTACAAGACTTGTAGCATTAAACATCATAGAGAACAAGCAAGTATCTGTGTATTGATATGGGGACAAACAGTTTATACGCATGGCCTGCTTGCTCTGACAGGCCATTTTTTTGGTCACACAACCAGTAGTAAAATGACAGCTTTTAGACTACTGAAATGAGGAATTTTGGTGATAAAGACCAAGGTGACAACTAAGGATGAAATTAAAATGGTGAGTGAACGTTAGATGACAAAATTCCCAACACCTGTACCCTATATAAAAATGGGAAAAAGGGAGAGTGATTATGATGAGGTGAGAATAAGATGGAATGTTGATATTTCTGTTCTAATATGCTAAGCAGCAGGAAGAGAAATGAGCATGAATACCACACCCCTTCATTTTGTGGAGGCCTTTCTATGTGTCAAGGTCAGGATGACAAGGAGAAGTATCCTTCCAAGCAACAGTCAGCCTAATGACAGCTAACATTACAAGGCGTTCATCATGTTTGGGACTACTGAATGAGTGAACTTCCCCAAAGATTACTAAAAATAAAAGTTATGTAATTACCATAATTATATATTTGAGTTGTCTGCTTCCATCCTTTCGTAATGGATGGGTCTTCAGATCACACCTTGGATCAGTCTTTGGCCTCTCTAAACTTTAGGATCCATAGCTCAGGCTTCTCCACTTTCCCATAATCCCCTTTCTGTCCCCAGTATTACCTCAGATTGAGTTTGCCGTCAATCCCAGGTAGAACCAAAAAATTCATAGATAGATATCAAAGTAGATATGACTGAAATCCTTGAAGGGATGCTACTCTGCAGCTGAAAGGGTGTAAGACATTACTCAACAGCCAGACCATACTGTCATACCAGAAACCAAGAGGATTATCTTCCAGAAACAAAAATAAATGGATGGGGGAAGGTGTCAAGAAGTTGAGAAAGAGCAGAAGAAGACAATGCAGATCTATCATTATAGCAAGTACATAATTTTTGTAACTAATGTCTCTTTCATCCATTTCTCGATGGATAGGACAGAATCCCCAGCTACTTAGACCTTGGGGTGATCTCATAGAAGGATATTCTAGAGGATGGCTGAACCTTTCTTGGAGATCATATCTAGCTTATTATGAGAAATAAATGTGTGGACCAAGTGGCTGCTGCACAAATGTCATCAAATTGAAGCCCTGGAAAAGAAGGCTGAGGAAGATGAGACAGACATAGCTGAATAAGCCCTGACTGTTTTGGGCAGATCCATTTTTCTCTATATACTTGATAAATACAATCTGATAGCCATCTAGCTAAGGAAACTTTGGAAACTCTTGCCTGTTTTGGCTTTAGAAAAGGAAACAGATAGTGGGATCTATCTTCCTGAAGGATGTAGTATGATGGAGGTAGAAACGAAGTTGGAGATGCACATCCAGCAAGTGAAGCATGTATTCCCATCTATTGGAGAAATTAGGAAAGAAAACTGGAAGATTAATGCATGATGCTACTTTGGGAACAAAGGATGGATTGCTTCTGAGGGACACCCTATCTTTATGGAAAATCATGTAAGGGGTCTTGCAGGACAGAGTCTATATCTGTGAAGCTCTCTATGCTGAAGTTATTGCCTGTATAAAAATTATTTTCCATGTCAGAAATTTAAAGTCCACCCTGGTGGCAGGTTCAAAGGGAGGCTGGTTAAGGCCTGAATCAGGACAATCACAGCCCAAGGAGAAGTAGGGTCCTTAAGAGTGGTCTGAGCAGGAAAGTGCCCCTCATGAAAGCTTTGGTAAGTTTAAAGGAAGCTAATGTCATATGATTCTCAACATGAGAATTGAAAATAGCTGCTAACTGGAGCTTAATGATAGAATAGCTGGCCACAGCTTGGAAAATGAATGCCAGAAAATCTAAGACTGCAGGGAGAGGAGCTATAAAGGGATTGAGATACTTTTGGGTGGCCCAAATCAAAAATCTTTCCATTTACTTTTGTAAATTCTCCAGGTAGATGGTCTCTGGGAAGAAGTAAGAATGTTAATTACATGGGAAGAGAGCCTGGGCTGAGTAACCACCACTGAATGGAGAAACCAAGTGGTTAACTTGAGGGCTTGAATGTCTAGATGAGGCATGCTGGAAGGGTGGGAAAGAAGTTCTGTATCAGGATCCGACACCTGGGGGGGGGGGGGTGAATCAAATGAGGCCAGAGAAAGAGAAACCACATCTGACTAGGCCAGAATGGGACATTTAGGATGACCATAATCATCATCTGTGATGTCTTTTGTAGAAACTTTGGAATCAGTGGTGTAGGAGGGAAGCACAAAGAAGTCTGTGGGGCCTAACGTGCATCACAGCATCTCTCGATGAATCCCCTTTTGAGAGGATCAGGGCAAATAACCTGCTGTATTTGGTTTTGTGGGGTGAGGCAAACAGATGTCATATGATTCTCAACATGAGAATTGAAAATGACTGGCCCCATTAACAAAAAAATATTCTGCCACCATCAGGTCGAGAGACCACTCATGTGGTAGGATAGATCTAGTCAACTTGTCCGCCAGAAAACTGCATTTCCCTGGTATCTGCATTACTATCAGAAAGTGATTAGAAGATATTACCTACTGCCACATTCTCATTGCTTCTCGACATAATGGATAGGAATGGGTTTCCCTTGTTTGCTCATGTACCAGATGATAGAAGTGTCAGTCTGGATAGAAATCATCCTTAGAGGAAGGATGCCCTGAATGGCCTGCAGTGTTAGGAGAACTGTCCTCATCTCTAGAACATTTATGCTGAGACTTGACTCTGAGGGAGACCGCTTACCTTGGGCAGTCTTCACCATATAATGCCATCCCACCCTAACTGGGAAGCATCCATGGTCACAGTGGCCTTTGGGTAGGGAAAAAAACAGATGGCCCTGTGAGATACCTTGGGAAACTGAATTCACCACATAATGGGTGTCCTGCAAATGTTTATTAAAAGAACTAGAAAAATCATGGGTTGGTACCTGATGAACCATTGTACCACATGCCCACTATAGAACTCTCATGTAGTATTTGGCTAGAGGGACAAGGGTGGTGGATGCTACCATCAATCCCAGAAGTCAGAGAACCAGTCTGACTGATGCCACTGGACAGGACAGAACCTTTACTGCCAGTGTTTGCAGGCTGTACAATCTGTTGTCTGGCAGCTTTGCTATCCTGGTTTTCAACTCTAGATGGGCACCTATGAATTCCAACATCTGGATTGGAAGAAAATGAGTTCTGTCCAGATTTATCATGATCCCCAGCTGGCAGAAAAGATGGAACAGGTTGTCCCTAGGTCATGTAATGAACCGGTCATCTAGATTTGGGAACATCTGGAATTCTTGCAGTCTGAGGTGGGCTGCAACTACCATCATACACTTGGTGAACAGCCGGGTGGATATGGTGAGACCAAAAGGGAGAGTCCTGAACTAAAAATGATTGGCTCCCAACCAGGAGCTGAGAAACCTGCTGGACCTGTCTATCATAATATGGCAGTATGCATCCTGAAGGTATATTTAGCACATCCAGTCATTCTTCTTTAACTGGGAGAAAGGACTGTACTGTGACCATCTGAAACTTTGGGTGTTTTACATATTGGTCGAAGTGACCATGAGATCCAAAATTGGCCTGAGGTCCCGATTTTTCTTTGATATCTAAAAGAACGTTAAGTAAAATCCAGATATGCTATGGTCTGTTGGGATCTCCTGGATGAGCCATTTGTCTTGAATTGTTCCCTCTTCCCCAAGGGTCTATATCCAGTAGCATCTAGGGAAAAACCTTTAGATTTTCTAAACCACAGCTTCTTACCCTCTTCTGGTTTTGAGAGAAGGACTTCTTGAGGGTGGAAAATTGTATGCTTATGGCAGAAAGGGTTTTCCCATCTTGCTCAATCCTAGAGAGTATATCCTTAACTTACACCCCAAAAAGGGTCAAACCATTGAAAGGGGCATTGACAAAAGACATCTTGAAAGGCTACACAAAGTCATACAAGAGCACCCAAGCATGTCTCCTTACAGTAATGCCTGTGTGAGTAGCTTTTGAAATGCCCTCGGCCATGTTGGATATTAGGTGCATGGAGGCATATGATAGAGATTGTATGTTGGCCAGCTATGAGTCCACAGTTTTCTTGTCCTCCACAAACATGGACCCTGAGTGAGATTTGGAGAGCTCCTTAGTCAAATTTCTCTGGAATCTTGTCATGCATGCCAGATAATTCAGTGCCCTTAAAGCTAAGGTAGCTGTAGCATAAACACGCTTCCCAAACTTGTCCAATGCCCTAGACTCACTTAGGGGGATAGATAGAAGAGCTTTCTTGGGGCAGCTCTTTCTTGGCTGTAGATGCTAGTACTTCAGCATCTACCACCGGGCCCTTGCTCCAATGCTGGAGATCCTTCGGTGCCACAAGAAATTTATCAAGTTTCCAGGGGATAAAGTCAGCCAGATTTGCCTTCTTCCATGCCTGCCTACATATTAAATCAACCATCTCATTGGCTGGGGGACCACCCAGGAAGTAGCTGAGCCAGATCTGAAGGCCTCATGAAATACTGATTTATCTTGGGAGGGGGGTTCTGAGGACTTACCACCTTTCTACCTCATAAGTTTGAGGATTTCCCTAAATGAGACATCATCAAGAGGTGATCTGAGGGATCTTTCCCTGTCATTGAAATCCGTGTTTTCAATGAAAGAGTCCTGGGGAGTCCACGTGCCTTTTGCAAGTGTGGTTCAGAGGAGCCTCAGTGATAGGATGCTCCAGAAAAGACTCAGAACACTGAAGGGGATCCTGAATATGGACCATTGCTGTTGTGCTGTAAATCCATAGGATATCCCCTAGCCACAATCCCTTTTGCTTATAAGCTAGACAATTTCCCATTTATAAGAAAGTGCTTCTGCATGCACAACAAAGGTATTGTGTCTAAATCTAGAGATGCCATTGCCTCCTTTTATTCATCCCTCATTAGGCCAGTCATTGAATCTAATACCCACTTTGGCATGTATCTGTTCAGACACATGCAACAACTGGAGTGCCCATGGAGATAACTTACTAAAAATATACAGGGCCTAAGCAACATATCCTACATGAACTGAATCAAAGTCCTGTCACTATAGTCGGTATCCTACAGACTGCTAAGAGGTGACCTGTGTCTGGCATATAAGGCATCCTCTGACTGAATACTGATGGATTTATAGCACATCAGCAAGTCAGATGGCATCAGAATACTTGGCTAGGGATCTAAACCTCTACTGCCACATCAACTGAATGGATTGCAGAGGTTACCACTGCTCTGGAACAGACTCCCCATCCAGGTAAAACAAAGTTCTTCCTGGTCCATATTCAAGCTCAACTTGTATCTATAGATGAGAAATATAAAATTTACCCCAGGGCTGCCCCTGTACTACTAATGGACAGAGACAGCTCCTAAATGCTTTATCCCATACATGGATTCCCTCAAATTATTTATGGTATGATCCATGTTACTCTAACTGGCGTAATGTATAATTATCAACCATAGGATGGGTAAGGCCATTCTCTAACCAAATGGAATAGTTTAATTTGAACACAAAAATGGAAACTGGCTAGGCTTAAAATGGCCCACAAGGGCAGCTAACCTAGTACTTACCTATGAACACATAAAATATTTGGAACAGACTCCCTTAGCTAGAAGTCCACATCTCAAAAGGAAAACCAACATGTGTCACTAAAAAAAACATAAATGGTTGTATATACTTCCATAAGACAAAATATGTAGAACAAATACTCTCTGCTATGTACCTTCCAGTGAGAAAACAACTCTGTGGTTTAGAAAAACATGGGCCCTGTGGATAGACCTGCTGTTGCTAAACATTATACCCTAAAGGGATGCAGAAAATCAACTCTAGAAAGTAGGTGCAAAGAAAGAAAGTTTAAGAAAATTGTAACAACTACTGAAGAGAGTCAAGAGCTTCTATACTGTAAAGGACTAGAGTCTGAATAGCTGAAAGACAATACAATGGCCAACTTAATGAAGGGACTGAATAGATAAAATTAGCACCTAATAGTTGGCAGTAGACTCAGGGTAAGTTAACTAATGCAGTTTAAGTGTCCTAGGACTTTAAGGAATTGCTTGTCTCCAGGTACAATAAAAAGCAGGGGATCCTCCACAGCCCTTCCAGTAATATACTGAATAACCTGCAGTCTGGATTTCCTCCTAAATCAGATACTGGACCCATCCTTAGCATTTTCTACAGTCCCCATGTTGACTGTCTAACTCTACCCTCCCAGCTGCACTGCTGATCCAATTATTCCCCAGAAGTGATAGCCCTACAACCCGATCATTAGGGACTTTAGGGACTTGCTTGTCTCTGGTGATTTTACAGGTACAATAAAAAAGCAAGTAACCATCCACAGCCCTTACAGTAACATCACTGAATAACCTACAGTCTAGATTTCCTCCTAAATCAGATATTGGTCTCTTCCTAAGCATTTTCTACAGTCTCCATGTTGACTATCTAGCTCTATCCTCCCAGCTGCACTACTGATCCATTTATTCCCCAGAAGCGAGAGCCATACAACCCATTCATTCTTCTGTAGCTAGAATTTGCAAACCAGGAACACAAACCATCACCTAAGCATCAGGGATTGGGGCCTGAATCTTCCCATGGAGGGTCATGAGCTCTATCATAGCTGTAAAGAGAGGACACAAGTGTTACCACTCAAACCAGTCCCCTGGTAAACAGCACAATACAGCAGCATAGATTTACAAGGCTTACTGCTACAGGGAATGCAACCTAGTCATTACACCCTCCACCCAGGATGGGTAAGCTAACATCACACAGTCATTCCCATTCTTCTCCTCCATCTCTTTCTCACCACCAGTGTCCACATTGCTAGTTAAACACAGATCGCTTGGAGTGGAGTCAGGTTTTCATCCCTCTATGCCATGGAGCCAGGCCCTTTCTGAGCATTTTAAATGCCTCCAAACAACAAAAGGACAAAGACAGCAATATTCAAGAAAACAAGTAAGGCTTGCCATCTATAAGGACTACAGTTATTCTACTCAGCTGATGCCTCCTGTACTTAATTGTACTAATGTGATTTATATAACCTCTTACTGAGGATTTGCCCCCCCCCCCAGGTAGATGGAAGGAGTTATTAACCTTAGTATTCAAAAAATAGTTACTTTATATTAGCTGAGTATTAACTCTGCTCACCTTGCTTTCTTTTCCCTTTGGTTTGGGATTATTCAAGTGTTCCCTTATCTTAACAGTGCATGTCTGTAACGAAACTGCTGCTCAGCACAGGTCTGCTACCTTACCAACCTGCTTATTTTCTCATGTGTTTTGAATTATTATTATTTGTGTGAGTATGTTACAGCACAAGCCTGCTCAATTTTACTTCCCACCACCAAATATCATTTCCTTTATACTTAGCAATCACCCACTTCCAGAGAAATAAACAGTCACAACCCAGCTAAGTTTCATAAACTCCTCTCATCTTCTACGTCCCATCATACCCCTAACCGTCATTAAAAGGCAGTCATTCTCTAGAACTACTAAAAAAGAATTCTCCTCCATATGTCTCCATTCCAATTTTAAGGTGACACAACTAATTATGCATGTTACCAATCTCCATTCTACTAGATACCATAAATAAAACCTAAAATTAAAAAAAAAGCCATGCTATCGTCATTAACCTCCATTCTAGCAGACACTACAGATAATAAAACCTCAGACAGCCCCAAACAGTCAAGACAATCCATCATTCCACAAAATAAAAATCAAGTTTTAACTATTTCAATAACATTCCAAAACCCAAACCAAATAAGACACCTAAAAAAATTACTTTAAATTCAGCAATAAACAATTCCCGTATAAAATAGCCCTCCCATTAACCTCAACAACTGAACCAACAACACTGAAATGCAAAAATCACCTCCATTCCAAAATAAATTTCTACAGTTCACAATTTGATTAAACCCTCCCAGATACAACTAATCTGTAGCCAGGTAGAAAAAAAAATAACTCTCTATTAATACTATGTATCTTCAACAAACTCGCCACTTCACTCTCCCTATTAAATGCAGACAAAAAAATACTCTACTAAATCAACTTAAAATATTTCCTAACACTGTAGACATTGCTATAGCCTGGGTAAAGGATGATACACCAGCTACTACTTTAGAGTGTTCATCTACATTTTAATACTAAACCTTGAAAAAAAGGCTATGCGAGGGTAGCCTTTCAGTCCTCACAGGAAATGTAAAGGATGCATTCAAAGACCAAAGCTCATCTATCAATGATAGTGACCTCCAAAAATCCACTTACCCATTCCCAGCTTCTCCATACTAACCCTAAAAACTTCAAATATCTAAAAGATATAGCACTTCAAAACTCAATCACATTCAAAAATATAATTCTGGGGGACTTTCATCTGGTGTTGATAAAACTATTAAGAATTTCTCAGAAATCACAGCCTAATGCAGCTGAAATACGAATCAACTGAATACAATTTCAGGTAAGATAAGCACACCCTCCTGGACTTTGTCATAAACAACCCCAAGCTCACTTCCTCAGTATACAAACTTTCAGCCTCCCAAAGTGACCACTACCCCATAACCTTTTAAACATCCCCCAGATCCTGCAATGCTAGTCACTTTTTGACAACTCAAAAACATAATAATACTGCAATTGTTTCTTCTTGCAGATTGGCCTCCCTGCTAGATATAACAGATACTGTAGAGGCAGCCAGTGATTGCCACAGAAGACACGTACTTTCTTAAACTGCCTAGGCCTTTCAACTCTAGATCAAACATTTGGGTAAATGTCTGCTAAAAGTCTTACTTAAGATTGTGTTGAGATAATATTGTAATTCCTTCTTGCCACCTCTGCAATTTCGGACTCATCAGTAACACCATGCCTACCATTTGAAAATAGGCCACTTTAAAATCAGTCATAAAAGCCACCAACCAAGAAAGTGCAAACTATTTCAGTCCTATCTGAATTCTACTAGTCCTGGGTAAAATATTAAAAAAGCTTAATCACAATGTCCTGAATGTGTACAATACCACAATCTGCTACACAGGAACTTACATAGGTTTTGGTCAGGTAGAACCACAACAACTGACTTATATACTCATATAGATGATATCCTCCAAAATATGAATAAAGGCTATTTAACAAGAGTTTCAGGGCTATATAATAGTGTCTGGATTTTATTTCCAACAGAAGCTTTAAAGTTAAAATAATCTTAGACAATTCTTCTACACTCCCCTCTCTGGAAAAGGTGTCCCTCAGTGTTCTTGCCCTTACTGTACTCTATCACTATGAATAGACAGCTGCTGACTTAAAAATAGCGTATACATGTGACATACATAGATCTGGCTCCCCTCTTATTACTTCATAAAGAAAGAATCAGAGAACGACCTCACCCTTCTTTCAAACTGGTTACAAGACTATAAATGCCTGCTAAATACAGCTTCCCAAGAATGGGACAGAATTTACAACCACCACTCTATAAACATAAAAACTTTTGCTATCTAAACATTTGGCTGTACCAGAAACTGTATTTCCAGCATTATGCTGAGATCACAAAATACAGAATTAACTCTTGTTCTGGGCAACCAAAATATCCATTTCCTTTCCTCACCAGGGAGGAGAGCAATGCAGAAAGGGGTGCTTTTTGTCCAAATGGAATACAGCCTCACCATACTATTATTCGGGATGTACCTTACCAGACACCTGCAGCAACTGGAAAGACCCCAAAAGTACCTCACCAAGAGGATCATAGGGCTCAAACAGATGCCATATGCTGCCCGGTTAAAGAAACTCCAGCTCTACTCAGTGGCATACCGCCTGCTCAGAGGAGATCTGTGCCTGACGTATAAAGCCATGTCCAACCCGGAATTAATGGACATGCTGCACCTCAGAAAATCCAAATCCCATCGAGCTACATGCTCGAGAGACTTGAACCTCAGCACTGAAATAAATAGGACATGCTGGAGGGACAGATTCATAACCCACAGGCTCCCTTCACTCTGGAATAAAATCCCAGTCCAGGTTAGGCAGAGTCCCTCATTGACTCTCTTCAAGAGGAATCTTGATGAGTGGATGGGAGATCGTAGGTTTACCCCGGGTATCACTTCTGTGTCACTGTTAGACAGAGGCACAGTAAACTAACCTCGAAAAAGGGCATAGCAAAATTAATTTAAAATGGGTGGCGAAAGCCAAACAAACTCTGGCTAGGCTTATAAATGCCCTAGGGCAGATAGCCTAGTATGAACCTATGAATATAAAAAAACTAATCATACCTCTTTGCAAACTACCTCAGATAATATAGGTAGGTTTATAAAAATTGCCCCACAAATAGAACAGCATGCTCCATAGTCAATAAGGTTAATTGGCTACCTGTCAAAGGTCCATGCTGTTATTTGGTTTAGTAATATACAAACTTCTTATACTCTTTCTTGCTAGTATGTGAACAATAAGGATCTCCGGCTAGAATTTCTTCTTCTCAAATGCCCCTTATTACCAACTCTTCAACTCTAACTCCACTGCCAAGTCCACAGTTTTGACGTTCTTTTCCCACAAAGTAGAGTTATGTAAGAACTTCGATGGTCAAATGGCTAACTATTGCAGGCAATCAATTCATCCTCTCTTATAGAACATTTCCTGCCTAGATGGCACTTTCCTCATATGCTGTATATTCAACACGAGACTACATTCTAGCACTTAAAAGCTGTACAAGTGTGAAAATCCTGAAGAACTTTCTTGCCTCTGGAAATAGACTGAGACTGACAGTGGATATACATGATCCTAAAACATAGGTGGGAGGGATAGAAGGGTTCCAATTTGCCCCAGAAGAAAAAGAGAAAAGAAGAAGAAGGGCAGGTATATATACTGCAACAGCGATCCAGTTGAACATCTATTGCTATGTTAAGTTTTTAGATGACTGTACTATGTTCATCAGATCATTACTGCAGTATCCCTCACTTATGGGATGAATTCCAAAGCATTTAGAATGCAGAAGTAGGCTGAAGCAATAGAGCAGGAGTCCAGTAAACCTTGAAGAATGGTAAAATATTTAGGCATTTGTTTTGGACCTTTAGTAAGACTTTGGAAGCAGAGGAAGGGCATACAGGTACCTCCCTTTCTAAGGGTCCTGGTGCAAAAGAGTGGAAGTTGTTTGCTATAGATGGAGGTATAAAGATCTATCTGTGGTATCCTCATTTGTGGGCTTTGTCTAGGAAGATCTCCCTCTTCAGCATCCATTCATGGGGATCATCTATTGATTTTCTTAGAAAATCTACCAGGCCATTGTCCTGTGAAGGAACATAAACCACTTGGAGGAAGAAGTTTGCTTTTATGGCCTA
Organism: Protopterus annectens; assembly: GCF_019279795.1. Taxonomy (NCBI): domain Eukaryota; kingdom Metazoa; phylum Chordata; order Ceratodontiformes; family Protopteridae; genus Protopterus; species Protopterus annectens. The sequence continues at coordinate 742,489,572 of NC_056748.1, forward strand.
CTCCCATGCCAGAAGAGCCAGTCTGCACAGTTGGTGACCTCTGGTTCCACCCACCTTATGTACCACATTGCAGTAATGTTATCTGTGATTACTCTTAAAGGACCTGGTTTCCAGGAATGGAAAAAAATCTAAAGGGCCTGCATAAGTGCCCTCCCTCATCTCTTTCAGACTGATGTGTTCTGGTCATAGATTTGCAGGCAACTGCCCATGAACTTTCAGGGGTAGTCAGGTGGACTCATCTGGGAAAGGAGGCTTCCCAGTCCTTGACTGGCTTGTCATATAATCTTTTCTTGGCCATTTTATCAGCCTTATGGGAAGGCCTGGATTCCCTGTGAGCAAAGAAAGTTGGTTTTGCAGGGTAATTCCTCTGCTCTGGTATCTAGGTAAAGAAGTAACAAAGATCTGTCCACAGTCCTTCATAATTGTACCTTGTTCCTGCAATTGCATGAAAAGACCATCTGCATGTGGACCAAACAAAGATCCTCATTTAAGGGAGATTCTGAGTTTTGCCTTAATTTCTGGGAGGGGTTGAGAACATAACCATGTGTATCTCCTGATCAAAGAACCTGTAGCAGCTACCATGGAAGGCTTCCACTGCATTTAATGCTCTGCCTATCTACTTGGACCACCAAGCATAGGCCCTGCTGTTTAGTGGTGGATTCTTTAAGGGAGGACAGTGCTTTGTTCAAGTTGCTGCTAGACACTAAGCATTTCTTTATTTGATTCTGATAATTCACAGCTTTAAAAGCCAGAGTGGAGGCTGTATAACCCTTTTATCCCTAGCCTGTCCATTGTCTTGCTGTCCTTTCTTTAAACACCTTTATGGAATTATCACTTGTGACATAGGCAAACTTACATTTATGTGAGAGTAATCAAACCATACTAACAAGTTCACATTTACAAACATTATAAGCTATACAGCAATATATGTGACATATAATCTAAGTGACATTACATAAATTACTCAATTCCTGCCTTCTTTTAAACCTCATTCCACCTCCAACACATTCTTCAGCATGTATTGTTCCCTCAATTTCCATTTTTTATGTAATTTACTCTTATCATTTTCTAAAGATCCCACTTCCTGTTCTTTTATCTCTGCTACAATATTCACTGCTTCAAGTGTAGTTGGTTTAGATTTTGATTTTAATTTCCCAGTAACTGTTTTTTTTTTTTGGTAGCCACAATAATTTAATTTAACAAGGCATTAATGTGGTCTAATCAATTCAAATGTATTCCAGCACAAAAATAATAATAATAATAATAATTTCTTTAGTTGCACTAATTTGCTTATCCAGTATTCCTGACTCTTGTAGGGAATTTTTAAAGTCTGGCAACTAATTAAACTCCAAAATATAGGTTTCCATTTACTTCTTTCTTCCCCATCACACCTCCAACATTTGCCATCTACCTGAGGAAAAGTTCTTTGGAGTCTGCTTTGGATTTAAAAGTATCTATGCAAACACTTCCATTCAAAAATCCTAAATCTTCTTGACTTTGTTGCAAATGTGAGAGTCATAAATATGTTCTCGCATTGTTTTTGTGCATTGCATATCTAATCTCTCTCCCCAATCTTTTTTGACCTCTTCCGATTGATTCCTATAGTTATTTTATATGCCCTACTAATTAACCATTTTTAACAGCAGCTTCTGTTCTAAATTCAATTAAAAACTCAGCCAGTGTGCAGGTCTTTCATATAGGATTTCCCTATCCCTTTCTCTTTGTCTGTATTCTGATATCAATCCCTGATAAGGAAGGCAATCACTAGCTTGCAATCCAAATGTTATCTTAGCCTCTTACCATTCTATTACCTTTCTTTCTTTAATTATTAGTTCCCAATACATTGGTTCCTTTGCCAGCTTCCTCTTGTAAATTCCATATTTCTCTTGTCTATTCTCTGTACCCCCAAATACAGTCATCCCTATCTGCAGAATCTCCTTTCTCCATTTCAGTGTAGACTTAGTTCTTAGTATATTTTATGCTACTTCATGAATAGAATATTCTCCTTGAGGATCTGCATCCAAAATCCCATTCTTTCCTTATTTCTTGAATTACCTCCTGCTTCATCATCATCCCTTTCCACTTTGAACTGTAGATGTATGTTTGTGTTATGTATAATATCCCTTCAAATCAGGTAATCCTAAAACTTGGTTATTCTGCTGGAAGGATCAACTTATCCCACTTGACTCTTGCCCTCTTCCCATACCAAGTAAAATCCTTCAATGCTTTATTAATTACTGTGCAAAACTTCTCTTCTGGTTGATAACAATATGTCTAACCTGTGTATAAAACTAAAGGGACTAAAAACATTTTTACTGCTTGTATCTTGCTATTCATATCCATAGGCAACAGCTTTCAGTTTCACAGTTTTTCCATTATCTTTTTAGTCTCTTCCCACATATTCTTAGCTGGCATTACTGAATTTGATTTATTCCATTCTCCTAAATACTTTATTTTATAATGCCCCCATAAATATGGGTATTGCTGCACCAATCCATGTGTGGGTACATGGTTTATAACTATAGCCTTTGTTATATCTTCATTAATTTTATATCCAAAAAAAATGGAACTGTTTCAGAATATTCTACAACACTAAGATGTCTTTTTCTGGTTCCATCAGGTACAAAATAATATTATCTGCAAATAATGCAAACTTTTCTTGAACACTATACAAATGATATCCTCATATTTCTGAGTCACTTATTTTCTTTGTCAGTGGTTCCAAACATAACAAAAATAACAAAGGGAAAAGTGGATACTCCTACCTGGTCCCTCTATTCAGACACAACTTATCAGAGAAAAACCCACCCACTTTGATTTTTGCTTCTGATTCCTCATATATCCTTCTAATTAACCTTATTATTGTATCAGGAAATGCAAATGCTTTCATTGCCCTACTCATAACATCCCATCTTACCATACTGAATGCTTTCTCTCCAATAAGACCCACCAATAACAATTGTATTTTCGTATGTTCTGCTTCCCTCTAGATCATCATTGTTCTATTAATGTTGTCAAATGTTTGTTTCTCCTCCAGAAAACCACAGTGTCTATATCTATCAATTGTATTATCATCTTTGCAGTTCTTATAGCCATTATAGATATAAGCACTTTATGATTATGGCTTAGAATTGCGATGAGCCTACATGTAGCTGGATCACATGGGTCTTTAGTGTCTTACAGCCACAGCTTTTTTATGGAATGTTGGTGCCTCCCCTCCTTTTAAATACTGTTAAACAAAATCTTACAGATTGTTATCACTTTCTTCCCTCCTAACTCCCAAACTTCCATAGAAATACCATATATTCCTGGAGACTTTCCTTTACTTTGGTTCTATATCATCACTTTTATCTCATCTCCTCCTATCTCAACTGTTAGTTGTTGAGCCTCATCTGCCTCTAACCTTGGCATATTTAAGTCTTCTATAAATATTTCCTTTTGTGCATTTTCTTGATTCCCCACTTATCTGCTTCATATAAATTTTCATAAAATTTCCAAAATACCTCTAATAACTCTACAGGATCTCTGGTTATTTTTCTTGCTATAGGCTCCCTAGATTTGGCAACAACCCTTTCTATTTTCTGTTGCCTAATTGTGCCACAAGTTTTTGTGCTCTGGAGTTATTATCAAAAAACAGTTGTTTAATAGCAATATTTCTAAACTCGTGTGTATTATTCAGGTACTTCCTTATTTTCTCTTTAGCACTCTGCGATTGTACCTCCTCTTGTTCTGTGAGATTCCTCTTATTTTGTAACACTTTAACCTTTGTCAGCTCCTCTAAATAAATTCGTATTGCTTGTTAACCAAATCTCTTTTTCTATTACTTTTACCCTTTTTTTAAACTCCACTTTCATTTTATCCGACTCACCAGCTATAGCTTCTGGAGTACTTTCTATCTTCCTTAATAACTCCTGGATAATTTCCACTATCCATTTCTTAAATTCCTCTTTTTTAACAGATGTGCTGGGAAGCACCAATGTCCATACCTCTCAGCTTCTAACAGCAATAAATCTGGAAAACGCCATAAGTAATTGGGGAACAAAGGGCCAAAAATAAGGAATTTTTTTTAAAATATCGCTCTATAGAATAAGAGATGTTGCATTAGCATGAATTTTCTGAAGGGTATGAAGTCTGAAACTCAAATTTCTGTCATTATTTTTCTGGCTTCAACCCTCAATGTTTTACCAATGATTTTCCAGAAAACCACAATTTTATGAGAAACAAACCAAAAATGTGAGGCAAATATTTGGACATTCTGAGGAAATCTGTACAGTTGAGAGGTATGCCAATATCTCAGCTTTACTTCATTTCCCTGCATTTTTATCTTAGTAATTATTGCCAGATAATCTGAAATAGTTATTGGATGTATATCAAAGTTATCAATTAAATGGACATGTTCCTGTACAATACAATTTCTATCAAGTGTAGCCCAGTTACTGTACCTAGGGGAGTAATATGTAAATTCTTTCAGAGTTCCTTCTTTCATATCAAATATTTTCATAAATTTCTTCAGAAATCTACCCTCTTTTGTTAAGTTTCCCTTCTAGGTCCCCGAGATCCATCCTCATTGTTGCAAATCAAATTCCATTCCCCAGCAATAAGAAATATTCCCTGCTGAAAGCGTTTTTTTTTTTCTCTCTCAATTTTTTATCCCTAAAATAACAGTTTTAAATTGAATATGCCAGTGTAATCCTCACCCTTTGTCAGTAGCACATTACTACTACAAATCTGCCATTAGTATATTTCTTTTTGTACTCTTCTATCACTACTGAAGTTCCTCTGGCAATTAATATAAATACTCCTCTTTTCCTTTGTCCCTGATAGTCTGCAGAACATACATCCTGAAATCCTTTCTTTATCAAATTCGAATGCTCGGTTCTTTCCAAATGTGTCTCCTGCAGCATTGTTATTTGCAGTCTGCATTTCTTTATATAATTAAGTATTCTTTCTTTTTTATCCACACCTGTGAGACCATCAACATTCCTAGATAATATGGAAAGAGTCATCATTATGTTAAAAAGTCATTATTCCCACCTACTGTATATGGAATATTTTTTAAATGTCTAATTCAATTTTGTGATACATCCACCCATTGTTTGGCAGGTTAATCCTTTATAATTTTTTAGCAACACTGTAACTTAAATCACATTTTACAAGACTTTTTGTTTTAATAAAAACCCTCAAACAATAAATCAGACACCCAGAACACCCCCATTACCCATTAACTTAATAAAAACACACATAACTATGTACATCTTCAAATAATAAAGTTTAACCCTCCTATTAGAAATATTTGTGCCAAATAGACAGCTGCTAATACATGCCCTAATTAACATGAAATTGAGGTTATCCATACTAAGATGCATGTTATTACCTGTGCTTCTACTTACACTTACTGGTGTCTGTTCATTTTTTTTTTAATCTTTAGTCCCCCACCACCAAATATGAAAGCTACCTCCATATGTTCAATTCCACGATGCTTCTGATTTTTCTGGTCAACTCCTGGGCTTTTTGGAGTCTCTCAAGCATTTTACTTTGGAACAGTGGAAAAGGTTCCACTGGTAGAGGCTCTCTGTGTACTTTATTAGCAGAAGAATGAGAATCAGAGTCCCCTTTGGTTTGATGGCTCATTTTTTATTGGCCAAATTTTGCATTTCCTCCTTAGCATGTTTTGCATCAAAGAATGACAATGATCCTCCAGAAAAAAAAATATTCTGAAGACAGATGGATACATCAGCTTGAATCTCACGTGTCTCTCAACATTCCCTGATTACTGGAATAAATTTGTTTCTCTTCTGCCCAGTGTACAGTGAATACAAATTTTCCATGAACACTCTACTGTCTCCAACTTTTAATAATTTGTCCTTTTACCACAGTTTTGTCAGGCTCAATCGCTTCTACCAGAAAGTTTTTATCTTTACTAATAAAGGTCTTGGCTGCTTTCTCATGGCTACATTTGGAGCATAAGCACAGTGTGCCCTTTCAGTTAATAGTCCCTTCTGTTAAGTATCAGTCCAGTTGCTTATTGTATCTTCACAACATTAATACAGTCTGTTCCTTCTAGTTTCTCCTGGTACAGCAGAAAATCTCAGATTTCCCTACATTGTCCTCTAATTCTACCATTTATTTTGACAAATCACTTCTTGAGCAGTCTCATACTCAACAAGTCTTTTCTTCATTTCATCCTCTGATTTTTTTGCAGTTTTATCAGCTCATCTGCATATCTGTTTAAAGCTTCTTTCACTATTTCCAGCCTTTTGACATTTGAGTTATTAAACACATTCACTGTTTTGTTTATTTTAATCAGCTCAGGACATATTTGACTTATTTTTCCTCTAGATTACTAGAAGCCATATCTTGCACCAAAGCTAGAGCTTGAACTGCTTTTTGCTGCACAGCTGCAAAATTCTTCCCATGCAGTGTTTTCTCTCTACCTTTTCTAGTTGATTTTCATTCAGGCTCTCTTAGTTTCATCTTTGCAGGCATCCAGGCTGTGTACTTACTAGCCAGTAACAAAATTTTACTCAGATAGACAGTATCTCTGGCTGCAGTTTCTGTTTTCACACTGGGAGAGCTGAAGTCAAGCTGCTGGTCAGAAAGCAGCCATCGTGGAAGTCCACTGCCATGCTGTCCTTATCAGAAGGAACAGCATTGGCAGTAGGCAGAAATTTAGAGGGCTTATCTGTTGACATGGAAAACACAGAGGGGTCTGCTACAGGGCTTTTGTACAAAAATTTTAAGTCTTCTGGTACCTAATAAAACCTGTCAGGTCTTTTGGGAGTAGGTGGCTGGGAGTCTAGTGGAGGTAGATGCAAAGGCATCCAGAAAAGCCTCCAGAATAGGAGGTACAGAAGCACAAGGAGGGGTACCTACTTCTAAGAGTTTATGGTATGTCTGCTGAGCTTCAGAAATCTGTATAAATTCCCTTTCAAAATGTTTCATCATATTCACAATAGTTTCCATAAATTAAACTTTTTCAACATGGGAATTGGGAGAGAGAATCTTCATTATCAGATACTACTTGACCTCATGAACAAATTTGGGATAAATAAGCTAATGCATGCTCATCAGAGTCTAATTCATCCTCTTCAGAAGTGCTGTCTAATTGTCTACTTTGTGCAATGGAGGGAGAAACTTTAGTGGTAAAAGGCCCTGACAGGGATGGTCGCCTGAATGCCATAATGGCCTTAAATAGGCCCTGTGAGAAATCCATCAACTACATTTGTGGAGAAGGAAAATGTTTGTTTCTCTTTCCTCGGTGCAGTGTCAATTTTGTCTAAATGCTGAGGGTCTCATCCCTGAATAACTCTGATGAGATTTCTGAATATTTCCTAATGAAAACTTGAGTCATGCCTTTGAGTCCTTTGGAAATTTTTAAGCAGTGTTCCCCTTTCTCATCATTATCAGTAACTTCAGTCATCTTGGCTGTGTGAACCTCAGATGCTATATTGGCCTCTGGTGTGGTCTCGGAGGCTGGGAAGGTGTCTGGTATACCACAGGTTTTGAGATCTCTGAATATGTATGAATCTAACTGGGCAGTCACAGTATCAGGCTTAGGCCTCTTATGCTTTTTCTTCTGAGATGAATGGACATCAGGGTTGGAATGGGCCATCATATTTGCTTGTGCAAGATGTTTAAGGAGATGAGCTTCTAAATAAGAATTAAGAGATGCAAGTCTAGTTTGAAGAGTCTTAAGAACAAAGGACTAACAGATCATGCAATTTTTGTAATTGTACTCTGCACCTAAACAGAAAAAGCACTAGGAGTGGAGATCCTTGTAGGGGAAACTGCCTACCACAATTGCACCTTCCCCTCCTAGCTTATATCTACTATAGCAACCAACAGCATTACAAATGAGAAAAATAAAGGAAGGTTCAATGAACTTATCTGAACCGGTGAAGGGTAACAGTACCAATGACCATGTGTAGAACAGACTGACAAGTGCAAAATCTGCATTAGGACTGCTGGCAAGATAGTCTGAGGATTTGCACTCATACTTCCACTTACCTAACCTTATGACTACAGGTTTAGTGCATTTGTCAGATGTGTGTCACTACTGAAGTCTTTGGCTTTGGTTTCCCAGACGGACATCCAGGCTATTTGGCAAAATAATCCATCTGTTTGGAATTCTGCAACAGCTTTCTAAGGAAGGACATCTGTTTGACTAAATAACAAAGACAGAAGAGGATCACTAGGTAGACAGACTGAAAAACACACATTTATGGAAGTGAAAGCTAGGCCTGAGTTGAGCAGCTCATACAAACATTTTGGTTTGTAGGAGCCCCTACTTGAGGATGATCCTGTCATCTATTGTGGCACCATATAGGAAATCTCTTCTATTTAGAATCTTATTTTTAATAGCTGGTTTCCTTGACCCAGTTAGTATCTGGAGCACTTCTGCAGTATAAAGGTGCATACAAGGTACCAAAAGCCTACTATCCAAACAGATTAAGAATCTTGATGTTTTGATGAATGACATAGGCCTTCTGTTGTGTGAGCAAGTTCACAATGTAGGATACATTGTGAATGCACCAAACTAGATGGAAAAGAAGGGAGAACCAATGTTGCTTGGGCCAAAAAAGGGAGTTGCCAATAAAATCCTTGATTTGTTTTTCTAAATCTTGAGAGGGACCTTTAGTGTAAAGGAAAGGAATAAAGAAAGTTCCATTTCCACAAAAGGGCATCAGTAACTCAGGCTTCTTTGCAAGGGACTCTGGTACAAAATAATTGGAGTTGTTTAGTGAGAAGGCAAAGAGGTCTATCTGTATAGTGCCTTACTGATGAACAATCTGAAGGAAAACCTGTGAGTTCAACATCTATTCATGAATGAAATACCTTGGATCTGCTGAAATAGTCTGCCATGTTGCTTTGTTCTAAGGGAATGCAGACACAGCCTGAAGGAAGAGGTTGTATTGACTTGCTATTCCCAGGTTACCTTAGCAAGTATGTAGGGGGATCAATATTCTGTCTTTCTATTTTTCTACATCAGTGTTTTGTCTTTCGACCCAATGCCAGTTTGTTTTATTTGAGTTTTTTTCTTGGTTTGCCTGGTGGAATACAATTTTATCATTTTGATGTGAAGCCTACAGGGAGAATAGGACTTTGTTCCCATGTTTGCTGATATATTAGATGACAGTAGTACTGTCTGTTATTATTTGAAGTGGCCCTGGATTTAACAAAGTTTGAAGAGTATAAATTAGGGCCATCATATCTCCAATAATTATATGCTTCTTTTTGTTTGTACCAAACTCCTTGGACTTTGACATCTTTTGAACTGGGTCTGCACACAAAATATGGGGCATCTATCACTGTCATCTGCTGGGGGGGTTTAATGAAGGAAGAGGTCCCAGGATTAATTGTTACCTCATTGATCCTCTAAGAAATTTATTTATTTACAATTTGCAAAACAGGGATTGGGAAGAGCAGAGGATGACAGTGCAGGGCTTCAATCAATTTGAGGTACCATTGACTCCTTTTCATTTGATGTCTGTTATGTGGGATCATTATAATTGTTGATGCCATGTATCATTGGGCTCTCAAGACCTTTCCCTTGCTGAGGTCATTTGAAGACTCATCTGAGATAGGAAGTTTGTCTTTAAAAACTGAGCTATCTTCAAAAAGAGAAATGTCATCATGATGGAGGTGTCCAGAAGGCAACACAAGAACACCAAAGAATGTGTTGTATCCTGGGCAGACTTTATTTTATTTATTTATTTTATTGTACATTTGTTTACCAGAAAGTCTGACTGGGCAGGCTGCCCATTTTCAGCAGAGGCCTGGAGAGAAAAGCTCCATCATTAGTACAATTAAGTATTACATAGGCAATATAGTTAGTGCAGAATAGAGGAATGTCACATAGTTCCTTGACAAACATATCCAAATTAAATATAATTTTGTACATTAGAAGAATGTCACACAGTTAGTTGAAAAATCAAAACTAAATTAAATACAATGTTTAGTTTATAATTTAGACCGTTTCCACAATTGCTTATTACAATAACAAATTCAAGTTGGTACACTGATGAAGCAGTTACAGAAGAATTTCACACAGTTACTGTACAAACAAAAGTTAATTAATACACATTGGAGAAAATTACAACATATTTTTGAAGGTCATACATATTGCATTTTTGAGTAGTAATCACTTTATAGGATGAAAAGACTCAAATCAGAGGGTAGTAAATGCAGAATGCATGTCTCTTTTCTTCAAGTATTCCTAGTTACCGAAGACTTCTTTAAGTTCAGAGTACAACATAAGCAGTTAAGTAAATGCTTTGTAAAGTGAAGAGCTTTTAGGGTTTTCTTGATTGGAAGAGGACTGAATCAGTCATTCAAATAGGGACAGTTATGGAAGCACTGAAGCCTGCAAAAAGTTGTAAGAGGAGCTAAACATTTTGTGAAAACTCTTGCAGTCATGGATAAGCCAATTAGCAGAGAAATAGATTGAGTGATAACCCAGTGCAGATAATTTTGAAAATTGTCTGCATTTTGTGTGACAAGGAGAATGCAGTCAGCATCCTTTAGGTCTTGGTAACTAGGAATACTTGAAGAAAAGAGATAGGCTAGAGATTTTGTAGGGCTAATATCTTGAAACTCTTGAAAAGGTGCTTAATTTGGTCAGAGTTAAGTTCTCTCCTTCCTTTAGATCAAAAGAAGTCTGGACTAGAAACCTTTTCCTATCCGATTGAGAGGAACAGGTTCTATGGTTCCTTGAAGATACAGATCTGAAATAATTGAAAGCATGAGATGTTTATCTGGAGTTACTGGAGTGATTCATAAAAGAATTGGATGAAATTCCCACTAAAGCATATATCCATTTCTATGATGCCAACACCCAGGAGTCTGAAGTTATGAACTTCTGAAGAGAAAGAAAAAAAGTTTTCCTGAAAATTTGGAAAGGGAAGGGCTGAGGTAAAGAGTGGGTGGGTGGTTGTGTGTGGAAAGGCATTAAAAATATATTATTTGGATCCTTTAAAGTGAGCTTTCAGTTAGTCTTACAATTTCTTTTTTGAAACTTTTTGCTTTTTTGTGAAACCTTTCAATGTTTATGAAAAAAGTGGTTCTGGCTTGGAGGGAAAATTTATTTGAATCATAGGGGTAGCAGAAACTGCTCCTTAACCTCTTGAATGATCTTACTCCTTTCCTCTAGTTTCTTGAACATGTCTGCAGAATTGCCAAAAAGATTGTCTGTGTATATTGGAATATCCAGCTGTTTGGCTTTCACATCTTCTGGGAGTGACTGAAGTCTCAACAAAACATACTTTCTAAGACATTAACATGTGGTAGTAGCTTGAGAAAAAGTATTGCCAGCATCAAACTCACATTTGATAGAATTCCTTGTTATTTAATATGGAGAATTAATCACATCTTGTAAAGAAGTCTTAGTATCAAGAGTTGGATTAATCTGAAATATTACTTAAAACAGTAAGAATCTGGTCATTTATATGTTTGATAGTTGATGGCTCTAAAGGACATAGTGACTGATATGTCAATGGCCCCCACTAACCTTGTCATTATGTAATGTGTTGGTAGAAGGTAACAATTTAGAGGCCTTAAGATATTGTAAAGAGATAACAGTTGGATTCGATGAAGGGTTTTTGTATAGAAACACGAGTTTCTGTCACTATAAAAATCTGTCTTCTTGGTTCAAAGGGTTGTGAATCTGGAGCCCAAGAAGCTGACTTAAAAGTGTCTTCAAAGACTTCTAATTTGAGTGGGATAACAGAACGCCCAAGTATCTCTGTGTTCATCAGGTTACAGTACCAGCATTGTGATTCTACAATATATTTGATGAAAATAAGGTCTTCACTTTGGGGAGGGACAGAAGACAGGGTGCTGTCTGGTTCTGATTCAAAGCCTAGAGAAGAATGTATTTGTGATGTATAATCTAGACTCTCACAGAGTCAAAGGAAACTCCTTTTTCCTCTTTTTTGGAGTAGAAGCTAAAAGGGGGGATCATATCTCTCAAATGTCCAGATTTGTGCTTCATATTTTGGGTCTGCTCCCCATAAAATTTGTGTTTTTTCTGGCAAATCACTGAGGATTGAAATCATTAAATAATGACAGACATTTGAGTTTCAGACTTCTTCAGAGAATGCATGATAATACAAAGCCTGTTATTCTACCAACTTTCTAAGTTAAAGAGTACTATCTTGGGGTCCTCCCCCCCCCCCCACACACACACACACTATTTTTGGCTTTGCTCAGATTTTTTTGTGCTGCAAAGTTGAGATATATTGGGGGTGCAAGTTATGATGATTGGAAAGCCATGAGAAGTTTGAATGACCCCAGAGAAAAGTCAAACCACTTGTCCTTAGAGTGTCTAAGGGATAGAGATGAAGAGATGTGCTTAATTTTTTGTCTCCTTTTAAGAGTCTCCTGAGATGCTTATACTTCTCCTCCTCCTAAAATACAATTAAAAAAAACTTCCAGATCTCTTATCAGTTTTTTTCCTCCTAGCTTCTAGACTTCCACAGGAATACTGTCTATTCCTGGGAACTTTTCTGTAGATTGGTTACACATAACCATTTTTATCTCATCCATTCCTATCCTGTTAGTAATTGGGCCTCCTCTACATCTAACTTTCATATTTAATTCTTCTATAAACTTTTCCATTTGTACCTTTACTTGATTTCCTTATTTCTCCACTTTGTACAAATTTTCATAAAAGTTCTGGAATATTTCTAATACTTCTACAGGGTCTCTTGCTATCTTCCTTGTTATAGGCTCCCTAAGCTTGGCAACTGCCTTTCCACTTTTTGTTGCCTGGGTTGTTGTGGTAGAAGTTTTTGGGCTCTAGAATTATTATCAAAAAACAGTTGCTTAACAGCAGTCTTTCTAAACTCATGCATATTATCGAGGTAATCCCTTATTTTCTGTTTAGCATTCTGCAGTTGCTCCTTTTCTTGTTCTGAGATTCCCCCTATTTTGCAATACTTTAATATTTGTCAGTCACTCTAAATAATTATTGTTATTGTTTAGCCATATCTCCCTTTCATTTCTTTCCAACCTAGTTCTAAACTCCACTTTAATTTTATCCCACTCCTTAGTTATGTTTTCAGAAGATAAATCTATCTTCTCTGGTAACTCCTGAATTAATTCCACAACCCATTCCTTAAACACCTCTCTCTAGTAGGTGGGAAAGTGCCAATGTCTCATTTTCATTTTATTACCTTGCATTTTTATTTTAGTTATTATTGGTGCATGATCTGAAATAGTCATTGGGTGCGTTTCAAGACATTCAATTAAATGCACATGTTCCTGTGAAATATTAAATCTATCTAGCCTAGCCCAGTTTTTGTATCTCAGTGAGTAATGTGTAAATTCACTCCGAACTCCTAGTACTGAATTCACATCTTCCATGCCAAACATTTTCAAGAATTTCTGCAAAAATCTACCCTCCCTTATTATACTTTACCTTTTTGGCCCCCCAGACACATCTTCACTGTTGCAAACTAAATTCCAGTCTCCACATAAAGTAATATTCCTTGCTGAAAGCTGATTATTTCTCCCAAAATGTTCTTAAGCTCCATTATAGCAGTTTTAGCGGGGATGCAAATACATGCCAGTGTAATCCTCCTTCCTAGCCAGTAACCCCTTAGTGCTATGTATCTTCCATTATTTATCTTTTTTTCCCTCTTCTATCACTATTGGAGCTCTTCTTGTAATTAATATAAGTACTCCTCTTTTACTTTGCCCCAAATATTCCACTGAATAACCATCCTGAAAACCTTTCTTTATCAAAGTCACATGTTCAGTTCTTTCCAGGTGTGTCTCCTGTAGCATAGCTATTTGCACCCTACATTTTAATGTAACTCACTATGCTCTCTTTTTATCTTTAGCTGTAAGATAATTCATATTAAAAGACATTATATAAAGCTTCATTTTCTTATAGTTATTATTACCACCTTTTATATAGAACAGCTCTTTTGCTAAATGTTTAGTTTCAACTTTTATGTTACATGTATATACTGTTTGGCAGGTAAGTCTTTTATACAGTTGTTTCATGTCATATCCATTTACGCCTATGTCACATCTTACAAAACTTTTTTTTAAAGCCCTCAAACAGAACAAACAACCCCCCAAAAGAACCCACCTAAAACCTATGAACTTTACAATAACACACAAAACTATGTACAACTTCAAATATTGAAGTGTTTGCTTCCTAATAAGAACATAAGTTGCAAGTTGATAGCTACATAGACAGGCTAAAGTTAACCAAAAAGAAAGGTTAGTCATGCTAAGACGCATGGTACAGCCTGTGCTATTAGTAAGTGTTATTTGATTTTTGATATCTATATAACTCTCTCAGTTGAGAAAACTCTTAAATGCTTTCAGTAAACATTTTCTCCAAGCCATTTGTCTTTATCAAATTGTCTTCTAGTGACATGAAAACAAGACAAAAAAATGATAAGGGTACCTTGTTTGTCAGCAAAAGGCCTTACAATATTCAATATTCTTTTTTGTTTACATGCTTTGTAATAAACTTGTTACTGGATAATGCCTAGGGTTTTTACCTAATCATTTCCCTATGCAAGCATGGGAAAAAGTACACTGATTTTTCTTTTGTCATACTCTCTTAACTAGACCCTTCTGCTCTCCCCATCTCCTCGCCTCCTCATTTTTTTCCTTGCAGTGCCTTCATTTCTCAAAACTGAACAAAGAAAAAGAGAGAAGAAGGGTGAACAAGAAAAAATAAAAGCACCTGTTTATATTTGTATCCCCATTGCATTTAAAAGAAACAGACAGAACTTTACTTCAAGTCTAACTGGTTTTGTATTATCTTTAAAGCTGCAACACCTGGGAAAACCCCTGATTATTTTCAGGGAACATCATGCCCTAGTCAACTTCTCTGTTATTTTTTCTTTTCCCCTCAGCCAATCCCCTTCCACCAGACTGTCTCCAGTTTCTCTTTATCAGACTGTCTCCATGGCAGAATGAAGAGCAGTTGCAGAAATGATACTTAGTATACATATTTGCAAGTGCTAGAAAAAAATTCCTTATATTTCTCAATATTATTTTTTCATTTACTTGCTCTCTGTTTTAAAACAAAGATCCCAAATCAGTCATCCCCCCATGCAAGAATGAAAGAAAGCACATTAATTTGAACTCAGCTCCCTTTTTCTTCTTTTTTTTTTTTGTTAATTATTACATTGCCTATGTTTCTCAAAACTGCACAAGAAGAAAAAGAGAAGAGGGGAGAAAAATAAAAACACCACCTGTTTACAATCCTCATTACACCCAAACATAGCATGCAAAGAAAACCATGCAATACAGATACAATACTATTAAGAAAAGAAAGTGTTTTCTTTACTTACAGTTAGCTTTTCCCCTCTCTTCTCCTCCCCAAAGCATTTTTCCAAACATTAATGACATGAAGTAGGGCATATAAGTGAGTCCCTCACTGTCATCTATTCTCTTTGATCCTTTCTGTAATTGGAGGCACTCTGGCTTCAGCTCATATGTCCCCATTTCATCATCTGTTCAACAGTGTGCATCCTACCACCCATCTCAGGCACTTCATTTCCATCACCTCTAACTTCCTTATCTCTCTACCTTTTATTGCCCCCTGGGCTTCCGGATATTGTCACCCCTGGGCTTCCGGATATTGGCAAAGGCTCTTGCCACCCCCATAGTGCCTTTTTTAGGCAAGGCTCAAATTTTAAACCTACCACCCTAGAACACCAAAAAGGAAAAAAACTAAGGGTAATGCTGCTAAATGCCAGAAGTCTCAATCTCAAGATGCACGCACTCGAGGCCCTTCTCAATATGGAGAACATCGATGTCTGTGCTGTGACAGAAACCTGGTTCAAGGCTCCTGAGAGCACCCCAGCACTAACAGGTTTCACCTCATATCATGCGTTCCGGCCCCAAAATCCAGACAACACCAAGAAAGGAGGGGGGGTGTCCATATTCATAAAGGACACCCACACCTCAAGGTTGGTGGCAATGCACGATGCATCGGAGACCATCCAGGTGCAATTAACCATAGGCAAGACTGCTTTGCAATTTGTAGCATGTTACAGGCCACCCTCTCAAACTCAGGAACCTCACATGGCCTTCCTGAAAACATTGGAGGGGATAAATGTATCTCCAAACACCATCATACTAGGTGACTTCAACTACCCTAATATAGACCGTGAACACTACTCAAGCCCGAACACTCTAACCCAAAGATTCCTGGAGTTCATAAACTCAAATGCCATGGAACAACTAGTCACCATCCCCACAAGAGGAGAAAACATACTTGATCTCATCATCATGAACATGGGATCAAAATGTTCAACACCGGAAGTATACCCCTCACTGGTGAGATCAGATCATAAACTAATCTCGCTGGAGGTCCTCATCCCGCCCCCACCTGAAACAAAAAAGACCGCAGTGAAAAACTTCTCAAAAGCCGATTTCACACTTCTAAAAACTAGTGTGGTCCCCTTTAAGGCCCCTGAGCCAGTGGTAAACATTACTCAAACCGCTGAATCACTTACAAATGCCTTCTACCAGCACCTACAGGACTGCATGGATCAGGCAATCCCAAACAAAACTAAGACTCTCTGTACTAAAGGCAAGCGTCCAGTCTGGTGGACCCCAGCCATAAACAAGCTCTACAACAAAAGGAGGAAGCTACTACAAGATAGAGCAAAATCCTTGAAGGTAAGACACCTTTGATCATTATAAGTAAAAAACTAAGAGCTCTCATAAAATCATCCAAGGCAAATTTTGAGAGAAAAATCGCCAAGGACTCTAAAGAGAATCATAAGGCCTTCTTTAGCTATGTTAGAAACCTAGGAGGAAACTCCCAGAAATGCTCAGAATTAGTTCAAAATGATGTGAAAATTACTGAACCTACACACATTGCCAACATACTGGCTGACAGGTTCAGTGCAAACTCCCTCCCCCCAAAAGGAGAGATATCTATTCCAGAGGATTGTGGCCCCCCAAACATCTCCAACGCCCAAGTGAGAACTGCCCTCACTAAGGCAAAAACACAGCATCCATGGGACCGGATGGTGTCCCCGGCTGTGTGCTTCACTAACTCAACGAGGAATTAAACCCACAGTTAGGACAGCTGTTTAATCTTAGCCTCACCTCAGGATACGTACCCAAGGAGTGGCGCACGGCGACTGTGGTCCCACTTCATAAGGGCGGTGCCTCCACAGACCCTGGAAATTACCGCCCCATTAGCTTGACAAGCCTTATCTGCAAAGCCATGGAGAGGATCATAATGGAACTCATAAATAAAGACATAGGGAACTTGCAGACTTTGGATCCAACCCAGTTTGGCTTTGTCAAAGGCAGATCCTGCCTCTTAAACTTGGTTGACTTTTTCGAGACAGTCACCAAGGCCATTGATGAGGGAAAGGCAGTCTATACAGCCTACCTCGACCTGGCAAAGGCCTTCGACACAATACCCCACTCAGGTATCATCGAAAAACTCATCAGCTTGAATGTAAACCCATACATCACAAGATGGGTTGCAAACTGGCCAAGTGACAGAACCCACAGGGTCAGAGTTGCTGGAGCCATGTCAGACTCAAAGCCTGTCACAAGTGGTGTCCCACAGGGCTCAGTCCTGGGTCCACTCTTGTTCGGCATCTACTTTTCTGAAGTACAAGCAAACACAGGAGGGTTATGGCTGACAAAGTTTGCAGATGACTGCAAACTGGGCCATAGTCGAAAACACATCTGACACAGATATCCTCCAGAAGGGCCTCACAGAAATGGATAACTGGTGCCAGAGCCATGGCCTGAAGTTAAACGCCAAAATGCATAGTCATACCCTTCGGGAAAAACAAGGTTACCCCTAGCTACCATATAGGTGGCAATCCACTGAGCACAGAAAAAGTCATCAGGGATCTGGGGACCCAGGTTGACAGTAGCCTTCGCTTGACACTCATGTTGCTAAAGTAGTTAGGAAAACCTTCTATATCGCCCACCTGATCATGAAGGGATTCACATCTAGATCAAGGGAGGTCATCGTCCCCTGTACTCATCACTCATTAGACCTATGATTGAGTACAATGTCCCGTTCGAATGTATCTGACCAGACACCTGCTGCAGCTTGAAAGGCCCCAAAAGTTCCTCACCAAAAGGATAAAGGGTCTCAAAAATATGTCTTATGCTGCCCGACTGAAAGAACTCCAGCTCTATTCAGTCTCATACCGCTTGCTCAGAGGTGACCTGTGCCTGACATATAAGGCCATGTCAAACCCAGATTTGATGAATATGCTTCACCTCAAAAATCTAGATCCCTCAGAACCACAAGGGCGGGAGACTTAAACCTTGACACGGTTATAAATAGAACGTGCTGGAGGGACAGATTCATCACCCAGAGACTCCCTATGCTGTGGAACAAAATCCCGGTACATGTGAGGCAGAGCACCTCTCTGGCCTTGTTCAAGAGGAATCTTGACCAATGGATGGGAGATTGTAGATATACCCCAGGGATTACTTCAGTGTCACTGCCTGACAGAGGCACAGCAAAATGATAGGCATAGTTTTTATTCAAACTAAAGGGGTGGCGAAAGCCACATAACTATGGGCTAGGCTTATAAATGCCCTTGGGCAGATAGCCTAGTATGAACCTATGAACCTATTGCCCAAGTTTCTGTAGCATACAGTAGTATTGGTTATACCACTGTTTTGTACATCTTACTTTTCAGCTTCTTTGGCATTCTTCTATCATATACCACACCTTACACTCTATGCCAATTGGCTGCAGCCCCTCTGATTCTAACTTTGACCTCTTCTTCAGATTTCCCTTCTCCTCAACCACCCATCTCAGATACTTGAAGCTGTTAACCTGTTTCCACTGTCTTCCCTTCTATCTCACTTCTCAGCTTTGTCTGATTTCAGTTTGCTGCAATTACCACTGTCTTATCTGTACTCAATTAAATCTCATGTGCCCTCGATTTTGCATTCCATTCCCCTATCCTTTCCTGAAGTTCTTGCTTAGAGTCTGCCTGTAATGCCACATCGCCTGCATGCAGCAACTTTGTTGATCTGTTCCTCCAACCTTTTTGCTAATGTAATACATCACCAGTATGAACAGCAATGGCTCAGAGCTGAACCCTGATGCACACCCACTCCCATTGGGAACCCCTTTGTGAGACCAAACACTGTTCATACTTGAGTAACTGGGTCCTTGTACACAGTCTGCACTAAATCTATCAATGTTTCTGGGACTTCGAACCACCGTAGGACTGCCCATATCAGGTTTCTTTGGGCCTTTTCTTCTGCTTTCTCCAAGTCTATGAATGCCCAATTGGACTCATTCTTCATCTATAGCTTCTTCTCAACTCTGTCTCACTGTAAATATTGGGTCAGTTGCCCTGCATCTTGATCTGAATCTGAAGTGCTCATCTCCCATCTTACTTTCTACTACTCTGCATATCCATTTTATCAATCACCCACTCCAGAACTTTCATGCAATGTGACAGGAATTTGATACCTCTGTACTGCCAACAGTTGTGGATGTCCCCTTTATTCTTGTACATCGGAATGAGTATGCTTATTCTCCAGTCATCTGGGATCCACCTTTCTCTCCACACTGCTGTGAGTACCCTCAGGAGCCATTTCTTCCCATTTCACCCAGCATCTTTATCATATCTGCTGTAACCTCATCTGAGCATGCTGCTTTCGCTAACTTCATTTTCCTTTGTACTGGTCTTACTTTTTCTTTGGTGGGCTCCTCTTCTTCACTCATCTTAGGCTGTGTCTGGACAAGTACAGCTTCTGTGGGGTTTTCTTCATTCAGAAGCTGTTGGAAGTACTCCTTCTATCTGCCTTTGATGTCCTGTGAACTGGTGAGCAGGTTGTTGCTGGCATCCCTTATGAAGAATGTCTGACTATCTTATTTATCTTTCTGTCTTTGCATTGCAACCTGAAATAGTTTCTTTGTACCACCTACTGAGTCTCTTTCTGGAAGCTGGTAGAGTGCCTCTGATGCTCTCTTTGCTATTGCATCTCATTTCTTAGCCTCTTTGTTATTCAACCAGTATTCCTTCTTAGCCCGATCCACCTTTTCTATCTCCTACTTTTTCCTGAATTCCTTTCTTTTGATGACTTCCTGGACTTGGACTTCTGCATTCCACCACCAGCTTTCCTTATGTACCTTATTTCCATATCTGGCTCAGCAACATATCTGTTCTGTGGTCCTCACACATGCTCTTTTGAGGAGCTGCTATTCTCCTTCAACTCCATCTACTTCCTCCTCTTCTTGGGGTGTGAGAGACCTGCATAATTCCTTGAGCTGTTGTACAGTCTCTCCAGCCAACTCCTAGGTCTTCAGCCTGGCCTGTTTTGACCTTAGAACCTTCTCTGACCACTGCTTGCAACTGTGATTGTCAACCAGTGGTAGACCGTTTCACTGGGGATGACTTTGCAGTCACCGAGTCTAACCCAGCACCCATTCCTTACTAGAAAGAAGTCTACCCAAGTTGCAGAGAGGCCAATATTGTATCTGAGCTTGTGACACTCTCTCTTTCTGCACCACGTTGGCTATCATGCCATTTGCTAGTCAGAAGTCTAGAATGGCCTTTCTTTCTTTATTCATGTTGCCAACTTGCCCCACCCATGTGGATCCGGGCAGTCCTCAAATCCTGTTCTGTCTGTCCCGATATGTGCATTCATTGATGCACACTTTGAGTCAGAAGAAAGTTCAGAAAAGAATGACTTGTCAGTGTGATGACAAATGACAATACAAATCAACATGCACTAAGGGAGCAAATGCCAAAGGTAATTATTGGAGTGGGAGGGGCAATATCCTGCCCACAACCATCAGAAAAAGAAATATATACATAATACAAAAATAATGTTGCAATTCCAGGGACCTATGCCTGAATAGTAGTGACAACTATTAACAAATTCCTGCCTCAACAGCTGCAGGGAATCATTGAGGAAAGTGCTTAATGTTTGCTGGGAGTGGCATCTGACCAACAAATTCCATTCTCTGCAAATGCAAGGAATATACTGTTCTCAATGACATTAATCAATGGCAACTTCATATGGGACAGCAGACACTGCAGAAACAAGAAAAATTGTGAGACACTGGGCATGTGCTTTGAAAAGTTTCAGAAAAGGCAGACACAGGAAACAGCCACCTAGAAAATAGAACTTTGTACAGAGGCACAAAACAATCTCAAATGCCATCTGGACTGTAGCTGCTGCAGACTTCAACCCTGTGCAGGAAAATCTGCCTAATCAAATTAGACACTAAATACTAAAAGAGTGCCAGGGACTATGGCATAAAATTATGTCCCACAGCGAACTCACTTGGCATCTGCTGGGGACTGTCACCTAGTTTGGGGGGGGGGGGTTGCATGCATGGGGACAAGCTGGAATACTTTTCAGAGATGCTTGGTGGTAATTACCTTTCAGCCAGAAGCTTGAGCCTGGCAAAGAAATGCCACTGCCTCAGACTGTCACTTTTAAATAATGCAAATAAAAGTAAAACCTATCACTGAAAGCCATTATGTGGAAAACACGGTGACAGTCACGTATATCGTACAAAGATGTCCAGAATAAAAATAAGATCTCCAAAGTCCTTCTCATCTATTAAGCAGTACAGAGTTTAACAACCCAATCCCCAGTTCACTATCCAAGATTAGATTAAGCGCTTTCTTTCCTGAAAAAACTGGAACATCCTCAGAATCTGAAAGTTGTCAGACTCGTGTTGTGAAGGAATGACTGATTATTCTGCAATACTTTTCTCTTACAAAAGCAAATGCTTCCTTTGTAATGAGTAAACTCTACTTAACATGTGAGGCAGACTTTGGAGATCTTATTTTTAGTGCTGACATCTTTGTACAATATACATGGTTGACAGCATATTTTCTGCATAACAGCTTTGAATGACAGGCTGTGGTTTGGTTTTAAGCCATTTTTGCCCGGGAAGGAGGTTATGAGAAAATAAAAGTAACCTAGCAAAGGCAGTCACCTGGGAATGCATCCTGAAGTAGAAAAAGTACTGAAGAGAATACCAGGATCTGCCTTTACCTACTGACCTACACTATGGAGTGAATAAAGCAGACTTGCCCTTCCTAGACAATGGGAAAGCTGCAGAGCAACATACCTTTTGCTAGATGATCACCTTTTACTTCCAAGATGAAAATAAAACCTTAATTATTTTTATATATATATATATATATATATATATATATATATATATATATATGGGTCTACTTCTATTCGCTGACAGCCCATTTCACTGAAACCCATTTGGTTGAAAAGCTCATTTCATTGACAAAAGTATTCAAGGCAAAAACCTGGGTTTTGCCCCCCTCCCCACTGTTGTGCGACTGTGGAGTTGTTATATATAGTTGGGGGTGTGTGGGGGGCACAGCCCCCCACATTGGGGGGGTGTGGGGGGCACAGCCCCCCACCTAGAATGTTTGTCAATGAAATGAGCTGTCAACCAAATGGGTTTCAGTGAAATGGGCTGTCAGCGAATAGAAGTAGACCCATATATATATATATATATATATATATATATATATATATATATATATATATATATATGTGTGTGTGTGTGTGTGTGTGTGTATATATATATATATTATATATATAGAGAGAGATAGATATAGATATATAGTTGCACACACACACACATATAGATATATACATACATATGTGTGTGTGTGTGTACATAAAATATGTACATTTTTTAATCAGTCTTTTACCTAGTCTATAACTGAATATTACCAACATGATCCTTTTACATTTTGTTGGCCTAAAGAAACTACTGAAGCACAGCAACTTTAAAGACAAAACAAAAATACAAAAAGTGCATGCAAGAAGGAGATATATATAACCATAATGATTATTAGTGTCAATGTTAAAAAAAAACATGTACTGGATTACAGTGTGTCTAGACACTTCAGAACCCACAGGTCTAGGGATAAGCCCAGATTTTGGAAGCAATAGGCTTCTATGTAAAAAAAAAAAAAAGACATTTAAAATGAAACAAGAAATACAAACTTAGGCTATAAAACTAGGCTGGACAAAAGTTGGGCAATTTATGATTCTCTAAAGAAGTCGTGTCCAGGGAAGCAAATTGAGGCATACACCAAACAGAAAAGTTTTTACATGAATAACCAAAATATTGTGATCCTAACAGTCAAATGGTATAAGAAAGCCCTTACATTAAAAATAGTGAGATGGACCACTGGGCAAGAAAGAGTTTAGAAGGAAACCTCGTAAATAGAAATAGAGCTTCATTTAACCAAAACTTAAGTATACACAAAATAAAAATTCAGAAATTAGAAAAGCAAAATCTTTCGACCTTGGACCATCAGAAATGTATCTATAGTCTTCCCTGGTAACAAAGTACAATTGTTTAAGTTGCACTTACCCATAACAGTAAATGTTCAAATTTCTCACTGCTACAGTAGCCTTTAGACTACATAGATGGAGTCTTAACCAAGACACAATTGGCCAGCTTCCAAAAGCTTTGTCTCCCTACTACTCTTCAGCCCTCAGGAGGAAAAATCAGCAGTCATAGTGGAAAATCTTCAGGAATTTCTTGCTTAAAAGTTTGGTAGTAGTCTATTCATCATGAACTAAACAAGAAATAACCAAACTATTCACAACAGTAACTATATACAAGGGGGTGAAGGATGGGTGCAGCTACTGTATTGGATCTTAAATACAATGTTTTCTGGTGCTTTTTCTTTAAAGCTATCTTCAGTGACTGGCTTGAAGAAGGAACAGCTGTCCTATCAAGAGGTCCCTTCCCCTAGACACATACAGAAGCATCTATTGGGTAGGTCACTGTGCCCCAGTAAAGATGGTTGGTTCACCCATACCTGGCTCGTACACTGGAACAACCAAAGAGGATGTGGCTGGCTCCATTTGTGATGGCTGAAAAGACTACACCAGAGGAAGCTAGAGAAGTAAGTGGTTTTAGTTTGATTGCTAGCCACTAAAAAGTCACCATCATTGACAGAGGCAAAGACTGAGCCAATAGAGTTGGCAAGGACTCTGGTAAGATGTTTTTTCTTTCAAGAAACTATGGAAATTGGTCCAGCAGGAGGTAGGTAAGCATCCATGTTGTGGCCAAGGAGAATGCTTCAGATGCGGTCAGAAATGCTAGAATGAGATTG
>NC_056748.1:742518672-742696172 GCF_019279795.1 Protopterus annectens
CCCTCCTTTTTCAAACTTTGCTCTTGGACTCCTGCTGCTTTCTTCAAAAATGTTCTTCATGTTTCACTGTTGCAGTCATCACATTTGGGTTATCTGCTTGCAGTAGCCCTCAGTCGACCTGATTATCAAAGTCCTGGGTCCTGCGTCGGTTGCTGTCTCATCTTCTGTGACGTCAGGTAGTCAGGGGTATAAAGCATGCAGCCGACGCCATTACATCAGTCTTTCTTGCCGTGCGGTGCCCAAAGCAGAAGCAGAAGCAGTTCGCAAATGCCGGTTGGCCGACTCCTGAAATTTTTGTTTTCGACTTTCAGAACCGAAGTCTTCAACTAAAGCTAAGTACCCCATTGGGGAAACTTTTTCTTGCTCTAAACTGATGTTAGTAAAAGTCAATAATTGTATTTCTTGTGGAAAGCAAATACCTCAAAGATTTCCATTCGTACTGTATTCTTTGCCTAGGCCCTCACCACGACGTATCTCGCTGTCGGTTTTGTGCCTTATTTAAGCAGCAAACTATTTGTCTTTGGTATATTTACGCTTCTAAATATTTTGGTACTTGGTTCAATTATCCAGATATGTCTTAGGTAAGCCATCCGACTACCGACATTACAAAAAAACGGAAAGATAAAGACAGACAGGCCGCCTAGGTCCAAAGCTGCTGATGACGCTTCTCCTAAGCCAGTCGCCAGTTCACTGTTACTCAGTGAGGCGCTTTCTCAGCCCCTGATACCCACTACTTCAGATTCACAGGCCTCTACTGCGACCCATTCGGAGTCCGGTATGCCACGAGATGCTTCAACTGTGGACCATGTGGATGTCTCTACCTTGGATGGGTCTGGAGCCGCTGTGCAGCCACCGAGTTCTGAGGGTGTATTCAGGCCTACTGACTTGCATATTAAACTGACGCCATCTTTTTCTTCAAGGCCTAAAACTCGAACCATGCCTAGAAAACTGAGGCCGAGACCACATGGTCAGGCCTCTATGCCTAAAAAACAAATAAGAATGGCTGAAGACCTTACTAATTTAATGAGGGGAAGCCAACCTTCCCCCTCTAAGAGACCTAGGACTGAATTTGCTTATGATATTTCTGACCAGGATTCTGAAATTTCTGTTTCCTCTGATGACCAGGACTTACCTTTATCTACCTATGAGGATTCTGATGTAGAGGACTCTATTCCCTCTGCCCCCCCCCCCCCCCCCCAGAGGATTTCTCTTTAGGTGAAACCTTGCATACTCTTAGGGAGCATTTTCATTGGGAAAGCCAGGATTATTCTGATTCTAAAAATAGGCTTAGGGATTTCTTACACTTGCCCCAGCACAGGTCTTTAGCTAGCCCTCCTGTACTGGACATTGTTGATGATGCCTTTTTAGAATCTAGCTTTGCCCCTGACTCTTTACCTCCTGCTCCCAGAAAACCTGATAGATATTACAGGGTTCCTGACTCTCACAAGTTCCTTTTTAAAAATCCTACTGCGGATCCTGAGACCATTTCACAGGGACACAAGGGTATTAATACTACTACTGCCAAAAATTATACCCCCTCTGATAGAGACTCCAGGGTGCTGGATAGATGGGGTAAGATGGTATACACTTCTGCAACCTTGGCCATTAGAGCCTTAAACTGCCAATTTCATATGTTAAAGTATCAGCAGCATATTATTGGATTGCTTAAACAGAAAATTATATTGATTCCTGACTGTGCTGAAAATAAGGATTTACAGGATTTAATGCATTCTGCTGAACAGGTTGGAAAACATACTTTGTAATGTGGTTTTGATTCACTAGAGGCATCTTGCAGGGCTGCTGTCATTGGGTCTGCACTTAGAAGGCATGCTTGTCTTAAGGAGCAATCCATGCCAGATCATGTTAAAGCTAAAATTACTGGATGCTCCCTTAAATCAGGACCACTTGTTTGGCAACAAAAAAGATGGAGGAAAAAGCTAAATGTATGCAAACTGTTAAAGATTTCCTACAGGTACAGCCTCCAAGATTTAGTAGGCATTGGTCCTCTAAGAATTGGTCCTTTCCTGCCTCTTCCAGGCCTTCTCAGTCCAAACCCAGATCCAGCAGAACACACAGGCTTCAGTCCCAGGGTACAAACAGGACTAAGCAGTGGGGGACTCCTACTTCCAAATCAGAGAGTAGTAAGACACCCCCCCCCCATGGTAAACTGTCTCAATGACTTAAATTTAAAACTTCCAAGCACTTCTCAACTGACTACTCCTTTAGGGGGAAAGATTGCCCTGCATTCAAAAAACTGGGAACTCATTACCCAGGACAAATGGGTTTTAAATATAGTATCCCAAGGATAAGAGATTTCACTTTCACACTTTACCAACCCCAAATGGTTGGCCAGATCTACCTCCAAATCAATGGGCAGAGGCTCAAAAGCAAGTACTCTCTCTCTTTAGCATAAAGGCTTGGTGCTTATAGCAGAAATGAATGCAATGGCTTATCTATTTAGAAATGGTTTGTTTTGAAATAGCCTTCCCCTCTGCCCCTGCAGCAAATGCTACCAACAGTTGTTCTGATTTTCTTCGAGGTTTAGTCTTGTTCAAGTAGAATTTAAGTTGTCTGTGCACATCCAAGGAATGCAGAATCCGTTCCCCTTTGTTCTGTGGATTGGGAAAGAAGGCTGGCAAATGAATGGACTGATTAAGAGCCACACTGGATATCACCTTGGGCATGAAGGATGGATTGGTCCTGAGTGACACCCTGTCTGCATGAAAGATGATGAAAGGCTCCACTGCCATAAGAGCCTGTAATTCAGATACCCTTCTAGCTGAAGTAATTGCTAAAAGGAAAGCTGTTTCCCAAGAAAGAAATTTTAAGTCTGCAGTAGCAGCTGGCTCGAACGGAGGTAGAGTGAGTTTCTCCAATACAAAGTTAAGGTCCCAGGCAGAGGTTGGAGCTCTTCTGGGTGGTTTCAAGTTTTTGGCCCCTCTGAGGTACTGCTTGAGCAGAGGGGAGGTTCTGTGTTATAATGAGCTGAAATGGCTGAGGCGTGGATTTTAATGGAAGAAAAGGTCAGGCCCTTGTGAATCATCTCAGTTAAGTATTGCAAAATCTGAGGTAAATTGGGTGCTGCTGTGCTCATCCCTTGAGATTGGTTCCAGGCACAGAATCTTTTCCATTTTTCAGCATAAGATTTTCTAGTACTAGGTCTCCTTGCCTCTAAGATGACATCCATCACAGGTTTGCTGAGGGAATGATAAGGGTGAATTTAAGTGATTAGCCAGGCTGCAAGGTTCAAAGTTGGAAGCTGAGGGTGCAGAATTTAGTTCTCCTGCTGGGACAGCAGGGAAGGAGTCTGAGGCAGGTGCCATGGAGATAATTGTGACACACTGCGAAGGAGGGGGTACCAGTGTTGGCGCAGCCAGTCTGGAGCAATCAAGATCATCCTTGGTTTGTCCTGTGACTTTTAGTGGAACTTTGGAGAGCAGAGGCAGCGGGGGGGAAGGTGTAGACTGATAGGTTTTTCCATCTGAAGGACAGAGCATCCACTTTCCAGGCTTGTTTGTGAGGAGTCATTGTGCAAAACTTGTCCAACTGGTAGTTCTGGGGGGAGGCAAATAGATCCAGGTCTGGGCTCCCCCATTCACTTGTCAACATGTTGAAAATCCTTGGTTCCAGTTTCCACTCGTCTGGGTCCCTGAGGTTTCTGCTTAGTCCGTCTGCCAGTGTATTCAATTTTCCTGGCAGGAATTGAGCTTGTAGGTGCACTTGGTAGCTCAAGGCTGTGTTACACAATGCCATGGCTAGTCTGCAGAGGGGGGGTAGGAATGTGTACCCCCCTGTTTGTTTATGTACCACATAACCGTGGTGTTGTCCATCTTTACCATTACTTGTCCTGGAAGAATGTAGTCCTTGAAGGCTGTCAGAGCATTCTGTACAGCTAAAATTTCCTTTTGATGATGTGATGTGTCCAAATGATGTGGACATCCTACAGAAGGGCCTCACTGAGACAGATGCCTGGTGTCAGTGCCATGGCCTCAAGCTCAATGACAAAAAGTGGTGTCATCCCCTTTGGTAAAAACTCTGTACCCATGAACTACCACATAGGCAGCAATCTACTTAACACCGAATGCGTGATAAGAGACCTTGGGACCCAGGTGGACAGTAGTCTCTCCTTTGATAGTCACATCACCACAGTAGTCAGGAAGTCCTTCTACGTGGCACACCTCATCATAAAAGGGTTCTCATCCAGAAAAAAAGAGGTCATTGTTCCCCTCTACTCGTCACTCATTAGACCCATTGTAGAGTACAACGCCCCTTTTGGAATGTACCTCACAAGACATCTGCAGCAGCTGGAAAGGCCACAGAAGTACCTCACAAAGAGGATTACAGGCCTCAAACAAATGCCCTACACTGACCGCCTCAAAAAACTCCAGCTTTACTCCGTAGCATATCGCCTACTCCGAGGTGATCTCTGCCTAACATATAAAGCTATGTCAAACCCACAGCTATTGGACATGCTACACCTAAAGAAATCCCAATCCCTCCAAGCTACACGCTCTAGGGACCTAAACCTTGTCACCACAATAAACAGGACACGCTGGAGTGATAGATTCCTGTCCCAGAGACTTCATATACTCTGGAACAAGCTACCCATCTATGTCAAGCAAAGTTCTTCATTAGCACTCGTCAAGAAAAATCTTGATGAGTGGGTGGGAAATAGGAAATACACCCCGGGGATCACTTCTGTGTCTCTGCTGGA
Source organism: Protopterus annectens (assembly GCF_019279795.1). Lineage (NCBI taxonomy): Eukaryota > Metazoa > Chordata > Ceratodontiformes > Protopteridae > Protopterus > Protopterus annectens. The sequence continues at coordinate 742,523,387 of NC_056748.1, forward strand.
CAGTGGCACAGGAGAATAACTTTCTTCGGTGGCATAAGCTATGGTACCTTGCTGGCTAGGTTTACGTAGGCCCTTGGGCTGATAGCCTAGTACCTACCTATGAACCTATGATTGATATGTAGGTGCATTTGACTTGGGTTCCATTTGCCCTGAATGCACTTCCCTGCCAGGTGAGCCCCCATGCATGGTCTGATGCATCTGTAAGTTAGGGTTTGGGTGGCACGGGGGAGTGTGAATGGTAGTCCCTTGTTTTGGTAGAAGGCCTCTGCCCACCAGCGGAACTCCAGGTGTAGGCAAGGTATGATAGGAATCATTGTTTCCAGGCTGTGAGAATGTTGACTCCATAGACTTTTTAGATACCACTGTAGTTTCCTCATATGCAGTCTTGCATATGGAATTAGAAGAATGCAGGAGGCCATGAACCCAAAGGCTTGCAGTATTTGTCTTGCAGATAGCAGGGTTTTTGTGGCCACTTGTTTGAAATAGGTTACCAAATGAATTTGCTTTTCTGGCGTGAGGTAAGCCATCTGGGCAGTTGTATTCAAGCTTGCTCCCAGGAATGTAATTGGTTGACAGGGTACCAGTTGTGATTTCTTTTCATTTATGGTGTACCCCAGACAAGTTAGAACCCTTTTTACAAACACCAGATGATTCAAAAGTATGCCCTGGCTTTCTGCCTGAATTAGACAATCGTCCAGGTATAGGTATATTTGAATACTTCTTTGCCTGCAAAATGCAATAACTGGAGCCAGGCACTTTGTGAATACCTTGGGCGCAGTAGACAATTCATAGGGCAGTGCAGAGAACTGATAAAGTGTGTAGCCTGCTTTAAAGCATAGCTATCTTCTGCAAGATTCCCTGATTGGGATGTGCAGGTATGCTTCTTTTAAATCTAGTGTTACCAAACAGGCATCTTTGCCTAGCATAGGAAGTAATTGGTGAAGAGTCAGAATCTTGAATTTTGGAATCTCCAGAAAGGTGTTTAGAGTAGACAGGTCCAGGATTGGACGCCATGATTTGTCTTTTCTGGGTACCAGAAAAAGTCTGGAGTAGAAACCTTGTCCATTTTCCTCTTCTGGTACCAGTTGAATAGCCCCCATGCTTAAGAGGGAAAGTACTTGTTTTTCAGCCTCTGCCCACTGATTTGGAGGCAGGTCTGGCCACCCATTTGGTGTTGGCAACACGTGGAAATGAAATCTGTATCCCTGGGACACTATATTTAAAACCCATTTGTCCTGGGTTATGAGTTCTCAGTTCTTTGCATGAAGAACAATCTTTCCCCCCAAAGGGGCGGTCAAAAGATAAGTGTTTGGGAATTTTAAAGGAAGTCATTGAGACTGTTTACCATGGGGGGTGTCTTGTTACTTCCAGATATGGAAGTGGAGGCCCCCCACTGCTTAGTTCTGAGAGTCCCCTTGGACTGAAACCTGTTTTTCTTTTTTGCTGTGTCGGGGTTTGGCTTGAGAGGACCTGGAAGGGACTGGAAAGGACCAATTCTTAGTAGGCCAGTGCCTACTAAATCTTGGAGGTTGCACTTGTAAAAAAATATTTAACCATTTGCATAGATTTAGCTTTATCTTCCATCTTTTTAAGAGCTTCTTCAGCCTTGTTGCCAAACAGGTGGTCTTGATTTAGAGGAACATCCAACAGTTTAGCTTTAACATGATCAGGCAAAGATTGCTCCTTAAGCCAAGCATGCCTTCTAAACACATACCCAGTAACATCTGCCCTGCAAGAGGCCTCTAAAGAATCAAAACCACATTGCAAAGTATGTTTTCCACCTTGTTCAGCACAATGCATTAAGTCCTGTAAATCTTTATTTTCCACACAGTCAGGAATCAACATCATTTTCAGTTTAAGCAGTCCAATAATATGTTGCTGATATTTTAACATATGAAATTGGCAGTTTAAAGTTCTGATAGCCAAGGTTGCAGATGTATAAACTTTTTTACCCCATCTATCCAGTGCCTTGGAGTCTCTATCAGAAGGGGTAGGATTTTTTAGTAGTAGAAGCCTTAATGCCCTTGGGCCCCTGAGAAAGTCTCTGGATCTGCAACAGGATTTTTGAAAAGGAACTTGTGGGACTCAGGAACCCTGTAGTATCTGCCAGGTTTACTAGGAGCAGGAGCCAGGGAATCAGGGGCCAAACTGGATTCTGAGAACACATCATCAACAATGTCTAGTACAGGAGGTATAGCCAAGGGCCTATGCTGAGGTAGAAGAAGGAAATCCCTAAGCCTCTTTTTTGAATCAGAAAATTCCTGGCTTTCCCAGTGGAAATGCTCCCTTAAAGTATGTAAAATTTCCCCAAAAGAAAAATCCTCAGGAGGAGAAGCAGAGGGAATAGAATCCTCTGCATCAGAATCCTCATAAGTAGGTATGGACAAATCCAGGTCAGAAGAAGCAGAATCCTGATCAGAAGATTCGTAATCAAGCTCAGCCCTAGGCCTCTTGGGGGGAGGGGGGGTTGACTACCCCTGATTAGAGTTATTAGATCTTCAGCCATTTTTATCATTTTTTTTTTTTTAGGCATAGGAGCCTGAGCATGTGGCCTGGGCATCAGATTTTAGACATGGATCAAGATTTAGGCCTTGGTAATGAAGGAGGTGTCGATTTAATATGCAAGTCTGTAGGCCTGAATACAACCTCAGAAGCCGGTGCCTGCACAGCGGCTCTGGACCTATCCAAGGTAGAGACATCCGCAGGTTCCATAGTTGAAGTATCTCGCTGCATACCAGACTCCGAATGGGTCTCAGTAGAGGCCTGCAAATCACAAGGAGCGGGTATCAGAGGCTGCAAAAACGCCTCACTTAGTACCAGCAAACTGGCAACTGGCTTAGGAGAAGCGTCAATGGCAGTTTTGGACCTCGGCTGCCTGTCTGTGTCTTTGTCTTTATCTTTGCATTTTTTCAGAATCCCGGTAGTCGGATGGCTAACCGATGACATTTCTGGATAATTAAACAGAGAACCGAAATATTTAGAGGCAAAAATATGCCAACGATGGATAGTGCACTGATTAAATAAAGCACAAAACTGACAGCAAGGTACGTCGTGGTCAGGGCCTAGGCAAGGAATACAGTATGAATGAAAATCTTTATGAGGGTATTTGCTTTCGACAAGTAATGCAATTATTAACTTTTAGTAACATCAGTAAGGAGCAAGAAAAAGCTTCCCCAACAGGGTACTTCGCTTTAAGTTGAAGACTTTGGTTCTGAAACTCGAAAACGAAAATTTCAGGAGTCTGTCAACTGGCACTTGCGAACTGCTTCTGCTTTGGGCACCGCACAGCAAGAAAGACTGATGTAATGATATTGGCTGCATGTTTTATACCCCCGACGTCATGGAAGAAGGAACAGCAACTGACGCAGGACCCATGACTTTGTTAATCAGGCCGACTGAGGGCAACCTGTAAGCAGATTACCCAAATGTAATAACTGCAACAGTGAAACATGAAGAACATCCTAGAGATATTTTAAAAATAAAAAGAAATATGGACATGGGAAGGAGACAGATTTGATATGGTGCAATATTTATGCAAAAGAGAAAACCAAGTTACCTAATATAGAGAAGGCATCCCCAAATATATTCAAAGATAAATATATGCAAAGGCATCCAGATATGGAAAAGTTCACAATAAAAAAAATATCACAAAGATGGGATGTGGAAAAGAAGATTAGTAAAGCATACGTTAAAGAAATAGAACTTGAAGTTATGGAGTGCCTGTGAAGTGAATGATTTAATGTAGAAGGTCTAACATGGGCTACAACACAGCATGATGGAGCAAGTCCCCAGAATAAGGAGAAGCAAGAAGACCAGGAGACATTTGAAGAAATATGGACATGGGAAAGGAAGAGAGATTTAATATGGTGTAATATTTATACAAAGGAAAAAGCAAAATTAACCAATACAAAAAGAGCAGCACCAACTATGTTTGAAGAGAAATACAGGCAAAGGAATCAGGATATGGAACACTTTACAATACAAAAAATAAGAAGACTAAGAGGAAAAGTAGAAAAGGAGGTTAGTAATGAAGAAATAATAGAAATTGAGGTTATGGAACACCTGCAACGAGAAGGATTCAGTGCAGAAAATCCAATACAAAAAGCACCACAACAGGATAAAGTAATGGATATCCAAATTAAGGGGAAGCCAGTATAACAGGAACCAATTGGTCAGGTGCCATATCAAGCTATTTTGGAGCCTTCCACAGGAAACCAGTATAAACATTCACTTCAAGCTAAACAGGAAACTCTGATGCAGTCAATGTTGAGGAGCGATAAGCCAGTGAGTTCCCATATGACAGAGCAACAGATGCCACAGGAAGATGCTATAAAACTTTCTATAGAATGCCAGCAGGAAACGGAAAACAAGGGATGTGCCCTCAGTCTGGAAGAAAATGAGCTAAGAGAAGAGTTGCTTGATTTAATGGACATGGCTATATTAAGATCAATGAGAAGTAGAGTGAAGGTGGTCAATAAAACCAAAAAAAGTAAGTAGGAGGACTCTCCATAGAGATCCATGTGCTATAACAAAAGTAAACAGTATATATTACTGTGCAGCTAAATTAATAACTGATAAAAGTCTACCACAAGAACACAGGTTAGTAAGGGAAAAGAAGGGGAGAAATCAAATACCTTCATGGAAGTATTAAATAGAGAAAACTATAAAGCAATTAAGACAAGAAGCGTCACTGTTAGAAGAGTAAAGAGGGAATAGGTCAACAAAAATTCTAAGATAGATGTGATTAAAGCAATGCACAGTATTAGAACAGACAAAGATCTATCACGCACTATCGCAAGTAAACTAAGAATTTCAACACAGACAGAAAAACTTAGAAGATACACAGAAAAATATAAGGGAAAAGTACAAAATAAGCAATTTATTGAGGGCCCAAAAAAGTTTTATAGAGAATTGGGAAATAAGGTTAAAGGAATTGATAGAGATGGTTTACTATCAAATGACTAAAAATCTAAAGACTGAAAATTCAAAATACTGAATACATTTTTAATGCAAGATGGAAGCCCCCTGCTCCCCTCATGTGGGGGGCTGCACCCCCACACCCCCTGCTAAAAGTACATACCCACTCCAAGATCACATGACAGCGGAGAAGGGGCAAATTCCATCATTCAGTATTTTGACTTTTTCAGTCATTTGATAGTAAACCGATAGAGATTATATAAAGTTAAATACTTTCCCCAAAGCAATTAAATGTATGCTTTTTATTAATACAAGGTTTTGACTGGTAAAGCAAGGGTTACCTTGATACAAGATTTTGAAATAAATGCTTCTCTGTAGTAGCAGAAACTGCAAGGCTGAACCATATAAGACAAATTGCTTAAGCAAGCATGAAAGCAGTTAAGAACAGACTAGTAATAATGGCTGTGTGTCTGACACCTGCAAAAATAATTTCTAAAACATGCTTAGTTACCTTTAAATATGTTTGTCTATTTAGCTTGTTTTTGTGGGCTAGACATAACTGTAAATGGCATCCTGTTATATTTGGAACATACAAAGAAGGAAGCTAATCAACAGGGACTTTTTATAAAGTCTTCAGATATAGCAAGGAAGAAAATAACCAAAGGACATGAAACAGAAATCAGTCATGCAAACAGCAAGGACATTGGAAAACAACTGTTACTTTGAAAAGATATATAAACTGGACATCATTTTCACTTCTTCAGAGACATCTTAATCAAGGGTGCATTGATTTTTGAGAGACTCAGTTCATAACAGACACTTTATTCTAGCCATGTTATAATAGAATTGCAATAACCCTGACAGTAACTACATGGCAAGACTTTTGTTTGAATACAATAAATAATAACGGATACAGGAGTACATTGTCAGTCTGGTCACTTGCTGTCATTTCATATAATTTAAAGGTGGTGAAGCCAGCTTGGTTGTGACCTACTATATCCATTACCATCAGTTATTTTTCATATAGCCACTTTCTACGTCAGTTCAACAGGTTGGCAGTTTCCAGTGCTTTGTTTTTGGAGGAGTTTGAGTTACGTTGTGGCAACTGTCCTGCGACGGTCCGCCATCAATTTGTCTGCTGAAGAACACCTTCTTTTTCCAAAGTGACTTCAGCCTGATCACCTGTTTGTTATCTGAAAAAAATATGGTAGTTTCTTTACAGTTATAACGTGGATGCTATAAAAGAGCTAAGCTTGTGATACCCACATATATATGTGCATACTAGGCTAATGACCACTGGGATCTTTATAAGCCTGGCCAAGCATCCCAACCATATCCTGCAAGTTTGTGTGTCTTAGAGGCTATTTTAAGGGGTATATGCAAGCTAGGACAAGGGTTATAGGCTGCCTCTGTTCATTACAGACACAGGAGCTAGACCAGAGTTATACTTCTGATTTCCCATCCATTGGTCCACTTTTCTCTTGAAAAGGGTAAGGGAAGAGCTCTGCTTCACATGGATAGGCAGCCTGCTCCAGAGAAGGGCAACTCAAACACATAACTGCCCCCCCCCCCAACCAATGTGTCCTATTTATGTTACAAGCAAAGTTCAAATACCTTGATCGACTAATTTGGATGCTATTCATTTTACGGATAAGCAAAAGATCCAGAGTGGCATCCAATGATGTCTTATATGCCTGGCACAGATCACCCCTCAACAGTCTGCAGGAACAAGAGTATAGAGATGAGCTTTGGGGCAATATAAATGGGACATGCGGTTTACGCCCTAAATTCTTTTTTGTAAGAAACCTCTGTGGACATTTCAGTTGTTGCATGTGCCTGTAATGTCTACAGAAGTTCCTCACAAAAAGAATACAGGGTGTAAAAAGTGCCCAATGAAAAACCCTTACATTAAGTCAGGCTAGTACAGGTAGATCTAAATGATACACAAGACAAGGTTTGGTCTTATTTTAGAAGCATGGTTTCAATTTTCTATGTCAGACATGAAATGTAAAGCCAGGCTTTTTAATGCACAGAAATTAGAAAAAAATTTGTATCTGTAAGTGAATAAACATATATGCTCAATATATAACAAAAGCAAAAGTTATTCAAAATGATTATGTGACAGTAAATTTCCACAAATCTATTTTTTCATAAGAGTCTACTATGCAAGTCATACAAAAAGATTTATAGTACAGTTGTGTACACTTACCATAAATGTAGATGTTCGAGTGTATTCACTGTTGCAGTCATCACATTTGGGTTATCTGCTTGCAGTAGCCCTCAGTCAGCCTGATTATCAAAGTCTTGGGTCCTGCATCAGTTGCTGTCTCATCTTCCATGACGTCAGGTAGTCAGGGGTATAAAGCATGCAGCTGACGGCATTACATCACTTTTTCTTGCCCCAGATGTCAGGTGTTCCCCTAATGGGAAGCAATTAAATATACACATACAAGGTTATACCTCCAACAAAAAAGCAAATACACCAAAAAGCTTTTAAGCATGGCAAAGGAGACTAGAGGTATAGCCAAAAGAAGTCAGTGGGTTGGAGGGAGGGTAACCAGGACTGCAACAGTGAATACACTCTAACATCTACATTTATGGTAAGTGCACACAACTGTACCGTTTCACTGTTGCAGTCATCATATTTGGGTAGATTCCCAAAGCTAAGGATGGGAGGAGGAATTTAGATAGTATTAGGACCAGCTATAAGACCCTGCAGCTTCTGGGATGTCCCTGGTAGGGACACCTCTGAGGAAGGCTGTAGAGGTACATGCAGCCCTGGTTGAATGTGGTCTAATCCCCTGTGGGATAGGTTTTCCACGGTGCTTATAGCAGAAATTAATGCAATGGCCTATCCATTTAAAATGGTTTTCTTTGAAATAGCTTTCCCCTCTGCCCCTGCAGCAAATGCCACCAGCAGTTTTTCAGATTTCCTTTGAGGTTTAGTCCTGTCTAAGTAGAATCTAAGTTGTCTGTGCACATCTAAGGAGTGCAGTATCCGTTCCCCTTTGTTCTGTGGATTAGAAAAGAAGGTTGGCAAACGAATGGACTGATTAAGAGCCACACTGGATAATACCTTGGGCATGAAGGAGGGATTGGTCCTGAGGGACACCCTGTCCGCATGAAAGATGATGAAAAGCTCCACTGCCATAAGGGCCTGTAATTCAGATACCCTTCTTGCTGAGGTGATTGCTAAAAGGAAGGCTGTTTTCCAAGAAAGGAATTTTAACTCCACACTTGCAGCTGGCTCAAAAGGGGGAAGAGTGAGTTTTTCCAATACAAAGTTAAGGTCCCAGGCTGGAGTTGGGGCTCTCCTGGGTGGTCTTAAGTTTTTGGTCCCTCTGAGGAACTGCTTGAGCAGTGGATGAGAGAAGAGGGGTGGTTCTGTGTTGTAATGAGCTGAAATGGCTGAGGCATGAATTTTGATGGAGGAAAAAGAAAGGCCCTTGTGAAGCATCTGGGTTAAATATTGAAGAATCTGAGGTAAACCGGGCACTGCTGTGTCCATCCCTTGAGTTTGGTTCCAGGCACAGAATCGTTTTTATTTTCAGCATAAGATTTTCTAGTACTAGGCCTCCTTGCCTCCAAAATGACATCTAACACTTGTTTACTGAGGGATGGTAATGGAGAGATTAGGTAATTAGCCAGGCTGCCAGGTTCAGGGTTTGGAGCGGAGGGTGCAGAATCTGGTTCTCCTGTTGTGACAACAGGGTAGGGGTCTGAGGCAGGTGCCATGGAGCCAGCAGTGACACACTGTGCAAGAGGGAGTACCAGTGTTGGCATGGTCAGTCTGGTGCAATCAGTATCGTCCTTGGTTTGTCCTGTTTGATCTTTAGTATTACTTTGGAGAAGAGAGGCAGAGGAGGAAAGGCATAAATTGATAGATTTTTCCAGCTGAAGGACAGAGCATCCACTTTCCAAGCTTGTTTGTGGGGAGTCCTTGTGCAGAATTTGTCCAATTGGTAGTTTTGGGGGGAGGCAAACAGGTCTATATCTGGGCTACCCCATTTGTTTATCAACATGTTGAAAGTCTTTGGCTCCAGTTTCCACTCGTGTGGGTCCATGAGATTTCTCTTAGTTCGTCTGCCAATGTATTTAGTTTTCCTGGCAGGAACTGAGCCTGTAGATGCACTTGATAGCTCAAGGCTGTGTTCCACAGAGCCATGGCTAGTCTGCAGAGGGGGTATGAATGGGTACCCCCCTGCTTGTTTATGTACCACATAACAGTGGTGTTTTCCATCTTTACCATTAATTGTCCTGGATGAATGTGGTCCTTGAAGGCTGTCAGAGCATTCTGTACAGCTAACATTTCTTTTTCATTGATATGCAGGCGCATTTGACTTGGGTTCCATTTGCCCTGAATGCACTTCCCTGCCAGGTGAGCCCCCCATGCATAGTCTGATGCGTCTGTTGTTAGGGTTTGGGTGGCATGGGGTAGAGTGAATGGCAGTCCTTTGTTTTGGTGGCAAGCCTCTGCCCACCAAAGGAACTCTTAACTGTAGGCAAGGAATGATAGGAATCATTGCTTCTAGATCCTGAGAATGTTGACACCATAGGCTTTTTAGATACCATTGTAGTTTCCTCATATGCAGGCTTGCATATGGAATTAGTAGAATGCAAGAGGCCATGAACCCCAAGGCTTGCAGTACTTGCCTTGCAGATAGTTGGGTTTTTGTGGCCATTAGGTTGAAGTAAGTTGTCAAAAGAATTTGTTTCTCTGGCATGAGGAAAGCCATCTGGGAAGTTGTGTTCAAGCATGTTCCCAGGAATATAATTTGCTGACAGGGTACAAGATGTGATTTATTTTCATTTATGGTGTACCCCAGACAAGTTAGCACCGTTTGTACAAATGCCAGATGATTCAAAAGTATGTCCTGGCTTTCTGCCTGAATTAGACAATCATCCAGGTATGGGTATATTTGAATATTTCTTTGCCTGCAAAATGCAACGACTGGAGCTAAGCCCTTTGTGAATACCCTGGGTGCAGTAGATAATCCAAAGGGGAGTACAGAGAATTGTTAGTGCATGTAGCCTGCTTTGAAGCGTAGGTACCTTCTGCAAGATTCCCTGATTGGGATGTGCAGGTAGGCTTCCTTTAAAATCCAGTGTTGCCAACCAGGCATCTTTGCCTAGCATAGGAAGCAACTGGTGAAGAGTTAGCATCTTGAATTTTGGAATCACCAAAAAGGTGTTTAGGATAGAAAGGTCCAGGATAGGACACCATGAGTTGTCTTTTCTGGGTACCAGGAAAAGTCTTGAGTAGAAACCTTGTCCCTTTTCCTCTTCTGGTACAGTTTGAATAGCCTTTAAGCTTAAAAGAGAAAGTACTTCCTTTTGAGCCTCTGCCCACTGATTTGGGGGTAGATCTGGCCAACCGTTTGGGGTTGGTAACGTGTGGAAGTGAAATCTGTATCCTTGGGAAACTATATTTAAAACCCATTTGTCCTGGGTAAAGTGTTCCCAGTTTTTTGCTTGCAGAGCAATCCTTCCCCCTAAAGGAGCAGTCAGTTGAGAAGTGCTTGGAAGTTTTAAAGTTAAGTCATAGAGACAGCTTACCTTAGGGGGGGGGTCTTACTACTCCCTGATTTGGAAGTGGTAGCCCCCCCCACTGCTTAGTCCTGTGCATACCCTGGGACTGAAGCCTGGATGTTCTGCTAGTTCTGGGTTTGAACTGAGAAGGCTTGGAAGAGGCAGGAAAGGACCAATTCTTAGAGGGCCAATGCCTACTAAATCTTGGCGGCTGTACTTGTATGAAATCTTTAACAGTTTGGATAGATTTAGCTTTTTCCTCTATCTTTTTAAGAACTTCTTCTCCTTTGTTGCAAAATAGGCGGTCCTGATTTAAGGGAGCATCCAGCAATTTAGTTTTAACATGATCTGGCAAAGATTGCTCCTTAAGCCAAGCATGCCTTCTAAGTACAGACTCGGTGACAGCAGCCCTGCAAGATGCATCTAGTGAATCAAAACCACACTGCAAAGTATGATTTCCAACCTGTTCAGCAGAATGCATTAAATATTGTAAATCCTTATTTTCAACACAGTCAGGAATCAACATAATTTTCTGTTTAAGCAACCCAATAATATGCTGCTGATACTTCAACATATGAAACTGGCAATTTAAAGCCCTGATGGCCAAGGTTGCAGAGGGGTATACCTTCTTACCCCCTCTACCTAGGGCCCTGAAATCTCTATCAGAGGGGGTAGGATTTTTGGCAGTAGTAGCCTTAATGCCCTTGGGTCCCTGTGAAATGGTCTCAGGATCCGCAGTAGGATTTTTAAAAAGGAACCTGTGAGAGTCAGGAACCCTGTAATATCTATCAGGTTTTCTGGGAGCAGGAGGTAGAGTGTCAGGGGCCAAGCTAGATTCCGAAAAGGCATCATGAACAATGTCTAGCACAGGAGGGATAGCTAAAGGCCTGTGTTGGGGCAGGAGTAAGAAATCCCCAAGCCTCTTTTAAGAGTCAGAGTAATCCTGGCTTTCCCAGCAAAAATGCTCCCTAAGAGTATGCAAGGTTTCACTAAAAGAAAAATCTTCTGGGGAGGAATCAGAGGGAATAGAGTCGTCTACATCAGAATCCTTATAGGTAGATAAGGGTAAACCCTGGTCATCAGAGGAAACAGAAATTTCAGAATCCTGGTCAGAAGTATCATAAGTAAATTCAGTCCTAGGTCTCTTAGAGGGGAAAGGTTGGCTTCCCCTGATTAAAGTAATATGGTCTTCAGCCATTCTTGCCATTTGTTTTTTAGGCATAGAGGCCTGACCATGTGGTCTGGGTGTCAGTTTTCTAGGCATGGTTCGAGTTTTAGGCCTTGAAGAAGATGGCGTCGGTTTAATATGCAAGTCAGTAGGCCTAAATACACCCTCATAAGCTGGTGCCTGCACAGCGGCTTCGGACCCATCCAAGGTAGAGACATCCGCAAGTTCCACAGTTGAAGCACTCGCGGCATACCGGACTCAGAATGGGTCTCAGTAGAGGCCTGCGAATCTGAAGTAGCAGGTATCAGGGGCTGCGAAAGCACCAGAGTACTGGCGACTGGCTTAAGAGAAGTGTCATCAGCAGCTTTGGACCTAGGCGGCCTGTCTCTGTCTTTATCTTTGCATTTTTTTTGGAACGTCGGTAGTCTGGTGGCTTACCGAAGACATATCTGGCTAATTAAAGAGTACAAAAATATTTAGAAGTGTAAATATACTGACGGCGAATAGTTTGTGGTTTAAATAAGGCACAAAACTGACAGCGAGGTACGTTGTGGTCAGGGCCTAGGCAAGGAATACAGTACGAATGAAAATCTTTATGAGGTATTTGCTTTCCACAAGAAATACAATTACTGACATCGGTTTAGCAGTATGGTTTCATGCCGGGAAAGACCACTACAGATGCGATGTTTGCTCGGAGTGTTGATGGAGAAGTACAGAGAAGGTCAGAAGGAGTTGCATTGTGTTTTTGTAGATTTAGAGAAAGCATATGACAGGGTGCCTAGAGAGGAGGTGTGGTATTGTAGGAGGAAGTCGGGAGTGTCAGAAGTATGTAAGAGTGGTACAGGATATGTACGAGGGTAGTGCGACAGCGGTGAGGTCTGCAGTGGGAGTGACAGATCCATTTAAGGTGGAGGTGGGATTACATCAAGGATCACCTCTGAGCCCTTTCTTATTTGCAATGGTGATGGACAGGTTGACAGATGAGATCAGACAAGAGTCCCTGTGGACTATGATGTTTGCAGATGACATTGTGATCTGTAGTGAGAGTAGGGAACAGGTGGAGGAGACTCTGGAGAGATGGAGATATGCTCTAGAGAGAAGAGAAATGAAGGTCAGCAGGACCAAGACAGAATATATGTATGTGAATGAGAGGGAGGAGAGAGGAATGGTGAGGATGCAAGGAGTAGAGGTGGCGAAGGTGGATGAGTTTAAATACTTGGGATCAATAGTTCAGAGTGTAGAAGAGAGGTGAAGAAGAGAATACAGGCAAGATTGAGTGGGTGGAGAAGAGCGTCAGGAGTGATTTGTGACAGACGAGTACCAGTAAGAGTGAAAGGGAAGGTCTACAAGAGGGTAATGAAACCAGCTATGTTATATGGGTTGGAGACAGTGGCACTGACAAAAAGGCAGGAGTTAGAGCTGGACGTGGCAGAGTTAAAGATGTTAAGATTTGCACTGGGTGTGACAAGGGTGGACAGGATTAGGAATAATTATATTAGAGGGTCAGGCCAGGTTGGAAGGTTTGGAGACAAAGCCAGAGAGGCAGGATTACATTGGTTTGGACATGTGCTCAGGAGGGATGCTGAGTATATTGGGAAAAATATGCTAAGGAAGAAGCTACCAGGTAACATGAAAAGAGGAAGGCCTAAGATGAGGATTATGGATGTGATAAGAGAGGACATGCAGGTGGTTGGTGTGACAGAGCAAGAAGCAGAGGAAAGGAAGAAATGGAAACAGATAATCTGCTGTGGCAACCCCTAACGGGAACATCCGAAAGAAGATGATGACTGACAATGGTTTAGAGCAAGAAAAAGTTTCCCCAACGGGGTACTTAGCTTTAGTTCAAGACTTCAGTTCTGAAACTAGAGAATGAAAATTTCAGGAGTCGGCTGACTGGCACTTGCAAACTGCTTCTGCTTCAGGCACGGCAAGAAAGATGGGGGAGTAATGGCGTCGGCTGCATGCTTTATACCCCTGACTACTGGACATCACGGAGGATGAGACAGCAACCGACACAGGACCTAAGACTTTGATAATCAGGCCAACTGAGGGCTGCTGCAAGCAAATAACCCAAATGTGATGACTGCAACAGTGAAACACGAAGAACATCCTCTTGTTACGCAGGAACTGTTCGATTCCGGTGTTGCTAGTTCCTTAATTGTAAATCAGTCGCAACAGCCTTCTGCAGTTGTGCCTTTATCTGATATAATACAAACTGTCACTTATTTTCTTGCACGTTTGCAGGCTTTGTCTAAATTGGATATAGTAAACACGTATGAGGTTTGTCAAGAATGGAATAAATTACATGAAACTTACTGATACTAAACAGCTGGATGCAAATTTAACAGATTTATAGAACTGGTCTTGCAGAGGTACAGGAAGAACATTTTGACATAATACAGTATACTGTTAAACTTTTAAAAAAGTGTTCTGCAAGCTTTTCATGAACTGTCAAAGGACAGTGCAGAAGGGCAGATGCGCCCTCTAGAGTCACAGACTCATATTGACAGTCAAAAGCTTTACAGTATGAAAATAATAGCTTAAAACAGAAATTGGATAGAGCCAAACAGGATTTATTAAGGGCACAGAATATTGAGGATAATCTGGCCAAACAGTTAGAAAAAGCCAAAAAAGATTTACTATAGGCACAAAAAAGAGCAATGGATATTGGACAGGGTGCAGCAGGAATGGCAGTTATTTCTCCTGCTATTTACCAACAGTCTCGTTTATTGCAGACTCTGCCTCAGTGGCAAGACAAAAAAAAGGAATTTTTTTTCAACACACTGGCATTTGAATAATGGTTGACATACACTGTGGGGTCTACTTAGAGTGATGCTTTGTGTAGATTTTGTTTTGCATTTATTCCCAAATGTTTAAAGTCATACATAAAAGCAGAGAAATATTCTCTGGACAGTAGGACAGCTCGTATGACAGCTATTCGTAAAGCATATACTCAGGTCAGGGTCAACCTTTGAATCCTGAATTACTTGATTATTTTAAAATTACCATTTCAGACAAGCTGATGGAACAGACAGATCACTTTAAGCTTGCTTATCAGGTGGTCTTTGATAAAAATGATGACCAAACAAAAGAACATGAGGTACAACAAATGCCTATACATACCTTTCTAAAACAGTTACAGGGAGTACCAGGTGACACTAAACACATTCATGAATTAGGGTCTAAGACCTTAGAAGTGGTTCAAAAACTCAACAGAGGTAAGACAATGGTGGGACGATGGAAAGTTATTTACACACAATATCTTTTCTATAGAGGGAGGACAATGTGTTGATTCCACTGGAAAAGGAAGGGGACAGACTAGATGGTCTGATGAAAGGACAGGCGAGCCTCGAGCAGCTTCTGACCCAGAAATGCCAAGGGCAGGTACACAGCATAATTCAGGAAAACAAGTAGTATGTTTTACTTGCAAGAAATTAGGCCATATTAAACAAGATTGTCCATATTATAAATGATGAGGGAAAAAAAGCCAAATACAAAGGGGTACATATGCAGACAATGCTAAGTCTTCTAAACCTAAATCTAGGGAGCGGAGTCATGAAAAGAGGGGCACACATGATGAGAAGCAAATCACATGACCAAAGCAAAAGGTTCAGGGGAAAATAAGGTATGTTCTGTAGAATACACATATAATCCCTCAAATGGTACAGGTCAGGAAATAAAACGAGAGAAAGTACAAAGTACACTTTAGACAGTGATGAACACCAATAGTCAGCGAGAAACAGAACATGTTGTCTGTGTCATTAGAGATGTACCAAGGAAAACAGATCAAAGTGAATTTGATTCAGATTAAAGGTGTGCCCCCCGACCCAAGTAACTTTTCTGACTACTTTCAAATGTGGAAAAGATGGACATCTATAACTGGACGTATTGGTGGAGGGGACATTATGGAAAGATGTCAACTGATACTAGGGTAGCTGTGTCAGTCACTAACAAACCGTTACCTGTTAATCCACTGAAGAAATCCTATTTTCAAGGTTTTGATGGCAGTACTTGCATGGCCATAGGTAGCAAACCAGTTAGAATATGTTTCACAGAAGACAGACCTTAAGTGGAGGGCACATTTCTTATAAATTCCAGTTGTGGGACAACAGTCCTCGGGGTAGTCATTCTAGGTAAACTGGGAATAGCAACTGATTTTACTAACAGGGTTTTGTGGTCCACCGGTGCAGATGACAAATTTAATACTAGAACAGTTTTCTTGTTTTGTGATAGATGTAGACAAGTATATAAAAAAGACTGACAAAAGACACACAGAGATGCAGGACAAATGGTAACAAATTAAACAGCAATTTCAGCCCTTGGCTACGTCTAAGACAGATTGTGGCAAACTGGAAGTGCCAGTTAGTTTAGGCAGTCCTGGTGACTAGATTCCTCAATTGCAGAAGCAATATCCCATCCCCAGTGGTGGGACAGGATATGAAGAGGTGTATAGAAGAATGGGAATGAGCAGGCATCATACAAAAAAGTCAGTCCCACACATTCTCCAATTTGGCCAGTGAAAAAGAAGGATGGCAGTTAAGATTAGTTATTGATTTATGTAAAGTCAATCAATTCACCACACCTCATGCACATCTGGTTCCAGGGGTGCCAGAAGTGGCAGCAAGAATAAAACCTCAAAGTAAGTGGTTCAGTCATCGATTTAGCTAATGGAATTTTTGCAGTCCCTTTACAAAAGGAAGATTGGCAATGGTTTGCTTTTACCTTTGACAATCAACAGTATGTCATGACATGTTTGCCACAGGGATTTCAAAATAGCCCTGTGATTTTTCACCAGGTTGTAGGGGAAATTTTAAAACCCTTGGAGACAGATGACATTGTCATTCATTACATTGATGACATCCTTAATTCAATCAGAAACAGTAGAACAGCATGAAAAACTTCTGAAAAAGTTCTACATACTCTACAGGATGCAGAATTCAAAGTTAACAGCAAAAAGGTTTAGGTTTTCTCAGAAGAGGTGAAGTTTTTGGGAGCAATAGTTCATCCCACTGGCAGATCCCCTTGTGAGGAGAGAGTGAAAGAAATTCTGAAATTGCCTCAGCCATTGACAATTTCAGAACTGCATACATTTCTAGGGATTATGAACTACAACAGAGTTCATTGAAGATTATGCAGCAGCTACTACAACCTTATATAAAATGTTAGTTGTTCCAAAGGAGGAACCCTGTTTGAAATGGGGGAGGAGGGAAGGAAGCGTTTGTACTCCTAAAGCAGAAACTGACACAGGCCACTGAATTAGTAGCACCTGATGATTGGCAATTTCATCTTACAGGGAATGAGAGTATTTCAGTAGTTCTGCAATACTGGCCTCAGAACAATGAGGGAAATGTAGAAAAGAGACTCCGACCAGTGACTTTCTGCAGCCAAACATTAACCCCAGTTGAGAAAGGGCATCACTCATGTATCCAACAATTGTTGGCCACTTATTGGGGAATTAAACTGAGTACTTAATGGTCTTTTTCTAACATTATTGTGCAAACACCACATCAGTCTATTAAGATACTTCTAAATTCTACAGAAATTAATAAAATCAAAGAAGGGATGAGTCAGACCATTTTTGCAAAATGGACGACTCTATTCAGTACCAAGAATGTACAAATAAAGACAGGGGACAAGTATTACCTTTCAGATCTTGTCAATTATGATGGAAAATCCCATAATTGTGTTCAGAGTTTAGAACCCCCAGAAGTTTTGCCATTAAATGCATACTTCCAAAGTAGTATACCCACAGTTTATGTAAATGGGGAGAGATTCTGGAAAGATGGGAAATATTTGACAGGATTTGCGGTAATCCCAGGAGACAGCCAAAAGCCTATTCTGAAGAAACTGCCCGGTTACATGTCAGCCCAAAGGGCAGAACTAGAAGCAGTAAAATACATCTTACAACATTTTAAACCTGTCAATATTTATAGTGACAGTGCCTATGTGGTAAATTCCTTACATTTACACACGGCAGTTTGGGCCAGAAGGGGATTTATTGACCATGCTGGCAAGCCCCTCAAACATGCTCCAGTATTACGGGAATTATGGGCATTGATTACCCAGAATTATTTACAGGGCAAGTTTAGTATTGCCAAAATCAAAGCACATCAAAAATGTAACACAGATGAAATGCTTTGGCAGATGACAAAGCTAAGCAAGCAGCTGAAACAGGCGAGTGGTTAGATCCACAAGTGTTTTGAACACACTGTCAGTTAAAACAGCTACACCTGTAGAAATACAGGATTTAGCAACCCTTCAATCAGAGAAAAGAATTCCAGAAGAACTAGACAGGTGTACACGGGAAGGGGAGGCCAGTCAGGAAATTTTAGATTATCCAATGCAGGATGGAAAAAAGTTACCACATCTCCCAGGAGATCTAGCTAGACAATTGGTTGAATATAAATCACAAGACTTTGGGCCACACAGGTACAGAAAAATTATGGACTATAATAAAACAGAATCTGGAATCAATGTCTAAAAAAGCTGTGTAGGACAGTTTTAAAGGAATGCTTGGTTTGTCTGCAAACTAATGCATGTGTAAAGAAACCTCAATCGCATAAAGTGCCAGTGGCAGATGGACCATGCTACGCTATACAGATAGATTATGCAGGACCCCTCTCAGCTGCAAAAGGGGGGATACAGATATTTGTTAGTGGTGATTGACGCATTTTCAAAGTGGGTACAAGTAATTCCCACCAAGA
This sequence comes from Protopterus annectens, assembly GCF_019279795.1. NCBI lineage: Eukaryota > Metazoa > Chordata > Ceratodontiformes > Protopteridae > Protopterus > Protopterus annectens. Next base: position 742,541,705 of record NC_056748.1, read on the forward strand.
GTATGACAGCTAATACCACAGCAGAGGCATTATGGAAAAACATTTTTGTCCACTGGGGATGGCCTCGGGTGTCATATAAGCAGATAATGGACCTCAGTTTACAAGTCAAATTAATGTGGCATTTATGCAGATTGTTGGGGATCCAACATAGGTTTCATGTTCCATATCATCCACAATCAAACGGAATTGTTGAAAGGATGAACTGGACAATCAAGGAGAAGTTAAAAAAGACATGTTTGGAAAAAGGCAAGGATTGGGTGAGATATTTGCCAGGTATTCTATTAGGCATTAGGGCTACACCGAACAGTAAAACAGGAATTTCACCTTTTGAGGTGATGACAGGAAGAAAAATGCCCCTCAAACTTCCTTGTGACCAAGAAATGGTGGATAATCGACCATTACTGACAGCAGTAGAACACCAAAAATGATTGAAAGACATACAGGGGGTATTGTGAGACTATAGCTAGAGAACAGGCATACCATCTGTGGAAGAGCATGCCAGCGCTTCCCATGGAAATGCAACTACAGTGCGGAGATAAAGTGCTTATAAAAAACCTTCCAGAAAGGGGGACCATGGGACAGTAACTGGCAGGGTCCATATGAAGTAACAGAACAAACAGGACCATTGGTATACAGGGTACAAAGGAAAAGGTTAACCCTCAAAAGCAGGGTACATCCAAACAAAAGCAACATACCATGTTGGTTCATAGAGATCAGCGTAAGCTAATAAAAGCCAAAACAGAGTTAAGAAAGTAAGTCTATTATAGTCTGTTAATAGTGCTAGGAAAGTAACAGTCTATTTAAATTTGTTTCTAGATGCAGACAAATCCAGTTGAATGGCAGCCAGAGGAAACTAGACCTTGCATATGGAAATGCAGGCTTTGGGTGTGCATTATAGTAACAGTCTTATGGACTGTAACATTAATATTCTATAACTTTTATGTTATACATATTTTTGAAGAGATTAAGGCACTAGAACAGTGCAATGTAAATAAAGAAAATGATCAGGTAAACGTAATTCAAAAAAGGAATGTACATAACACAAAATGTAGATAAAAAGATACTCAAATATAACAGATCATGAGAACAGGGACACCATGATTGGGTACCCAATTTCAATACATTTTTGGCCATGCAAAACTTGTTTGCAAAGGTACACAATAAATCAAATTGTTGGGTTCATAGCCACATTCCTCAGAGGGAAAATACTACTGCATGCAGTTCTCATAAATGTTACGGATACAGGTTTTATGTTTAAAGGATCTTATAAAAATAGAATTGTAAAACAAACAATCAGCCATAAAAGAACATTTATAGTTGATGGAAGCAGAAAAAGGGATACTCTGTTTTTAAAAGTAAGAGACAGTCAGGGTTGGTATTAGTAACTGTAACTATTCCATTACTTTACACCAACTTTGGTCACGTGGCAAGCTTGAGTATCATGGAGAAGTTGATAAAATAAAAACATTATGGGAGTTAACACATTTATTTTAAGGAAGGGATGAAAGACTAAGAGAGAGGCCACAACTAATTTAATGGATCAAGAGAATGTTACAATTCTGGCAGAAGGGTTCTTTTTCATATGTGGGAAGAAAGCTTACAAAAGGCTACAGATAGGATGGCAAGGATCCTGTTATATAGGGTATGCAGTTCCGATGATGAGAATTACTCACACATTACCACAGGACATAGTAAGAAATCACCAGAGAAAGAGGGATGCTCCTGATAGATCTTCCCCTAATTTAGAAAAACTAAAACAGTTGGACATATGAAATGGTGCTATTTCAGGAGCTGGAATATTTCCCTGGTATGGTGCCGTTAAGGCAATACGGGAATTACAGAAAGTTGCAAAGCTGAGGTTTTAGCAAATGCAACTTATGGGGCTATCTCAGCCATAACAGAAGAGATGGCAGCAATGAGGACAATGGTCCTCAAAAACAGAATGGCTTTGGACTCCCTGCTTGCTAGGCAGGGGGGGGGTAATGTGTTCTAATCAAAACGGAATGTTGTACATATATTCCCGATAAATCGGAATCCATACACCAACATTTAGAGATAATTGATGAGGTTTCCTTAAAAATCAAGGAAAACATGGAGTACAGACTGGTTAAGTGAACTGTTTTCAGGCTGGTGGGGTATTGTAATCATAGCATTGATTGCCTTAATTGTTACTATCTTTTTATCTATGACAGTTTGTATGCGTGTTAAAATTTGTCTTAATAGAACCACTAATCAAGTGACTGTCAACAGCAATTAAGAAATGGTATTAAATACAGTAAATGAAAGGGATCAAAGTACAGAGGTTCGTATTCTTCTGTAAACTGCATTTTTCTTTTTGGCTTAATTAAATAAAAAGGGGGAAATTGATAGAGATTATATAAAGTTAAATACTTTCCCCAAAGCAATTAAATTTATGCTTCAATGCAAAGGATGTATGCTTATTACAAGCTTTTGACTGGTAAAGCAAAGGTTAACTTGAAACAAGATTTTGAAATAAATGCTTCTCTGTAATAGAAACTGCAAGGCTGAACCACATAAGACAACTTTCTTAAGCAAGCATGAAAGCAGTTAAGAATAGACAAGTAACGGCTGTGTGTCTGACACCTGCGAACATGATTTCTAAAACATGCTTAGTTAGCTTTTGTGTAAATATGTTTGTCTAGTTAACTTTTGTGTGGGCTAGACATAACTGTAAATGGCATCCTGTTATTATAATACATGGAACATACAAAGAAGGAAGTTGATCAACAGGGACCTTTTTGTAAAGTCTTCAGATATAGCAAGGAAGAAAATAACCAAAGGTGGACATGAAACAGAAATCAACCATGCAAACCGCAAGGACATTGGAAAATAACATCTGTTGCTTTGAAAAGATATATAAACTGGACATTGTTTTCTCTTCTTCAGAGATGTCTTAATCAAGGGTGCATTGATTTTGAGAGACTCACTTCATAACAGAGACTTAATTCTAGCCATGTTATAAAAGAACTGAAAACTCTGACAGTGTTAACTGCTTGGCAAGACTTCTGTTTGAATACAATAAATAATAATGGATACAGGAGTATGTTGTCAGTCTGGTCACTTGCTGTCATTTCACATAATTTAACAGGAATAGAAAGACCACCAAAAAAGAGGAAATAGATACATTTCGGGGAAGTATCTATGAAGATCCTGTGAAGCATAACTAAGATGCTAAATGGATAGAAATAAAAGAATAAGAAGTTTAAAGGTACAGGATATGAAATGAGATGAAGTAACAGCCAGAGAGATTGAAACAAAGTTAAGAAAAGCCTCTAATGAAAAAACCCCAGGCCCAGATGCAGTAAGTAACTTTTGGTTCAAAGTATTAACATCTCTGCACAAGGATATAGCCATGAGTAAGAACTATTTATATGCACACCCGAACAGACACCAACCTGGCTAACAGGAAAAACAATGCTTGTATTAACAGTGAACCTGCAAGCTACCCTAAAAACTGTAGGCCAATAACTTGCCTTCCAAAAACGTACAAGCTATACATGGGAACTGACAGAGTTTAGTCATTTAGAAGAAAACTCAATTATGGCAGTAGAACAAAGGGGCAATAAAAAAGTCATATGGAACAAAGGATCATCGGTTGTTAAAGTAAAGGTATAGTGGAGAGCTGGGAAAAAAAAAAGAGAAAAATCTAAGAATGGCATGGATTGACTACAAAATAGCATCTGATAGTATTCCACATTCATGGCTAAAAGAGTGCTTAAAAATGTTTAAGATACACCCTACACTGATTGACTACATTACAATAACCATGAAACAGTGACAGACCACTTTGCAATTAAGCCATGATAAAGGACAGTTTATCATCTCTGGGATAAAAATTCAAAGTGGGAAATTCCGGGGTGACTGTCACCATTGCTACTCTGCCTCGCCATTAACCCATTAAGCTGCTTACTTAAAGGACCCCTATGGGCAAATGATGAAGAAAAAATATATTTTTTATCTTGCCATGATTTACTACACCTCCCAAAGCTGCCTTCAGCAAAATAAGTACTCATTCCTAATTTTATTTTGTTTTTACTCTTGTCTGCCCTCATGGGGGCAGACATGGCGATTCCTTTGGAAAGCTAAATCTGTCCTATAATGCAGACTGTGAGGACAAATAGCCCTACCATTTGTTGTCAGACTAGACTTCCATTCACTTACAATGGAACTCCTGAAAAAAACTGCCAAGTTTGAGTCTGCAGCTCATGTGTCATTGACTGGTATGCGCTGAGTTTTACAAATGTTGTTCCTACTGATGTACTACACATTCACTGAAAGAAACTTGCAAAAGTGTCAACAAATTACTGAGATAAAAAAGACTTTTCGCAAGGAGCAGTTTTGCAAGTTTCAGTTCCTGGTCAGGTTACTCCTCCCATCTCCCCTCCTTCAGTCTCACATTTCAAGCTTTGCTAGATTCATAGGTTCATACTAGGCTATCTGCCCTAGGGCATTTATAAGCCTAGCCAGAATGTGTTTGGCTTTCGCCACCCATTTTAAATTTATTTTCCTATGCCCTTTTTCAAGGTTAGTATACTGTGCCTCTGTCTAACAGTGACACAGAAGTGATACCCGGGGTAAACCTACGATCTTCCATCCACTCATTAAGATTCCTCTTGAAGAGAGTCAGTGAGGGACTCTGCCTAACCTGGACTGGGATTTTATTCCAGAGTGAAGGGAGCCTCTGGGTTATGAATCTGTCCCTCCAGCATGTCCTATTTATTTCAGTGCTGAGGTTCAAGTCTCTCGAGCGCGTAGCTCGATGGGATTTGGACTTTCTGAGGTGCAGCATGTCCATTAATTCCGGGTTGGACATGGCTTTATACGTCAGGCACAGATCGCCTCTGAACAGGCGGTATGCCACTGAGTAGAGCTGGAGTTTCTTTAACCGGCAGCATATGGCATCTGTTTGAGCCCTTTGATCCTCTTGGTGAGGTACTTTTGGGGTCTTTCCAGTTGCTGCAGGTGTCTGGTAAGGTACATCCCAAATGAGGCATTGTACTCAATTATGGGCCTGATGAGGGATGAGTAAAGAGGCACGATGACCTCCCCTGATCTAGATGTGAATCCCTTCATGATTAGGTGGGCTATATAAAATGTTTTTCTAACCACTTTGGCCACGTGGTTGTCAAATAAGAGATTGCTATCAACTTGGATCCCCAGGTCCCTAATTACTTCTTCTGTACTTAATGGATTACCACCTATGTGGAAAGCACCAAATAGACCAGCAAGGCAGCACAGAGTTCAATAAATTTATTGAGTACTTGTATGAATAACAGACTAGTTTCGGCAAACAGCCTTCTTCAGTGTAATACAATGTAGTCAAGTTCCATTTTAATCATCATTTAAATACTTAGCAAGAGCCAATCAAAATTTTTTTGCTCATGAATATTCATTAGTTTGAAACATATTTCAAATTGGTCATGCAAAAATGCAGTAGATACAGAGTAAATCAGTCCAAAAAGTGAGGATAGATACCCCAAAGAAATGCAAGCATAAACTTGGACAAGTTATTAATATATTATGGCATATCCATCCAGCCATATACTCATATTAATGTTTATATCAAACTGTATTTACGTAGCCATTGGCACTAGCTACTGGACAAATGTTCATCAAAAGCACCAAGGTATAGTACAGCAAATACTTGAATTAAGTATGCTCAGACATGCTATGTCAGGAAAAATGGGGAAATATAGGGCATTTGCAGTAAGTATACATGTGTGAATGTACGTGGATGTATAATGGAACAAAATAAAATAAATAATCAGCATCATCCATAATTTGAGGCTTAAATCAAGAATTGAAACCCAAAACATACAGTATTAGCCTCCAAGACCAATAATATGATACTAAATGCAACTAATTAATAGTAACATGACATATATACTGATGAAATCAGTCCTGAACACTGAGGATAAACACCCCAAAGAAATACCTGCATAAAATTGACCAAATTATTAGTATGTTATGGCATATCCATCAGCCATATACTCATACTGATATTTGTGTCAACCTGTATTTAGGTAGCCATTAACACTAGCTGCTGAACAATTATACATCAAAAGCACCAAGGTATTATACATCAAGTACTTAGATAGAGAGGGCACAGACATGCTATATCAGAAAAGTGAGGAAATATAAGGCCAATGTATAAGGGGTTGAAGTGGATATACGCATATAAATGTATGTGGGTATGCAATTATACAAAATATATGATCAGCATAATACATACTGTGAAGCTTAAATCAAAAATTAAAACCCAAAACATACAGTCTTGACCTCCAAGACTACTGATATGACAATAAGTGCAACTGGTTAAAGTAATAAATAAAGATATGTTAAACTTGCATATATGAATGCTAGTCAGAGGACCACATATTGGGTACCTATTAGTCCTACAACCACGGGGGTTCAGATTGGTCATTAATTTCACATGGACATTGTCCATATCATATGTATTATTGAGGTAGGCCCCATGATCAATACCAAACCAAAATGTTTGTGTGTTCATTAACCGTATATATAAAGGGCGACCTGAAAACATGAGACAAATCTAATCCACTAATTGGTATCAGATTTATCAACATTATTTTTAGAGAGTAACCATGTTCTCCTATAAATGGTCATTCAGTCCAGGATGGAATAGACCCCCCAATGTAGTAATCCAATATTTCTCTTTTTGATCCAGTAACCCATGCCAACCCTGTTTGTTGGTTCTGTCTCCAGAAATGCGATCAATAACCGTAAAGGTGAACCTGGCCTGAGGATGTTTCAGTGTATGTTGGTATAAGGCACTAGTCTCCTTATGATTTTTCATATCACTGCGGTGTTCATTCATTCTAAATCTCAAAGCTCTAGAGGTTTGTCCAACATAAAATCCCCCACAATAACAAGAGGCCAGGTACACCACCCAATCGCTACTACAGTTACCGAAGATCTTAATATCAAAAATTCTACTGGTATTACGGCTGGTAAACTCCTTCGATTTAAGCATATACTGGCAGGATCCACAATGGCCACAAGGGAATGAACCAATAAGTTCATCACCATGAAGTGTCAATTGTTTATGGGTCGTCCCCCCACTTGCCATATGTTTGAAATGTGAGAAGTAGGAGCCTAAGGTTTTACCACGTTTATACGAAAAAAGACAACGGGGTCCCAAAATACTTCGTAACTTGTCATTAGCCAGTAGAATATTCCAATGTTTGTTAATAATGTTTCTGATCATATTAATGTTTCTACCATAAGTGGTGATGAATCTGACACATGTACTGCGAGATGATTGATTTTTGTTCTTATTCTGATAATGTAGTAAGTTATCCCTTTCAAGACTATTGGCTCTACTCTGAGCAGACAGAATATCAAATCTATCATATCCCCTATGGATAAACCTCCGACTGAGATCCCTACTGGCCAATTGGTATTCCTCAGTGTTGGAACTGAGCCGTTTAATACGTATAAATTGGGATATGGGAATACTTCTGATGGTGTGACGGGGATGTAAACTAGATGCGTGTAACAAGGTATTATATTGCGGGTACTTGCGAAAAACCCTAGTAGACAAGGTATTGTCTGGGTTCCTATATACAGTGACATCCAAAAAATTAATGGTGTTTTTATCATATGTCACTGAAAATTCGAGTCCCCAGACATTGTCATTAAGATACTCAACAAATTCCCTTAGGTAACCCTCATCAGCCCGCCACACCAACCAGCAGTCATCCAGGTAACGTCTCCAAATGTCCATTTCCACCTGAAAGATGTTATGTGATATGTCATAAATCATATATTCTTCGACATAGGCCATAAAAAGGTCAGCATATATAGGAGCAAAGGATGCCCCCATAGCTGTTCCTTGTAGCTGCCAGTAACATTGGCCTTGGAAATACAGAACATTCTTATTTAACACATGTTCAGACATACATATCAGAAGAGTGTTAAAACCCGTGAATATAGATTGACCCTTTCCAACCAATATTGTATGGATTGGAGACCCGCCCAGTGGGGTATGCTTGTATATAATGATTTTACATCCAAAGTACATAAATACCATTCGGGTTCCAATTGAATCTCCCTGATTATTTGTAGAAACTGAGTGGTGTCCTGCAGCCTAGATCTTATATGTTCCAATAAAGGTTTGAGATATTTAGTAAGGAAGGCCGATAATGGTTCGGTCAAAGAGCCTATTCCTGAGACTATTGGTCTGCCTGGTGGTTTTTCTAAAGATTTATGAATTTTGGGTAAAAGATACAATATCTGTTTAGATGGTTCAGAAACCATAAGTGAATCCAAACATTTCTTGTTTATAATACCCTCCTCATAGGCCAGCCTCAAAAAGGAGTCAATCTCATCCTTAAATACTGGTGTAGGGTCTATGGACATGTACATATAGCACTTGGCATCTGACAGTTGGGTTAACCCTTCCTGGACATAATCCGCAGTATTCCAAACCACAACTGCACCTCCCTTATCTGCAGGGACAATAACTATATCTTTATTGTCACACAATGTATTCAAAGCTATCCTGTCTTCAGGGGTTAGGTTGCTGGCCAACATGATGTGTCCCATATTCTCAAAATGAATATCCCTCAAAATGGTGTCCATGAAAATGGAAACGTGTTTATTCATAGGAGGTTGGAATGAGGACTTACCAAAACGGAAGTCCTCAGATGGTTCTGACCTGTTATCCTCAAAGAACAATCTAAGATTTAGTATCCTACAAAAGGCCTGTAAATCCTGTACTATGTGATATTCCTGGCTGAAAAATGAAGGAATATAGTTCAAACCCTTATTCAGTAGTGCCACCTGTTCATCTGTCAATATGGTCTTAGATAAATTCAACACATTCTGAGTAGGCCCTGATGTATCTCCTATTTCAAGAAGTTGTCCAAAAGACCTTGAAGGGAGACCGGAGTGATTGGTCTTTCTGTGCTTTCTGCCCCCCCGGTGTCCCTTACTCCCTCTAAAGGGGAAATTTTGTTAGTTTTCTTCCTGTTAGGTGAAACCCTCTCCCCTGATCCCTCAAAATCAGTGAGGGAGGATTCGTCACCAGACGTGCTAAATGAGCTGTCCCCCTTATTTTTAAGAATTGAACGGGGTCTCTTTTTGGTGCGACTGGGCCCTGTTCTAACCTGATTGATATCCGCAAATCTAACTGATCTACTGAAATCAAACGGTTTACCCCGTTGATAATCAGAAAAGTCACGATGAAACTTCTTAATTTTACGTTCCTTTAGGGTTTTTTCATGCTCCATCAATTCTGAAGATAGTTTTTTAATATTATCCTGATATTTCAAAGAGGATTCAAACTTATGAACCTCGGAGCATATGTTTTTAATTTCAAGTATGTTAGAATCTACTGTCCTTTCATAATATTGTAACAAAATGTTCACAAATGTCATGGATCCAGTCTGAAGAGCCTCTTGCCAATCTTGGTTTAGTTTCTCATCTGGCTTCCCCACTAGAGGTTGTGTTCGTATTCGTAATCCTCTGGGAGCCATGTTTTGAGCCGAATATGCTTTAAATAACTTGAGATGCCAAATGTTTGATCTAAGAGTCTTAAATGCTTTGGTGATTGAATGAAAAAACATATCACAATCTACCATAGAGGTCTGAACCGAATTAGCTGGATCATTGCTTGGCAATTTCTCAATACCAAATACTGCTATATCTTGCCGATCAGCACATAATCCAGATAGAATAGTATTTAGATCCATGTTGTGAACAATGTTAGAGTATACTACTAGTGATGACTGATGGAGCACAAAAATAACCGAGGAGTATAGTATTTAGACAAAATATGTAACACAATAGTTAAAAAACCCAGTAGCATCAAACAGAGAGGGAAAATAAGCACCAATCCTTAATAAAGAGTCACAGGGGTGGCAGAAAGCACAAGTAACTCAATAAGACCAGGACCAATAAATCCCTATGTCAGGTAGGACACCAAAAGTGGCTTAGGGGTGAATTATGGAATTGCTATACCACTTTTAACCTATATATTAAATGAAGCAACCCAACATGGAAAAAGTTCAATCCTAAATAATCCAAAAGTTGAATCACAAATTCAATAAATCAGTGCAATACACCCCAATGGGCGTAACTATCCACTATAAATAACAGCTGTAGCTAGAATATGACTTACAATGCCACAACAAACCACTGTGAGTATTGCAGAACTGAAAAAAAGATCAAAACACAATAGGCACTGAAAACACCCTATATTCAAAACCCAGAGAAAGGTTTAATAAAGGTGTATGACTCAAGTGATCAGTGATACCACAAACAAATATGAGCCTAACAAAATTCAGTTTAAATAGTCTAATTGTAAAGATTTTCTTTAATAATACGATGCCCCTCTCTCAGCCGGGTGACTACTCTAGTCACTATAAACTTTGTTATGTTCTATGTTAATATCTATATAAAGTGTTCATCCAATTAACACATACAGCAATAATAAGTGGGTAAAAATACAAATTTTAATTAAGGCTGGGGGACCGAGCAGTGGCTTGTTTCTGAATAGATAAATGGCAATAACTAACAAGTGAAAAAACCGTGAGTTCTGATATAAGTTAGTACAGCAGTATATGCCCTTTTTCAAGGTTAGTATACTGTGCCTCTGTCTAACAGTGACACAGAAGTGATACCCGGGGTAAACCTACGATCTTCCATCCACTCATCAAGATTCCTCTTGAAGAGAGTCAGTGAGGGACTCTGCCTAACCTGGACTGGGATTTTATTCCAGAGTGAAGGGAGCCTCTGGGTTATGAATCTGTCCCTCCAGCATGTCCTATTTATTTCAGTGCTGAGGTTCAAGTCTCTCGAGCGCGTAGCTCGATGGGATTTGGACTTTCTGAGGTGCAGCATGTCCATTAATTCCGGGTTGGACATGGCTTTATACGTCAGGCACAGATCGCCTCTGAACAGGCGGTATGCCACTGAGTAGAGCTGGAGTTTCTTTAACCGGGCAGCATATGGCATCTGTTTGAGCCCTTTGATCCTCTTGGTGAGGTACTTTTGGGGTCTTTCCAGTTGCTGCAGGTGTCTGGTAAGGTACATCCCAAATGAGGCATTGTACTCAATTATGGGCCTGATGAGGGATGAGTAAAGAGGCACGATGACCTCCCCTGATCTAGATGTGAATCCCTTCATGATTAGGTGGGCTATATAAAATGTTTTTCTAACCACTTTGGCCACGTGGTTGTCAAATAAGAGATTGCTATCAACTTGGATCCCCAGGTCCCTAATTACTTCTTCTGTACTTAATGGATTACCACCTATGTGGTAATTTGTGGGCACTTTGTTTTTACCAAAGGGGATGACTATACACCTTTTGGCATTTAGCTTGAGGCCATGGCTCTGGCACCAGTTGTCTGTTTCTATGAGGCCCTTTTGGAGGATGCTTGTGTTGGCTGGAGAGTCGATTATGGCGCCCAGTTTGCAGTCATCTGCGAACTTGGTCAGCCACAGTCCTTCCGTGTTGGCCTGTACCTCCGAGAAATGTATACCGAACAAGAGAGGTCCCAGGAGTGAGCCTTGTGGGACACCACTTGTAACTGGTCTGGAGTCGGACATAGCTCCAGCAATTCCAACCATGTGGGTTCTGTCCTTGAGCCAGTTTGCAATCCATCTAGTGACATAGGGGTTTATATTTAAGCTGGTGAGCTTATCTATAATGCCCGAGTGGGGTATTGTATCAAAGGCTTTTACGAGGTCCAGGTAGGCTGTGTGGACCACCTTCCCCTCATCAATGGCCTTGGTGACTGTTTCAAAGAAATCAACCAAGTTTAAGAGGCAGGATCTGACTATTTAGTGAGCTTTGCATGACAATAGAAATAAAAAAATAGCCTGGTGTTCCACTAAAACTGTTCCCTTGTTTGTCTCTTCACTTCTGAATAGCAATTCCCACGAATAAAAAAAAAAAGCAAACTCATCAGTCCAGAGCTTAGGCTAGTCTATCCATTTTTTAAAATGTGCACAGTAAAATATTCAACTTGTAATGCATTTTGGCTGCTGACATGGTTATCTTTACAGTTATTCTTTTATAGTATAACCTGAACTTATGGTATTTAATGATACATTTTACAATTCTCAGTTTCTTAACAATTACCTCCCAAGCCTCTGATGTGACCTAGTACTTTCTTACTATTACTTTATGCAGTTTGTCTTAGTTGTATACTTGTAGTGTGTTTCTCATCCTCTCAGCAACAGACTCCTGGAGAAGCATATACTTTTACTGAAAGAGTACCAGCAGCTGTAGCAGTGATACCACACTCCAAAACAATGCACTCAAACATAGTAATGACAAATACAAGGGAATGTATATGTCTGAATCAAGCAGTGATGAAATTGCTAGGGACTTCACTGAGCAAAATTTTACTCTTAATTTCTCCATTTCATAATGCATAACATTCGCACCACACTTACAAAGGCACACCTCCACCTTCCACAAACACAGCAACCCACACCCACACAACTGCTATGGTTTCTCCCTTCAGTTATTGCAAGCCAAGAACAACACTATTTAATAAGGATACCTACCAGACAAGTCTGCATAGCACACTTGGTCTACCTGCATCATCGCAGCTCGGGCACCGCCCCCCCCAGCAACTGCAACATTGCCAGATAAAACCACTGCTATGGTCCGGTTTCTCCCTACAGTTATTGCAAGCCAAGAATAAAGTACAGTTGTGTACTCTTACCATAAATGTAGATGTTAGAGTATGTTCACTGTTACAGTCATTACTGTAGGGTTCGTCCTGCTGGCAGCAGCCCTAGATCGGCCAAAGTCCCAAAGTCGGGTCCAACGTCGGCTGAAGTCGCTCCTGCCCTGACGTCAGTGCGCCAGGGGTATAAAGACCTCAGCCGACACCATTTTCCCCATTTTTTCTTGCCCCAGATGTCAGGTGCCCAAAAATAAAGGCCAAAAGCTTAATCAAAAAGAATAAGCAAACATAAACCAGAACATTCCCAAATATCACCAGCAAAAATACCTCGGACAAAAAAGAAATGTCAAGGAGACACAGACAGCACTCAAAGAACAACAAAAGAGGGGACAGGAGGGAGGGTAATCCAGACTGTAACAGTGAACATACTCTAACATCTACATTTATGGTAAGAGTACACAACTGTACTATGTTCTTCGTGGTACACTGTTACAGTCATTAGTGTAGGGTTGAATCCCAAAGCTAAGAAAGGGTGGATGGAGAAGGAACAGAAGGGGCGGCCACAAAACCCTGCAGGACTGCAGAGGCAAAACCTGCCCTAGATTTAGAATAGAAAGGGAGACTGTAGTGCTTAGAAAAAGTATGCACAGAACTCCAAGTTGCAGCTTCCAAGACCTCATTGGTAGGAACTCCACTGAGAAAAGCTGCCAAAGTGGCAGTAGCTCTGGTAGAATGTGTTCTGACATTAACAGGAACAGGCTTACCATGAGAGTAACAGAACTTGATGCAGTGGGCAATCCACTTAGAAATAGTCTGCTTAGTGATTGCTCTCCCCTGTGAGGTAGAAGCATAAGCCACAAACAATTGGTCCGATTTCCTGAAAATCTTGGTCCTGTCCAGGTAAAAACAAAGCTGCCTGTGTATATCTAAAGAATGCAAAATACGTTCCTCTTCACTTTGAGGATTAGGATAAAAGGTAGGCAAATGAATAGTCTGATTCAAGGCTACTTTCGAAACCACCTTAGGCATAAAGGTGGGATTAGTCCTCAAGGACACCCTGTCCTGATGAAAAATAAAGGATTCTACAGTCATGAGAGCTTGCAATTCCGAAACTCTTCTGGCAGAGGTAATGGCTAAAAGAAAAGCAGCTTTCCATGATAAAAACTTTAAATCTGTGGAAGCTGCAGGTTCAAAAGGAGACAAAGTTAACTTTTCCAAAACAAGGTTGAGATCCTAAGTGGGAACTGGTGCTCTTAAAGGAGGCCTTGTATTCTTCACCCCTCTCATATATTGCTTAAGTAAAGGATGAGAAAAGATTGGGGGATCTGTATTGTAATGTGCAGAAAGAGCAGAAGCATGAATTTTGATAGATGAAAAAGATAGGCCCTTATGTAAAATCTCTGTTAGGTATTGTAAAATCAGAGGAATGTTTGGAACTGCAGAATCAAAACCCTGGGCCTGAGTCCAGGAGCAAAATCTTTTCCATTTACCTGCATAAGATTTCCTGGTGCTGGGCCGTCTAGCTTCAAGAATTACGTCCAGTACCTGTTTGGTAAGGGTAGAACTGTTTAAAGACCCTGGATCCGCCAGGCTGCTAGATTCAGAGTTTTGACATGGCTGTGCAGGATCTGGCCATCTCATTGAGACAGTAGATGTGGAAGTTGTGGCAAAATCCAGGGTGGACCCTGAGCCAGGTTCATCAGGGTGGAATACCAGAATTGCCGAGGCCAGTTGTGAGCCAGTAAAATCATTCACAGTCTGTCCTGTTTGATTTTCAAAAGTACCCGAGGAAGAAGAGGCAAAGGAGGAAAAGCATATACTGATAGGTGCTTCCAACTGAAATGAAAGAGCATCCACTTTCCATGCTAGCTTGTGGTAGGTCCTCGTGCAGAATGTTTGAAGTTGATGGTTTTGGGGAGATGCAAAAAGATCTATGTCCGGGCACCCCCACGCCTCCGTTATCATCCCGAATATCCGAACATCCAACATCCATTCGTGTGGATCCAAAAGAGTTCTGCTTAGACTGCCCGCCAGAGTGTTGTCCTTTCCTGGCAGGAATTGAGCTAGTAAGTCCACCTTGTTGACTAGTGCTGTGTTCCACAGAGCCATGGCCAAACTGCACAGGGGGTAAGAATGAGAGCCTCCCTGCTTGTTTATGTACCACATCACCATAGTGTTGTCCATCTTTATCAGTAATTGCCCAGGTAGAATAAGATCTTTGAAGGCTGTCAGGGCATTCTGTACAGCTAGCATCTCCTTCAAATGTATGTGCAGATGCATTTGGTCCTCTGTACAGGCACCCTGAAGACATTTCCCTTGCATGTGGGCTCCCCATGCATGATCCGAAGCATCCGTCGTTATGACTGGATTGGCTGGAATGGGACAGAAAGGCCTCCCCTTGTTTTGGCGACAGGCCTCGGCCCACCAAAGAAACTCCTGCCGGAGACGAGGCAAAATTGCGATCACTGTTTCCAGACTGTGGCAATGTTGAGACCATACACTCTTGAGGTACCACTGTATCTTCCACATACACAGCCTTGCATATGGTATTAACAGAATGCAGGATGCCATGTAACCCAGAGCCTGCAGAACTTTTCTTGCAGACAGCTGACTCATTAAAGCCAGACTTTTGAAATAAGAAGCCAGTTGCACTTTTTTGTCTGGTGTCAAATAAGCCATCTGGGTTGTAGTGTTCAGAAGCGCACCCAGGAAAGTAATTTGCTGTGTGGGCACCAGGTTTGATTTCTTTAGGTTCACCGTGAACCCTAGGCACAAGAGAAGATGCTGCACAAATGTTAGATGCTCAAGTAAAGTCTCCTTGTCGTTCGCTTGAATGAGACAATCATCCAGATAAGGGTATATTTGAATTCCCTTCTGTCTGCAAAACGCCATTACTGGTGCCGGGCACTTTGTAAAGACCCTGGGCGTAGTAGATAAGCCAAAGGGCAGCACAGAGAACTGGTAATGCCTCAAGCCCGCTTTGAATCTCGGGTACATTCTGCACTCTTGCCGTATGGGAATATGCAGGTAAGCCTCCTTCAAGTCCAAAGTCACCACCCAAGCGTTCTTGCTCAGCATAGGCAGCAGCTGCTGCAGAGTGAGCATCTTGAATTTTGGAATTTCTAGGAAGGTGTTCAATACGGAAAGGTCCAGGATTGGTCTCCATGCGTTTTCCTTCCTGGGAACCAGGAAAAGTCTTGAATAAAACCCTTGCCCCATTTCTGAATCTGGTACCAAACCTATGGCCTCTTATCCATGAGGGACCAAACTTGTCATTGTGCCTCTGCCCATTGATGCTTTGGCAGATCTGGCCATCCGTTTGATCTTGGCAAGGTATGGAAATGAAACCTGTAACCCCTTGAAACTATGTCCAGAACCCATTTGTCTTGGGTTATGCGGCTCCAATTGTGATAAAAAAGAGAGAGATTTTTCCTCCCAAAGGCGCATCCAGGAGGGATGCCCCAGGAGCTAGTAAGGGAGAGTCATAATGACTGTTTCCTGTAAGGTTGTGACCTATCTTCCCCTCTCTTGGGAGAGGGGGCACTCCACTGCTTATTTCTGAAAGGGGGCTAATCCTGACCCCTACATCTGGAATGCCTGTATCTGCCCCTCTGAGGTCTGTCCGAGCTCGGAAAGGACCAAGGTTTAGCTGGCCAATTCCTGCTAAATCCAGGGGGTTGTACCTGTAGAAAATCTTTAACCGTCTGCATATATTTGGCTTGGTCTTCCATTTTCTTCAATACTTCCTCAGCTTTGGCCCCAAACAAAACATTGTGTTGCAAAGAGGCATCTAAAAGCTTTGCTTTAACCTGCTCAGGCAAACTTTTCTCCTTTAACCAAGTGTGCCTTCTAATAACTGCACCTGTTGCTGCAGCCCTGCAAGAAGCCTCCAAAGAATCAAAACCACAGTGCAGGGTATGTTTACCCACCTGCTCAGTAGCATGCAATAAATCCTGTAATTCCTTATTGTCTGCACCACCAAAAACAGCAGACATCTTTTGCTTTAACACAAACAAAAGGTATTGCTGATATTTTAACATATGAAATTGACAATTCAAAGCTCTAATAGACAATGTAGCAGAAGTATAAACTTTTTTGCCCCATCTTTCCAAGGCACTGGACTCTCGGTCAGAGGGAATATGATTCTTATCAGAGGCCGCTTTAACACCCTTAGGGCCCTGAGAAATAGCTTCTGGATCAGCTGAAGGATTCTTAAAAAGATATTTGTGGGAATCTGGAACCCTATAATACCTATCCAGTTTGACAGGAGCAGGAGGAAAAGAATCAGGAGAGAGAGAGATGCCTCTGTAAAAACATCATCCACAATGTCCAATACAGGGGGAATAGCCAGGTGTCTATGCTGTGGAAGCAGAAGAAAATCCCTAAGCCTTTTCTTAGATTCAGAGTATTCCTGCCGTTCCCAGTGAAAATGCTCTCTCATGTCATGCAAGGTTTCCCCAAATGAATAATCCTCAGAAAGAGAGGCCAAAGGAAGGGATTCTTCAGCATCGGAATCCTCATAAGGAGGGAAGGAATAATCCTGCTCAGAAGAAGCAGCAGAAGAAATCTAAACTTTATCCGAGGAATCATAATCGGGCTCTAGCCTAGGTCTCTTGTCAGGAGGGGGATGAGAACCCCTGATCATAGTTAACAGGTCTTCAGCCATTCTAAGCATCTGTCTTTGAGGTCTAGGGCTCTGAACAGAAGGTGCCTGTGCATGCTGCTTTGTCTTTGTCCTTGACTGCAAAACTGGAGTCATCTGTACATGAAGCTGTGTAGGCCTAAAAATTCCCTCAGAAGCCGGTGCCTGCACAGCGGCTCTGGACCCATCTGAGGGAGCAATATCCGGAGGTCCAATCCCTGAAAAGTCTGAAGGCCCCAGCGGCTCCTCATGGGAGTTGGTACAGGCAACCGGTTCAAAAGTGGCGGACAACAGGGGCTGCGAAAGCGCCTCAATGACGACAGCCGAACCGGCAACTGGCTCTGGTTGAATAAAGTCGTCCACTTTGGACCTCGGAGGCCTGTCTTTATCCTTGCCCCTCTTATACACTGCAGTAGCCGGATAAGAATCCGACGACATATTGTAATTAAATCTTTTTCCAAAATAATGGAAGGCAAAATCGTACCTATGCCTAATAGTGCGTTGATTAAACTTAGCACAAAACCTACAATTAGCTACATCGTGGTCAGGACCTAAGCAAGGTATACAGTAATAGTGAAAAATCCTTATGAGGTATTTGCTTCCCACAAGAAATACAGTTATTAACTTTTTCTGACATCGGACTGGAGCAAGAAAAAGGTTTCCCCAATGGGGTACTTAGCTCAAAAGAAGAAGTCTTCAATACAAAAGCCACCAAAAACAAACAGGAGTCGGCCGACTTGCACTTGTGAACTGCTTTGCAATGGGCACTGCACGGCAAGAAAGACTGGGGAAAATGGTGTCAGCTGAGGTCTTTATACCCCTGGTGCACTGACGTCAGGGCAGGAGCAACTTCAGCCGACGTCGGACCAGACTTTGGGACTCTGGCCGATCTAGGGCTGCTGCCAGCAGGAAGAACCCTGCAGTAATGACTGTAACAGTGAACCATGAAGAACATCACTTTTTATTAAGGATACCTTCCAGACAATTCTGCATAGGTGACTGGATATTTACAGTTCTTGTTATTAGCAGATGTGGTCCTTAACAGTTATGTTTTAACCATTGTGACTGCTTATTTACATTCCCTTTTACAGCACATTTGTTACTTTTACTAGTTATTTTTTAAACATTGTTTTGGCCGGCATGCACACCTGCAAGCCCCCCCCCACCCACCCAGGCAACTATAGCTTTGTCTATTGCCACTGGGTGGCATAACTTGCTGTATCTTGTCCCAAATAGATCTGCCTCCACACTGAATACTTGTAAAGTAAGGCATGTACCATTTACTTGGTGTATTTTGTCCCCAGATAGATTTACCTTCCTTTGTATTACTTACACACCAAGGCCATAAAGTAGTGTTTCTGCAACCAACTGCTTACACTCCTAATTTCCTGCTTCGACCTCTTCCTTGCTTACACTTACATTACAACTCCAAGGCTTCCACTTCTTATGCTGATTACTTTTCTTTGCGGTTTTCTGTGAGGGGGCGGGCCAGATCTCTACCGGCTTTTTCTGGTTATACCTTCCCCCATTTTATATCTCCCTCCTCCTCCATGCACATTAACTAGTCTATATTAGTGGGTCTCCTTGAGCGGCGCCCTTTTGAAAGTCATCTTTTGGACTGCTTGTGGTGAGGAAGCTTCCCCAGACCTTTTTCAGTGTGACTGCATCAATATAAGTAAATTTAACTAGTACAATACAGCCAAACAGACACATTTTGTGTAAACAGAAACAAGTGGAGCAATACATTTGGTGTACAAAGAAAAGAAACAAGTAAGCCCATTGATATAATTGGAGTTAGTGTTAGCCCCGCTGAGCTCAGGCTCACTCCGCTCCACTCCCTGCTTCCTATTCTCACCCGCCCCCACTAGTGCTACATTTCAACTGAACTTAGCCACGCCCATCATGCTAACCACCAATCACTGAATCTGCCCCACCTCTGTACCCATTTCCTTCTCTTCCACTATTCCACATCCTGTAAAGCACAGTCTTCCATCTAACTACCTTACAATCACTAACACCACCTCTCATCATCCACCACACCCACCCTATCCCAAGCAGATCTCTCACTCATGACCCAACCCAACCAAACCATGCCCAAACTACCCAAACCCACATACATACATACACCTCTTACTATTGCTCCTAGGTGTATCCACACTCCCACTGCTAACTTCTATCACCAACCACCAACAACTTAATTTTATCCATATACCAAGAAAAACTACTTCCACTGACATAACTACAACACACCCTTTTACTCAACTAATCCCACATCACTACCAAACCTTCTTTATTCACCACTATGCACACAGATCACAGCCATCACACTACCAGTCTCAAACAAAGATAAAGAACTTTAAGACCCTAAACAAACTACTCAATCTCTATTTTTACCTCAGAACCTAACACATTAGCTGCGGTGATATACACCCCAACCCAGGCCCTGAAAATCTAGGAGCCCCAACCCTCAACCTGAATGATACCCTACTCCACCGAGACAAATCCACGCTCATTTTAAATTTAAATGTTAGGTATACTAAAAGTCCACAACCTTCATGCACTACTCTCCTTTTATCAACCTGAGATAGTCATACTAACAGAGACTTGGCTTAAACCAGGCAACCACAACAATGAAATCACTCCACCAGGTTACAATATAATTCGTACTGATAGAATTGGTAAAAAAAAGGGGGGGGGGGTGTTGCTGTAGTGTATAAATCTCACATCATCCTTGAGAAAGTAGACATAACAAACCTAGACCTCATAAAGTTGAACTCACTCTAACAAAATTAAAAGTTAATGATAATAAACGCATCAACATCATAGGGTGCTACATCCCTCCAGGCAACAATATCCCCATTACAGAAAAACTCCTAGAATGGATATCTAACTCCCTCCCCCAGGAAAGCATAGTATTAGGAGACCTTAACACTGACTGGCAAAACTGTTCCAGTCATAAGCCAGTCTCACATATTAACCTACATGGCCTAACCCAACTCATCACTTCTCCCCACAAGAACAGACAAGAGAACCAAACATCAATCCACTCTAGATTGGATACTCATATCCCACCCATCACTGATATCCCTAGCAGGATGTCTACCAGACACCTCGTGTAAGTGCCTGTAGAGTGCATTTGTGTAGGATTCAGCAGTCATAACTGTACTGTCAATCACCATGGGTGTCATGAAGTTCACCATTTCTGTCTTAAGAAGCATGAAGGTGGCATTGGAGAAATGTTTTACTGTGGTTTCCTTAATGAGGAGTGAGGGCGGGATGTGGATATCTAGGGTGATTAGCTTATGGTTGGATCTGACCAACGAGGAGTTGACTTCAGGATGGAGCCTTGAAGTACACCTAGGGACACTGGTAGGGAGGGGGAAGAGTTGTTTTTTTCCACATAACAGCTTGTTTCCTTCCCTTTAGGTAGTTTTTGAACCAGGAGATGGCAGGGGTGGTAAGGTTTAGAGGTGCTAGTGAAAGGAGGAGTTTATTATGGTTAACCATATTGGATGCTTTGGACAAGTCAAGGAAGGTGGCAGATACAAGAAGTCCATTGTTTCTGTGAGTATTGACAATGTTGGTGAATTCTCTTAGTGCGGTGGAGGTGCTATGGAAGTGTCTACAGTCATGTTGTTGTGTTGCTTTTAGATTATTTTCTAGGAGACATTTCATTAGTTGCTTGTGTATTACCCTCTCTAAAATTTTAGATAAAGGGGGTAGTATGGCTATAGGGCAGTAGTTACAGAGTTCCAGGGAGGTTCCCCCTTTATGTAGACGGATGATATGTGATATTTTCCATAGCTTGGGTACTACGCACTCGGAGATGGACCTGCTAATTATGATGGAGACAGGATATGATATGGCTTCTGCAGCCAGGTGGAGGTATTCAGCGGGTAATTTACCTGCAGCTAGAGACGTTGGTTTGAGCTTGCGGAGTAGTTTTTCAATGGATTTGGTTGGTTCTGGGGAGAAGCTGAACTTGAGGCAATTGTTAGTTGGGGGTGTGGAGTGGATTTGCAGGGATGGGGATGTTGTCATAGGGTTGGTTGTTTGTAAGGGTCTGGATGGTTTCCGTAAAGTATTTATTAAACTGTGTGGGGATGTCTTTGTGGTTATCATCTATTTTTGAGGTTGGGGTAGTTGGTTTACCTTGTTGTAGAATAGAGTTAATTGCTGCCCAGAATTTTTGTGGGTTGTTCCTGTGCTTATCCTGTAACTTTTGGTAGCAAGATGTTTTGTCTGTTTTTGGGAGTTTTTTGGCTTTGTTATGTAGTTCAACATATATTTGTTTGTTCAATTGGGGTTTACTGTTTAGGTAGTTGGTCCAGTCCTTGTTTCTTTTTTTGAGGAGGGATTTTGTGTCTGGGGCTAACCAGGGGGCATATTTAGTTTTAATTCTTGTTGTTCTGGAGGGGGCATGATGATTAAGGGTGTTTATGAAGGAAGTATTGAAATATAGTACAGCTTCATCAAGAGGTAGGTTTTTAAGGGGGGCCCAGTTGCACATTTTTAGGTCGTTTATAAAGGTGAAGCAGTTTAAGTGTTTTTTGTTTCTAATTAGGCATGTAGATATTTGGGTCAGTTGTGGTGATTTTGATCCGAGTAAGAATGTGGCTTGGTAACTACTTGGTGTCTGGTAGACACCCTGCTAGGGATATCAGTGATGGGTGGGATAAGACTATCCGATCTAGAGTGGATTGATGTTTGGTTCTCTTGTCTGTTCTTGTGGGGGGAAGTGATGAGTTGGGTTAGGCCATGTAGGTTAATATGGGAGAGTGGCTTATGAATGGAACAGTTTTGCCAGTCAGTATTAAGGTCTCCTAATACTATGCTTTCCTGGGGGAGGGAGTTAGATATCCATTCTAGGAGTTTTTCTGTAATGGGGATATTGTTGCCTGGAGGGATGTAGCACCCTATGATGTTGATGCATTTATTATCATTAAGTTTTAGTTTTGTTAGAGTGTGTTCAACTTTATGAGGTCTAGGGTTATGTCTACTTTCTCAAGGATGATGTGAGATTTATACACTACATCAACACCCCCCCCCCTTTTTTTTTACCTATTCTATCACTACGAATTATATTGTAACCTGGTGGAGTGATTTCATTGTTGTGGTTGCCTGGTTTAAGCCAAGTCTCTATTAATATGACTACCTCAGGTTGATAAAAGGAGAGTAGTGCATGAAGGTCGTGGACTTTGTTTAGTATACTTAACATTTAAATTTAAAATGAGGAGCGTGGATTTGTCTCGGTGGAGTAGGGTATCATTCAGGTTGGGGCTCCTAGATTTTCTGGGCCTGGGTTTGGGTGTTTATCACCGCAGCTAATGAGTTAGGTTCTGAGGTAAAAAATAGAATTTGAGTTGTTTGTTTAGGGTCTTAAAGTTCTTTATAATTGTTTGAGACTGGTAGTGTGATGGCTGTGATCTGTGTGCATAGTGGTGAATAAAGAAGGTTTGGTAGTGATGTGGGACTAGTTGAGTAAAAGGGTGTGTTGTAATAATGTCAGTGGAAGTAGTTTTTCTTGGTATATGGATAAAATTAAGTTGTTTTTGGTGGTTGGTGATAGAAGTTAGCAGTGGGAGTGTGGGTACACCTAGGAGCAATAGTAAGAGGTGTATGTATGTGGGTTTGGGCATGGTTTGGTCATGAGTGAGAGGTCTGCTTGGGATGGGGTGGGTGTGGTGGATGATGAGAGGTGTTGTTTGTGATTGTAAGGTAGTTAGATGGACGACTGTGCTTTACAGGATATGGAATAGTGGAAGAGAAGGAAATGGGTACAGGGGGTGGGGCAGATTCAGTGATTGGTGGTTACATGATGGGTGTGGCTAAGTTCAGTTGAAATGTAGCACTAGTGGGGGCGGGTGGGAATAGGAAGCAGGGAGGGGAGGGAGTGAGCCCGAGCGCAGAGGGGTTAACACCAACTCCAATTATATCAATGGGCTTACTTGTTTCTTTTATTTGTACACCAAATGTATCATTCAAACTTGTTTCTGTTTACACCAAATGTGTCTGTTTGGCTGTATTGTACTAGTTTAATTTACTTATACTGATGCAGTCACACTGAAAAAGTCTGGGGAAGCTTCCTCACCACAAGCAGGCCAAAAGATAACTTTCAAAAGGGCGCCGCTCAAGGAGACCCACTAATATAGACTAGTTAATATGCATGGGGGAGGAGGAAGTTAGAGGAGGGAGATACAAAATGAGGAAAGGTATAACCAGAAAAAGCCGGTAGAGATCTGTCCCACCCCCTCACAGAAGACTGCAAAGGAAAGTAATCAGCATAAGAAGTGGAAGCCTTGGAGCTGTAATATAAGTGTAAGCAAGGAAGAGGTCGAAGCAGGAAATTAGGTGTGTAAGCAGTTAGTTGCAGAAACACTACTTTAAGGCCTTGGTGTGCAAGTAATACAAAGGAAGGTAAATCTATCTGGGGGACAAAATACTCCAAATAAATGGTACTTGCCTTACTTTACAAGTATTCAGTGTGGAGGCAGATCTATTTGGGACAAGATACAGCAAGTATATTGTTAAGTTATGCCACCCAGTGGCAATAGACAAAGCTGTAGTTGCCTGGGGGGGACCTTGCAGGTGTGCATGCCGGCCAAAACAATGTTTAAAAAATAATTAGTAAAAGTAACAAATGTGCTGTAAAAGGAAATGTAAATAGCCAGTCACAATGTTTAAAACATAACCGTTAAGGACCACATCTGCTAATAACAAGAACTGTAAATATCCAGCCACCTATGCAGACTTGTCTGGAAGGTATCCTCATTAAAAAGTGTTATTCTTGGCTTGCAATAACTGTAGGGAGAAACCAGACCATAGCAGTGGTTTTATCTGGCAATGTTGCAGTTGCTGGGGGGGGGGCAAGCTGCGATGATGCACTATGCAAACGTGTCTGGTAGGTATCTTTATTAAAAATTGTTATTCTTGGCTTGCAATAACTGTAGGGAGAAACCGGACCGTATCAGTGGTTTTATCTGGCAATGTTGCAGTTGCTGGGGAGGCCCGGGCTGCGATGATGCAAGTAGACAAAGTGTGCTATGCAGACTTGTCTGGTAGGTATCCTTATTAAAAAGTGTTATTCTTGGCTTGCAATAACTGTAGGGAGAAACCGGACCGTATCAGTGGTTTTATCTGGCAATGTTGCAGTTGCTGGGGAGGCCCGAGCTGCAATGATGCAGGTAGACCAAGTGCACTATGCAGACTTGTCTGGTAGGTATCCTTATTAAATAGTGTTGTTCTTGGCTTGCAATAACTGAAGGGAGAAACCGTAGCAGTTGTGTGGGTGTGGGTTGCTGTGTTTGTGGAAGGTGGAGGTGTGCCTTTGTAAGTGTGGTGCGAATGTTATGCATTATGAAATGGAGAAATTAAGAGTAAAATTTTGCTCAATGAAGTCCCTAGCAATTTCATCACTGCTTGATTCAAACATATACATTCCCTTGTGTTTGTCAGTACTATGTTTGAGTGCATTGTTTTGGAGTGTGGTATCACTGCTACAGCTGCTGGTACTCTTTCTATACAAGTATATGCTTCTCCAGGAGTCTGTTGCGGAGAGGATGAGAAACACGTTACAAATATACAACTAAGACAAACTACATAAAGCAATAGTAAGAAAGTACTAGGTCACATCAGAGGCTTGGGAGGTCATTGTTAAGAAACCGAGAATTGTTGTAAAATTTATCATTAAATACCATACGTTCAGGTTATACTAGAAGAGAATAACTATGTAAAGATAATCATGTCAGCAGCCAAAATGCATTACAAGTTGAATACTTTACTGTGCACATTTTAAAACACGGATAGACTAGCCTAAACTCTGGACTGATGAGTTTGCTAATGTTTTTTATTCTTGAGAATTGCTATTCAGAAGTGAAGAGACATACAAGGGAACAGTTTTAGTGGCACACCAGGCTATTTTTTTATTTCTATTGTCATGCAAAGCTGACTAAATAGTTGAATCTAGCAAAGCTGGAAATGTGAGACTGTAGCCCACTGAAGGAGGGGAGATGGGAGGAGTAACCTGGCCAGGAACTGAAACTTCCAAAACTGCTCCTTGTGAAAAATCTTTTTTATCTCAGTAATTTGTTGACACTTTTGCAAGTTTCTTTCAGTGAATGTGTAGTACATCAGTAGGAACAACATTTGTAAAACTCAGCGCATACCAGTCAATGACACACGAGCTGCAGACTCTCAAACTTGGCAGTTTTTTTCAGGAGTTCCATTGTAAGTGAATGGAAGTCTAGTCTGACAACAAATGGTAGGGCTATTTGTCCTCACAGTCTGCATTATAGGACAGATTTAGCTTTCCAAAAGAATCGCCATGTCTGCCCCCATGACGGCAGACAAGAGTAAAAACAAAATTAAATTAGGAATGAGTACTTATTTTGCTGAAGGAAGCTTTGGAAGGTGTAGTAAATCATGGCAAGATAAAACATATATGTTTTCTTCATCATTTGCCCGTAGTGGTCCTTAGGCTATGGCTACAATTTGGCTCATATAAAAAGTCTAAAGTCTTTTCATCTTCTCTTTATCAATGATTTAGAACTGTATAGCTCATCAGATGAGGCACTGAAAGTACAGCTGCAGGTTGTCGAAACTTTTTCAGATATAAGAATGTCATTTGGTCTTGATAAATGTGCAAAAGTAACCTTTAAAGCAGGAAAACTGCAGCACCAGGAAAACATCAGTTTGGGACAAGAATATGATGCAAAATAATTTGACCAAGGAGTGTACAAATATGTGGGAAGTGATGAAGGATCAGCAAAAAAAAAAAAAAAAATGAACAAATGCAAATAAAATTCAGTAAGGAATATTTTAGAAGACATAATCCTGAGAACAACATTGACATCTAGGAACAAGATCCAAGCTATAAACCAATTTGCTATTCCTGTCCTAACTTAGGGTTTTGGAGTGAGTGACTGGCCCCAAAAAGTGTTGGATAGATTAGATATTAAAACAAGAAGGGTGCTCTATGCTCACCAAATGATCTATAAAAATCAGGGATGGGCCTCCTTGAAACTGATTACATGTATGGATCTGCAATCATGGGACTCCACACATCTACTGACCTCACAAGATCCAAATGTAGTGAAAGTTTTGAAATATGAGGAGAATAAATCTAAGATGACTTCTCTGCTTAACTTAGCAGAAGCACATAGATGTCAAGCAGGAATGGAAATCAAACCAGAAGTAGATAAAAATCAGGCAGCAGCTGAATGTGAAAAAAAAAAAACAAAAGAAAGAATATAAGGTGAAGGACCAGATGAGAAGGCAAGAAATGTACAAAAAGCATAAATATAGTTGCAAGTATACAACACTTCTGCAAGAACCTCATATTGATCAGGAACTAACACAGGAATGGTTAAGGAGAGGCAAATTCAAACCAAGAGATGAAAGGTTAATATTGGCAGCCCAAGATAGTGGGCTATGTACACATCAGTTTACAAAGTCCATTGAACATGTGGGAGAAACAGACAAATGTAGGTTTTTGTAAAACAGAACTGGAAACAGTTGCACACCTTGTTGTTGCTTGTGACATACTAATGGCCGAATTGTTTACTGAAAGGCATAATAATGTGGGAAGACTGTTGCACAGGGGATTGTGCAAACATTATGGTATTAAAGTGGCTGAAAAACACAAACGCGAGTTGCAAAGCATCATAGAAAGTGACAAAGTTTATATCACATGGGATTACCCATTACTATCGGTTCAAATAATAAATGCTAGCAAACCAGCTATAGTGGTCCAAGGAAAGAAGACAAAATTAGCACTGATCATTGACATTGCTACACCTAGTGACTACAGTGTCTTGCGTACAGAGAGAGACAAAGTCATAAAATATCAGGATCTGATGGCAGAAATGAAAGCAATGTGGAAGAAAGATACCCAGACAGTTCCAACAGTAGTTGGAGCAACGGGTCTTATCAAAAAGAATTTACAATCACGTTACCAATCCATATAACCCAGTACAAATTGCAGAAGGGGTCACTGCGAGTGCTGCAAAGAGCAATTTTGGCTGACATCAAAGATTGAAAGAAGAAAGCCAACACATTCTGGCTAGGCTTATAGATGCCCTCGGGCAAATAGCCTAGTACTTACCTATGAACCTAGAATACTAATTTCTTGAAATTTAATTGTACCCTGACTTAGGAATGGGGTCCATTCCAAACATACTATTTATTAGAAACCCAAAGGATTTGGAGGAATGAAAAAAAAATGAAGTTGAGGGAGTTCCAGCCCATTCAGCTTTTAAAGTGTAATACTGTGGTGAGATCGAAATGGGGACTTGATGGCATATCTAGCAATTTTATTGCAACAGGTTTCAAGTTTTACTAGTTCAGATTTTCTAAGGTTTGTGAGTATGGGAGATGCCTATAACAGTATAGATATTAAATGAGATTGGGCAATTTTAGCTTTAGTGTTATTTGTGAAGTAGTGTTTGTTCTTTTATGTCCCAAGTTTATATACTTTTTTATTGTTTGGGATATGTGGACATCAAACAGCTTGGTGTGAGGAGAGGGAGAAATGCCTGCATTATCTAACAAAATAATGTTAAATGAGCTTATGGATACACTTGACTCAGTGGGTTGGAGTATCATGAGTTTTGTTTTTTGGGGGGGGGGGGTTCAGAATTAGTTGGGAGTTTGTTAGCCATGTTTCTACTACTAGGAAGGATTGTTGCATTAGTTTCTGAAGCTCCTCAATAGTAGTAGCAGTATAGATGACTGTAGTGTCATTTGCATACTGAATGATGCTTGTGGGGTTGAGATATGTAGGTTATCAGTGAATATTGAGAAGAGTAGAGGGCCTAAGATTCAGCCTTGTGGGACACCTAATGTAACAGGGAAGAAGGGGTGATGATGTTTGCTGACTGCCAGTGTACAGCATACTGTATAATTAAACCTGACATTTTTGTACATATTGTAATATTTTCATTGCACTATACATTTGTCCATTCTGTATACTTCACTTATTTGGGTCTATATTACATTATCGAACTTTTAAAAGTTATAACGTCATATGGTCAACACCATATGATCGAACATTTAAAAGTTCAAAAATCTAATAGTAATTAAAAAACAATAAAAAAATAAAAAAAAACCCTACCTGAGCGTTTTAAGCAGGGGCAAGCCCCCATGTGTCCCCCATACCCCCCGTTCTTTAAATATACCAACTCTGAGATTGCACTAAAGTGCAAGAAAGGGAAATCTTCCCATTCTGCACGGTACGGAGATCTGCATTGAAACATTCAAACTTTTAAAAGTTCGATCATATGGTGTCAACTATATGACATTTCAACTTTTAAAAGTTCAATAACGTAATATAGACCCACTTATTTTGTCCAGAACTCCACCATAAAGGAGCAGTTTGTCCAAGTGCACTGTCTCCGTCAACAAACATACATAAATAAACCCAGCAACAAAGTGTAGACATACCCTACAGGTGGTTGTATGTTTCTACCAGGTTAGCTTTTTATTTTTAATTAATTCTTAACCAGGTAAATATGCTAAGCACATATGCTTGTTTTCAAAGGCTAGTAGGGAGAATTACCTGGCTCACTGACTTGGTCAGGATCAGTTCTCAAGTGAAAGCTGAGGAATCAAACCGAGACCAATGGAAAGAGTTTTGCTATTAGCTCACACCTTAAAACACCTTTTCCTCTCCCTTCCTCAAATACACACATACAGACCCTTTGCATCCCCTAGTGCAACCCACGAAACACTTTACATTACATTCTCTGGATAGTTCCCTTTTACATTCTTGAGATCTGGTCTTCAGAACTATACACAATACACCAATATGTTACACTGTTTCACACAAAACATCTATTTGCTTTCCACTGCAAATGTCTTTTCCTTTATATCCAAACCTTCCTTTAAGTACTGTCTGGTAGCTTAAAAACATCTGAAACCAGGCATAAATCCCACTTCAGATTTTAGAAGTCTTCCCAATACAAACTCTTTAACGGTCATTTGATGGTGTATTACTCTGGACCAAGTTTAAGTGCATTATGTTAACCATTTCTCCAACAATATAAAGCCTTTCTAACTTTTTCCATACAATCTATATCAACCTTACCAGTCCTTCTGGGTTGTTCTCTTTTCCACAAGATGCACAGACTCTGTTGACTATCAAAGTAATTTAGGGGGAGCATACAACAAATGTCACCCATCGTGACATCACAAATGGCGCTGAACTTTATGGTATGATAACCATGAACCTTCGTTTCTGAACAGGATGCTTTGCTGTTCTGCTGAATATTAGCTATTCTGCCCTCTAGGAAAAAAGTATGGAAATTCACACTACCACCCAACTTGCTTAACAACTTTTTGTACAAGAATGTGTCAGAAGACTTAAGTCCAGACAAACAAGAGCAACTGCTTCTTCCTGGTTCAGTGTACTAGACATTCACAGAAATCAAAGTTGGCCAAGATAACTCATTCCTAGTATGAATCCACACAGCTTTGGGTCACTATGCCTTCTTCTCTGGGTATGTAAATTCAATGGGTACCATTTTTTCCCACTAAAACTGACACTGGACTAGCATGGCTGTTATGTTCTGCCTTTGCTTTGCTCACACTTTTTTTTTGGCCTCAAATGAAAAATAAATGGACTTTTTTTTGAGAGTCTGAGAAAATGGATAGAGGATGCCATTAAACAAGCAAAGCATAAAACATACATTTTGACTTCATTAACATAAAAATACTACTGCAAAATTTTACACTAAGACAGCAGAGGCTTAAGGTAGTTTAGTAGTTGCCCAAAGAGATAACACAATAAAAACTGGTGGTACGTTTCAACTCAAGATCATTCACGTCTGGAGACCAATACAAGAATACTCAAAAATCAAAAAAGGCAATTAAAAGGGCTAATGAGGTAAACAGAAGTATGTGAGGAATGCATTCCAAACACGTTATCGGCATACAATTATCCAAGGGTCCAAAGAAAACGCTAAAAATACATAAAACAAGTAAAAAAGGCACCAGCTCAGTTAGCAAAGAGACAGATAAAGCCCTACTATGAGCCAGGTGACTCAGGTTTGATTAGTGGCTCAGGGACTTGCTGACAACTTTTGAGGGAGGTTGTCTGGCGCTCAGACCTGAGGTAAAGTCCCTAGTGGAAATACAGAAACTCATGAGAGAGTCAAAGATTATGTCACTTGCAAAATGCATGACATACCCTTGCTGATATCCACTGCATACCATACCAAATCCTAAGTGTGTTATTTGGCAAGCACCATGACATTAGGCAAAAAGAGAGGGTTGCCCAAATATTGGCTTCCTCTCAGCTGGCTCTCACCCGTGATGAAGAGGGGAGTGAATGGTGGCAATGGAGAAAAAATTACCCCCCCCCCCCCACACACACACACACACACACACAAAATTGTGAAGACTGGGGTGGTTTTGGATTAAACTTTAGTGTCACTGTGATAAAAAAGTTCTCTCACAAAATAGTTTGCAGATATCCTGGACCTTTCAGGATTACCAAGTTTATATATAATGTGTAACAGGCAAGGTTTTGCTACCTTGCAGCTGTCGCCCTGTTCCAGTAGCATACCTTGCAAATGCATGAAAGATGATGCACATGTACTGAGAATCGTAAGACACACAAGGCCAAAGCCAGGAAAGCAGAAAAAGTCGAACATGGAACAAACCATGTTCTGCAATTATTTTTCATACAATAAACAGAAGATCATAACAGCTACACAAGTGCAACCGAGTGAAATCATGCACTGTACCAAAGCACTTTTAAACAAGTTTTCAGTCTACTTTACATTCAATTAATCAGTTTCATTTTCCAAGACCCACTTAATCCAACTCAGAGCCAAGGGCAGCCAGGGTTTCTTCTGGCATTAGAGGCACACACGGCTAAGAAATAATTAATGATCATTATTCTAACTCTTGAAATTAACTCACTTCATACGTCAAAAATGAATGAAAATGCCAGTCTGGTGTGTACTTGCAGGTTAGGTAGCTGCAGCTCATAACTTTTTTTTAAACTTTTCTATACTGCTGTGCAGAGCCATATGCAGCAGTATGAAACCTAGGCAGCTGCCTAGGGCCAATGCTGGCTTTTGGCAGGGGGGGGGGTCTATGCTTGGATGATGCAGGCCTGGCTTTGGTGTAAAATAAATACAAGCAATATCCATTATAACAGTAGGGCTTTAGGACCTGGTGGGAGACTTCTGTAAAGGGAAGCAATCCCCAGAAACCTCAGAGTTAGGGCAACATGCTATCATCATCTCAACAGATGCAAGTGGGATTGATTTTTTTTTTTTTTTTTTTTAAGTACGTAGAGCAACCAAACAGATCTTAAGGGAGAGGTTACCAGCAATCCATAATCCTGGATTGGGAGATGTACATATTAAGCAGTATGTTGCGTTAACGAATCCCAACATGTTGGAGCTGTAGGGAAAATTCATTAATGGAGGTATGTGCAGGGAAAGATACCAGTAAGCGCAATCATTAAACAGAGGGTGTGTGTCTGTGAAACGCTTCAGTTAGGTGGGTTGTCTAGTTAATTAACTTTGCTCAGAGTCAAACCATGAACCAAGTCTCCTTTAATTTTATTTATTTGTTTTTGTAAATCACTGCAGATTGCAGTCTGTCAATGTCAGTCAAAAACTTTCACAGCTGTTGTTCACTGCCAGTTGTGCAATGGGTAAGCACTCTTGCTTTTAGTTCAGAAGACTGTGGATTTTCTTCCTGTGCAGCAAAAAGGGAGGGGGGTGCTGCACTCCTGATGGTGTCCTTTCTTTGGCTGAGATGCCTAGTAAGTATGGACCTCTTGCTAGTTTTTGCATATCACTAGCACATCAATTTTTTTTGTTAACGTAAACAGGTAATTTATTGTTAAAGGGCAGCAGACACTGCAATGTGTAGATGAAGCACTGAAATGCAAAGTTGCTTGCCAGCAACAACCTCTTCATTATTCACAGTTCTGTTTAATGTGGAATTATTCAGATGACTTACTTCAGCACAGATTGTGCATACTGACTGATATTGGTGGATTAAAATGACAGCAGTTTGAATGCCCTATTATATGGCTGAAATGGGCATTTTTGTCATTACTGGTTCATTTTTGTTGCAGTACTTACTGGAAAAAATCTTCAAAACTCAATTCAAAACACATTATGAAGTGGTATTGTACTAAACATGGAATACAATTTAATACAATCAGGAAGGTAAATCAAAGAATGCTTGCATTTATGCATGGTCCTAAAAATGTGTGCAGGGGCCCATGGTTTTAAAACAGCTCAAAGGTGCACTTAATCCACCACTGGCCAGATGCATTTTCTATGAATGTGAGAGTTTCAAAGCAAAGAAATTTACCGTTGCTCATGTCAAGTCCGTTATCATCATGAGACTGCATTACTTCGTTTAGCAAACTGCTGTCAGTGTTTGTGCTACAAAATTTGAAATAAAAGTTTTAAACTCAATCCAAATATTTGCAAACACTGTAGAAGTAAAAAAAAACAATAGTACACACACTGAAAGGTTTGAACAGTATTTATGGTAACGGAGGAGAGAGAGAAAAGTAAAAAAACACTGGAATGGGTGAGGGTGCTTATCCATTACCCTATCTAGGGCCCCATTTCAGCACAATCCAGTTCTGCAGCTGGGAGGCTTACTCGTTTCCAAAATGTTGCATGTATTGCACACACCTAAATATCATAACAAATGGGTACAGTCACTACCACCATGTCCTGGACCATAAAATAAATGGAATTAGATGCTCTGTAAGTTCCGTTTCAAAATAACATGCTAACCTGCAACTATCCTTTCACATTCACTTTAGAACACATGCTTCAAGTCATGCAAGAGTGAGAATTATCAGTGTTTGCTGTTATGTCTGAGCCCCTGCCCTCAACAAATTTCTGCAAGAACACCACAACTTTTCTTTTATGCATTCTGCCTTCGGCTTTCAAATTACGGCTGTAATGCACAAATGAGGACACATTTATGGTTTATAATAAATATTTTTGATAAGATTTTATAAACATAGGCTTAATAACCACAAGAGAAACTGGTCATGCAGCAAAATCTTCAAATCTCATAATGCTTCACTTCTTCTGGCTCTTTATCGGGGTCTCCTCCCCTCTCCAGATATAGGTCATTGTATGGGTATTGCTTAGGGCCCTGTACACAAAAAAAAAAAAAGAGAAAAGAAAATGTCATTAAGCTCAATTTTCTTGGTATATCCACAGAAAACAAACACATTTAGCTTCAACGATAAAAGAAATTAAACTGTTTACGGACATGCACACCTTCCAGTCATGGACAGTTGTCCCCATTTATACTACCGCATACATCAACATAATAATAAAATGGATAGTTAATAATATAGGTGAGTTTTTTTGGGGGGAGGAGGGACACTCCCTCCTCAAACCCATACCCAAATGCATGAGGCATCAGCATAAAAACACCTTTAAGATGACTTCTGCAGTGTATCAGCACTTCTAGAAATCTGTCAACTTCAACAAGAGATTATTCTTCCAGACTTCAGCCATTGCCACCACTCAGCACAATCAGAAGGGTATGTCAGCAATTTATTGATGGTCACTCATTTCCCTCTAGTCTCCATATTAGTGAGGACCAGATCCAGCATGTTTGCAGCCCTGGTAGGTGAATTGACAATCTGGTCCAAGGAGTTTGTGATTACAAAATCCGGAGAATCACTGTGCCTATATGTTTAGTGTCATTTAGGATTCACAGTTAACAGTAGGGTAATTAAAGTCACCCATAAATAATGGTATTGGGTTGGATGGTGAGTGTTTACATTAAGTTTAAATACATGTTATGGGTTTCCTGGGTCATACATTAGGACCTATAGGTTGCAAGGAAGTGGGATGGGATTTTGCCTATGGTGATTTGGACATGGAGAAGTTGAAATGCATTGTCCTGTTTCACCAGCATTGATGTATATTTTTGATGTAAATCTAAACACCTCCACCTTTAGTCCCCATCTGTGTAGTAGCTGGTCATGTGTGGAAGGCATTAGAGCCTTGCACTACCTTGTGTGCTCCCTGGGCTTTAAACCATGTCTCAATAACTGCACAGATATCAGCATTCTCTGGGGTTAGGACAGTTTGTAGAGTTTTTTTTTTTGTTTAGACTCTTAGCATTAACCAGTAATGCATTTACATTTTCTTGGTTTTGATTTGCTGTGCCAAAGATATACAAGCCGGCCAGCTTCTAAAGCTTAAGATCACAGTCCAGCTTCAAAATCTTCAGTTCTCCTTCCATGCACGCAAACTGTCAAGCAGCTCAAGATGAGCTGACTAAGACAAGTTTGTGTGTGAAACCCTTCAGAACTTTCCCGCGACCGAAGAATGCACTCTGAGGCTTTTGAGGATCAATGGTTGGCTTCTGCTTTCCTTTGCTGTGCAGATAAGCTCCCTTTGGGGAAAAGGAACTTCCACTGTCTTATAATTACTGATGTTTTTATTTTTTTTTTCTTCAGGAAAGTTACTTTTCAGCTGGGAGTTTTGTGTTTTAACTGTCTTGAGACTGTAAGGTACTTTTAAATGGCACATTTGTTTGTCAGTTTTGAAGTAAAAGTAGTATAAACTAACTGGCAATATATTTTCTGTGGAGAAATTGTGTTTAATTTTATGTTACGGGGCTGCCAGAGGTCTTTGAAAGTACTTTTTACTGTGTTTTTTTTTTATGTCAATAAACAGATTGTTGGTCCCATGGTCAGTCCTCTTCCACAAAAAGAAAGAGTTAAGCAAACAGCCTTTGCCACCATAGCAGGCTAGCAATTTGCCTCAACAGCAGGTGGGCGACTCTGGTGTGGCCATTTGTTGTACCTCAGACCACTCACTTTTTACCCCCAAATCCTTCTGGGGAAGAACCTACAGTCACTATGGACTGGGGGTTAGCTGTGTCCCCTGCAGCTGTTGGAGTCCCATCAGTGGACAAGGGAGAGCCAACTCTTGTCAGTCTTGGGAGAGGAAACCGGGAAGCTTTCCCTGTTGCGTCAGAATGCTCTGCCCATCCCTGAGGGAGCAGAAACCATTAGTAACATGGTTGGCTCCATTTTTCCTGTCAAAAATACACAGAAAACCAGTCAAATATCTACTCCTCTCAAATTTCTTTGGATAAGGGTAGTTTACTGGGACGGGCTCAGGGTTTAATTAAGGCTATTGATCCTTCTTGTAGACAAGTTTCTGGTAAGAGAAAGAGGTATGCCTCTTTTCCTGAAGAGATTCAAGATTCTGAATCTGAACTTAAATATGCAGAGACAGATGCAGGGATATGTCCTAAGATTTCTGATCGAGACTCCAAGAGGAGCTCAGTTTCTAATTAGTCCTGTGATCCCCCCACCCCACCCCCACCCAGGTATCTTTCTCTGAGACTATTACTAGAATGTCCACTGTTTTCAAAGAAAGAACACTGGAGATTTCTCAGCCTCTCAGAAATTACTATACACAAGTTTTTACAGAAAGATTTTCCAGATCATATACCCATTCCTCCTGTCTTGTCTGCTTTAGAGGATGTATTATCATTATCTTACTGCCTTCAATTTTCCTGACAGTCAGCCAGCTATCCCTGAAAAGGCAGATTGATCAGTCTTTTAAATGTTTATACACTATTCACGAACCTGACCCAGCAGCTATAGCTTTAGTCGACTCCAGTGGAAAGCACTCCGTTAATTCCAATCCTACTCTATTAAGGATGGAAAAATTATTGACAGGTATGGGAAAAGTGTACACTTATGAAACTTTGATTTTCAGAATTTTAAAGTTGTCAGGCTCATATGTTAAAGTTTGTTCTGATACACTGTGAAAACATGAGGAATGTTTTATCTACAGTTTCTTCTTATGAAGAAGAAAACTGCTTTAAATAACTTGGCTTCTCCCACTGCATAGGCCAGTACTCATAGTTTGCAGTGTGTGCATATGACTATGCTTAAAAAATGCTTATTGTCACATCCCTATTCATCCAGGCTTGTGTGTGTCTGGATCAGATTATCAGTTCTCTGCCTTACCCGTTGTGAACACTGTTGGTGCAGTGAATATTCCAAAATGTTTAGCTCCAATTATAGCTCACTGCAGGCTACATGGTATCCATATTTTTCCATATATAGACTTGCTTTGTTTTGCAGAGTTGTTTTCAAAATATCTGCAGTTCCTCTCTCGGGTGAGAGATATCTTGCACAAGCTGGGATTCCAAGAAAACATTCAAAAGTTTTTCTCGACTCCCTCACACAGGATTGTGTTCTTGGGATGTCGACTAGACACCTCAGTTCAGAGAGTTTTTCTTCCACAGGAAAAAAATAGATCTTTATTTAGATCTACTTCTAAGGTTTTCCACTCATACTTCAGTGTGAGGGAATACCTCAGGATATTGGGTCTCATGGCATCTATGATTCTCATGAGATCCCTGGCAAGACTCCACATGAGAAAGATACCACTGTATCAGAAATCTCTTTGGTCCTGGCATCAACACCCTTTATCTTTTCAGATCAGAGTACTGGGGTTTGTTAGAAGAAATTTTTTTTTGGTGGAGACAACAGATATTCTTAAATCCAGGTCTCCCCTTCTCCCTCCCTGCGCCAAAGCAGTCACCACAGACACTTTGGACTTATGCTTGAAAAGCAGTTTCAGGAGATTTAAAAGTGCAGGGGGCATGGGGCATGGGACACCAAAGACAGATGCAAGCACATAAACAGGAAGGAGATGCTTGCCCTGATCAAGGCTCTCAACTCTCTGAACCATCTTAGGTCCCATGGGACCTCTTCAAATGGTTACAGACAGCACCATGGTCAAGTAGTACATAAACAAACAATGGGGGACCAAGCTGTATCCCCCTTTGCAGACTAGCCATTTTAGATTGGCATGTAGATTCACAGCACAATTTCACTCTACAGGCACCCTAAATTCTGTCAGAGCAAAACTGTGCGATAGACAAGCTGAGCAGGACCAAGGCAGACACTCAAGAATGGAAACTAGATCAGGGGGTCTTCCAAGATTTAATCTATGGGCAGCTCATCAAGTAGACCTCTGTCTCCTCTCCCAATAACCAACTGGCAAAATTATGTTCCAGGACTCGGTGAAAGAAGGCCTGAAGACAGATGTATTTTCTTTGGGCAGAAATGTTCCTGTATGCCGTTCCACCCTTTCCAATAATATCCAGAGTACATCTGAAGATTCAGAAGGCTTTCCCCAAGATTGCTGTGTTGACTCCCTTCTGGGTCCAAGCAACAGTGGTTCTCCCTTCTTTTGGAAATGAGCAGCAATTACCACAAGCTTCCTCAGAGAATGGAACGACTTACACAAGAAGAGGGGTGCTTGATGCACATCAGTCATTTTTAAATTTACTTCCAGTATGATGGAATGTTAATTCCTTTTGGACATCTATTTTCTGAGGACATGCAGCAGGTACTAATAGAGGAAAGAAAGCCTGCTACTAGAAAATCATATATTAGCAAATGGAAACATGTTTTCTAGTTGGTGCCAGCAACATAACCAACACCCATTTGGGGCTAGTTGTTCTTTGGTCTTACAGTATTTGTGCAAGTTACTGTCCTATGGCCTTTCTTATTCCTCTGTCAAGGTTCATTTATCGACTATTTAAGCATGTCTGCCCATGGATCCTCCTCTTTTAGGACAGTCTCATGAAAAAATGTTCTTGAAAGGGGTTCTGCATTAGAGGCCTCCAAGTAAACTAGTGGGCCCACCTTGAGATATTAATTTTGTGTTAGAGAAGCTAACGAAACTAACATTTGCTCTATTTGAACAAGCTAATCTGGCTGACTTGTGGTTTTTAACACAGCTAAGTTTTACTGATTGCTCTGACCTATATAAGAAGAGTATCAATGTTGCAAGCTCTTATAAGACAACCCTACCTCATTTTCCATAGGGATGGTGTTTCTTGAGGAACTAATCCACATTTAATGCCTAAAGTGGTATCAGAGTTTCCTTTAGACCAAAATATCCATCTTCCAATTTTCTTTCTTGAACTTAAAAATGAGGGAGAAAGGATACTCCATACTCTGGCTGACCACAGACAACTTGGGGACCATCTTGCTAGAACTACATCTTTCAGATCAAGTGTTCATTTTTTTGTGACTGTAAGATGGGAAAATCTGTGTCAAAACAGACTATTTCCAAAC
Organism: Protopterus annectens; assembly: GCF_019279795.1. Lineage (NCBI taxonomy): Eukaryota > Metazoa > Chordata > Ceratodontiformes > Protopteridae > Protopterus > Protopterus annectens. The sequence goes on from NC_056748.1 coordinate 742,580,157, forward strand.
AGCTGTCTAAAGGTATTACCTTTTGTTATACTCGCAGTGAAAATCTATTCCAGGCAGGGTCAATGCCCACTCTACCAGGGCCTTGGCTTCATCTATGGCTTTTTGGAAAGGGATGGATTCTAGAAGCTGTTACTTGGTCCTCTATACATACTTTTACAAAGCACTACAAGTTCAATTTATTCTCTAGGTCTAGATCAAATTTTGCTAGGACCAATCCTCCAAGGGTTCCCGGATCCTTCTCATTCTACCCATAGCTAACTATATTTAGGAGGAAATTTGTCCATATAGCCAAAGCTACTGTAGTGGACATCAATTTGAAGAAACAGCACAATTGTGTCAGTTGAACTTAACATAATAGCAGATGTTTGAATAATCATGGATGCAGCAGCTGCTTCCTCCCCTCAATCACCTTTGATTTTTTTTTTCATGCCAGGGCGTGGACATTTATTTTTTGTCATTCCTAAAACTGTATCTTCAGGGCTCATCCTCCCTCTCTCTGCAGGCAGGAAAGTTCTGAAGGGCTTTGTGCCCAAACTGGTCTTTTAGTCAGATCATCTTGAGATGCTTGATAGGCCATGTGGAAGGTGCTCTGAAGCTTTGGAAGCTGGCCAGCTGTTCTATCCTTGGCAGGATATAACCCATATAGATAAGGCTACTGCAGCAGCAATCATTTGAGCATCTACTGTTATGACAAGTTCAACTCGCGCAACTGTACTTCCTCTATAATAATTACAATGATTCTGGCTCAATTTTCATTGTCTTTGTCAAAAGGGATTATATTTAATCCTCTAATGATTAAGCAAGTAGCTGTAGCAAAATAGTTCCCTGGGTGGTTCAAATAGCACATGTAACCGTTACCGAGTTTGCTGGTGGACGCTGGTGCTTATGTAAACTAAGAATCACATTTGCAATTATGGACTAAAATTTTATCTGTTTCTACAAAAGAGATAGTACTTAATTCTCGTTTCTTTTTAAGTCACTGCCAACTATTGATTGTTGTACATTTCTCCTGAAAGTCTAAAACAGATACTGCGAAAGAAAAAAAAAATACTTATTTAAAAAAACAACTGTCACAGACAATGATGCCTAAACCTGCGTTGCACAAGTTAGTTTAAATAAGAAAAAAAGGAGAGTGCTGCTATAACTAAACAATTACCAGTTAAGAGTATTAAGGACTTCTTGCACTCAGAAAAGTCCTCTACCTACAGGTTTCCATTTCAGGCTTTATCAGCACTGATATTCAAGTATAGAACTTTAAAAAGAATCACTTGCATTCAGAGGTAGCAAATTATGTTGGAGAACTTGGCAAGAATGCACAAACAACAAAAGTAGATAATGGTATTTCCCCACACTTTTCTGATGCTTTTGCTCTCAATGTGAAAAGTCATCCAACAGCCAATGGTCTTTCCGCTCAAACTAAATCAAGGATGGGGTATCTCATCTACTAATCATACCTTGTAGTACCAAACACTAAACAACTTCATGTCAATTTCAGCTAACAACAAGAGTTAAAGGGGACTGCAGAAATACAGGGAATTAACTTTCCCAGTCTCTGAAGAATTTTGAAATTTCTAGTACCTGGAAATTACTATACAAAACTGCCTACATTTTTTCATTAAGGTTACTGCTTGTGAATCATTCAGCAATGCAATACCAGTTCATTACAAAACTGTAGCCAACATGATTTGAGTAATATGGTTTAATATTGAATCATTAGAACTCAATGGTGATAAAACAAAGGCACTTGAATGTTGAATTACTCTTTCCAAAATCATTCATACGAACCTTAAAAATTGTCAAAAATACTGCACTTCTAATTAAATAGTGCAGCAAATTCCACCCATCATGCTGCTATTTTTTGACTCATTAAAAACATTAATCCAAACACAAGCTCCATACATCAAGCAACATTGATACAGAATAATCAAATCACTTCTCACAAGCCTATGTGAAAGAGAAAACAAGGGTAATCTATTCTAATAACTCTCTAACTTCTTTAATCTGCTTAGTATAATATTTTTGTACTCTCAAACAACTTGGGAGTTGGTAAAGCAGCAATATGAGGCTCCAAATTCTATCAGCAGTTTCAGCAGCCTTAAATAAGGGAATAAGTACTGTGCGATCACGACTAGATATTAAGCATAGAATATTTTTAATTTCAACATAACATCTAACAATATCCCTTACATGCGGTTATAAGACAGCAACCAAACAATTCTCGCACTCAAGTCCCTTATATGATCTACTTTTTGTAGAACTTGAATCAACAGCATAAAGATATTCATTATTTAAACCAAAATGAATAGTTTTACTTTAACATTAAATTTTATATAATTTGATTGTGACCAAAATACCAAATTATCCAGACATGATTGCAAGATCCTATGATCATTTAGGTTACAATAGCACCTACCCAAATCTCTGCCCGTAATCTGACTTCATTAAATCAAAATAGTTTACAAAATAAATATACCACTCAGTCTACTGTACTTCCAAGTTATGCACGCTATGGCTGCATTAATAGACTTCGAACATATCCAATAGCCTGGTCAGCTGGTTAAAAAAGAATCCCCTCCCATAATAAAAAAAAAAAAAAAAAAAAAAAAACACTATAGGACTGCTGAGACAAGCTAGATATGTATTTTGGATATTCCAATGGCATGGGTGTCTATATGTACTGGAAAATTGTAGAAAAACCAATATCCAATCCAAACAGATCAGGTATAAGCTGAATCCCAATAGCTGGCAGGAACAAACAATAAAAGGAAAATCGAACTACCAAATGCAGAAACCAAAATGATTATATTGTACAACACGTTAGCGCGGTCACGGTTCCAAAAGACCGCTTCATTAGACAATTTCAAGCATCAAAAAGAACCTATTTAAAGTTAAAAAAAACGCATTACATGACACTCAACAATTACGGTTTTAAAGCAACATATACATTACGAAACAAACTATCAAAACACATATTAAAAATATATTTGACAATGTATAGAAACAAATATATGAATATGTGAAATAAAAACAAAAAACAATCACATAACATTAAAAACTGGCCAACTCTAATATTTAAATATAAAAACTTGGATGGCATCATAAAATATGACTGTCCTTAAACAAAGAAGCCCTCTAACAAACAAAATAGGCAATATAATGCAAACAAAAACGATAGCAGGAAGCCTAGTGCTTCAAACGTTTAGACCTGAGCAAAGGTTTGAGGGGGACATTAGACACAAGAAGGTGTTGATTTTGAATGAGGTCATTCTTAAAGACACGGAACATTTTTTGAGGAACTTGTATTTTGAATTCAGTAAAGTTTCTACGACTGATGTAGATTATTTTGTCACATTAGATGTGGTGTCACTTTTCATGTGCATTCTCAATGAAGTGGGCATTACCATGGAACAGCTATGCTCAGAAGTGGCTTTGTTTTTAGGGAAATGGAATGACAACATAACCATTTATTGACGTTTTGTCGATGATATGTTTGTTGTATGGAAGGGTGACAGGGGACATCTAGATGAAGTTATGAGTTACTTTAATGATAGCAGCTCGTTCCTCAAATTTTCCATGTCTTGCTCACAGTATTCGATTGATTTTCTTGATGTTAGTATCAGGAAACTGGATGATGGCTTTTGTACCAGCATACATAGGAAGGAATGCTATAGACCCTCCTATTTATATAGGGAGAGCATGCATCTCAACCACATTTTTGGTAACATCATTACGGGACAGGCACTTAGGGTATCAAGATTAACAAGCGAGGATCATAATTTAGATAGGAGCTTGTGTGAGCTCAAAGGTGAATTCATGTCTATGGGGTACAATGAATCAGAGGTAGAAGCAGCCTGTTTTAAAGTTCGCAGTGAGAGGGAAGGGAGAGCTAGACCCTATTTTGCTGAAAATAATTCCGTAATACGGGTACGCAATACTGGTGATGTGTGCCCCCCCATTGTGCTTTCCTTTGCAAAAAGAGTAGATGAGGTGAAGAACATTATTAAAAGGAACTGTCACATTTTGGAGACAGACAATAGGTTCTTAGACATTTTAAGAAATGGTCCCAGATTTGTTTACAGCAACATGAGGAACCTGAAACAAAGGCTGTGCTATCAGAGAATAAAGATACTCAGTCCTATGAGCACTGATGGCACATTTAGTTGCAATAATTGTAATTATTGCCAATATATTGATGAATCGAGATTTTTCAGGCACCCTGAAACAGGTTATTTATGGAGCATCAAGGCGAATGCCGACTGTTGTACTAAAAATGTTGTTTACCTAGCTCATTGCCAAAGGTGCTTCAAATTCTATGTAGGGAAAACAGTCTTAAAGAGAGAATTAAGGACCATCTTTATTGCATTCACAAAGGCCACGACTACAGTGCTTTAGCAAAACATGCATCACAGACAGATATGACGCATTCATTTTTATTTCAAGTCTTACATGTAGTACATTCCAGAATACGTGGGGGATGTGGTGAATCGCAGAGAGGTAGTCAAGTTGGAATGGATATTAAGGTTGGGTGCACATCAGGCCATGGGCCTGAATGATAATGTCCCCCTCAAACCTTTGCTTAGGTCTAGACGTTTGAAGCAGTAGGGTTCCCACTATTGTTTTTGTTTGCATTACATTGCCTACTTTGTTTGTTAGAGGGCTTGTGTGGTTAATGACAGTCATATTTTATGATGCCATTTGAGATTTTATGATGCCATCCAAGTTTTTATATTTAAATATATTACAGTTAGCCAGTTTTTAATGCGTTATGTGATTTTTTGCTTTTTTCACATACTCATGTTTCTATATATTGTCAAATATATTTTTAATATGTATTTTGATAGTTTGTTTCATAATGTATATGTTGCTTTAAAATACTAAATTGTTGAGCATCATGTGATGCGTTTCTTTTAACTTTAAATAGGTTCTTTTTGATGCTTGAAGTTGTCTGATGAAGCGGTCTTTTGGAACCGTGAAAGCGCTTACGTGTGTGTGTGTGGGTGTGCGCAATAAAATCGTTTTTGTTTCTGTACTTGGTAGTTCGATTTTCCTTTATTGTTTGTTCCTGCCAGCTATTGGGATTCAGCTTGTACATGTACTGGAAAATGTTAAATGCATGAGAATATTCCATGTAAAGACAGAGTAGAGTGTGCCTGTGCCTTTGGACAGGCTACATCAAGCTGCTAAAGAATTCCATCTCTTGCTTTCCCAAATCCTGCGGTTATATTACTATTTAAATCCAGTGATTGTAACCAGCTACAGTCTGGAGCAAAGCAGTTAAGAAAACAACAATGATGGAGCCGATATTTCTGTTTTTGGATTCACCTTCAGTGGTTGTGAAAGCTAGAAAACAATTTGTTCCATTTACAAGATGACTGCAGAGGGAATATCTATTTTTTAATCCTTAATATGAAAGTATAAACAATTTGGAAACAGATTTGCTTGTACTAAATAGGATAAGCTGAAAATGAATGTACTTTGGAATCTTCTGCTGAATATGGACTGTCCAGGTTTCCTTGAGTTTCTTCTCATGATCAATGCATTTTAATTTTGTTTTTCACCAGCCTTCCTCATATTGCCATGGACGTCCATCTCTTTCACTCTATGCCCAATCTGACAAGTCTTTTTTTAAGCTTTTTAGGTAAGAATTAAGAATAATAAATGTATCTATTGATGTTTCAAAGAGTGCACAGAATCGGCTCTCTCGAAACAGGAAAACTCTTGGTTATATTAACTCACTACGTCCGAGTGATGCCTGCAGGTGGATCTGCAGTTACCTCCTACTGTATCTCTACACGTCAAATATTGCTTGTTGCGATAATTCCAAAACCATGCTACATACAAGGTATCAGAATATTTTATTTTGAAGCATACATGATGGCAAACAGTTGCGTTGATATTTGACATATGTCAGTGAGCATTTGTTAGAACTGTAAGGTGATAACTTCATTTTTTAAAGGCTCAAGCCACACCCACTGGGAGTAAAAGGTACACACTCAAAAGAGCTGTACCGGAAGGAATGAGTTAAGAGAAGGCATGAAGATCTTATTCTTGTGCTGGAATTACATATTGAAAACGTGGTCTCAAAGCACAAGTCTCTTGTGCAGACTTTTATGAGTGAAGGACTCTTGATATAAACACAGGTGTTTAAAGATTAAATAGAAGATGCCATGTCATATTTGTATCAAAACATTTGCTAAAATATTCCACGTTAACATCTGTTTTTACTCAGACAGGATTTACAGAATCAATACTTTTTTCATACTCTGATCATTTAGTTTCATTATTAACTTCCACCAATACGTCAAAAGGTACACATTTTTAAAAGAAAGCTCCTACTCTCTTTACTTAGATAGAAACTATGTCCATCAAAATGCTACTCACTTCTTTTAGCAATATATTAATTCTCCCATTTCTTCTGGCCTAAGATGGGACTCATTTAAATATTATATATTTGCTCATATTCAAATATACTCAATAGCTAAAAAGATACCATCGGTACAGATAAGTAAAACAAATGCTCGACTAGAATAAAACTGTTAACTATTTGTAATTAACTATCAATCTGGAAAACTAGAGACACAAAGTATATTTTCAGTGCTCTTAATACCTATACCACCTTACTTGTCTGCTATCCCTAAGTCTGCCCTTGCCCTTAGTTCAACCTTACCCATTACCTTACAAAATCACTTTTCCTACAAGTATTATTAAAAAAAACAAGACAGTTGCACATACTCTTTATACACCAGTACTCATACATATCAAACTAACCGCTTATCCTAGCCCTTATTCTAATCATAACCTGCAAGCATACACACACCCCAATGCCAAAATTCTCGGTACATCCCATAGTTTTGTCTTTAACCCAGACAGACACTAACTGTAACTCAAATCACACCCAAGACAAACCAGTTGACATTCCTCAGCTCCATGAACTTGGCACATAAAGTGCTTTTCTGATTTTTTTTATTTTTTAAGACAGTATTATGGTTTGGCAAAGTCAGCAATGACAAAGCCAACAGCAACTGTTGCCATCATATTTCATTATACATTGCTTCATTTCAGTTAATATTTTCCATCATTTATTCCACTCCAGTCAGATTTCATCTCAAATGTACAGTTAATTCTGGCACGGTTTTCTCTCCTACAATTTTCTCTCACTGTTGGTGGAGATGAGAATTTTTTTTCCTTTGCTCAATAAAAACATATTATTCTGGAATATTAATATTAAATGTTCACCACTATCACTTATTACATGTGTTAGACAATTATGATCACACAATTCCAAAACAAAACTATTTTGACATCTATGGTAAATGGGAAGCAAACCCTCTATCATCTTTCCTACAGTAAAATCAGTACAGTTATAATTTGAAATTCTTGGTGTTGGTAATAAGTAAAATACCCAAAATATTTTAAAAAAATATTTAACCCCCCCCCCGTATCATCTTTTTTTGTCCCAGTAGTGGATTGCTTTCCATTTGCAACTTTTTTTTTGTTAATAACCGTTTATATTCACTATTTTTCCATAATATGCATGCTCATTCAGAACCATAAAGGAACAGTTGAATGACACTGTTGCTTAATGCCCACACAGGATAACTGTTTCTTCCAGGAATAAATATATTCTACTCTTCACTAGAGAGAAAAAAAAAACAGGATAAGGGACTTAGACTATTATACTTTTCTTCAAGACTGAACACACTACTGCCTTTACAATTAAAGAATTCCCTTTAATATGTCAGTCTAAATTCTTTCACAGCTGTACTGAGGCACAAGTGCAGTTTCAAGAGAGTGAATTACATACTCTCTGAATGTAACTGGATCTTATCCATACTAAAATTGGCAAAACCTGGCCTACTTTGCAGTCTATCAAAGGATTTTTTGTGGCTTCAGTTGCAATACAAGGCCTACAAAGAGCCTCAGCAAGTAGTCTGCTTTTTAACGTGTGTTGCAAGCTTGACTCAATCTGAACAAAGACAGTCTAGCTTTCACATCACAGATCATCAAATTACCCAACATTCACAAAGCTGAATGCACTTCAAAAATGTACCTTGCACAAGTAGCCTTTTTTAATATTTATACTAGTCTATATCACCCTATTTCATAAAAAAATATTAAATACATTTACACAAAAGAAAATTGTCTTTACAACCGGTAAAGTATCAGTATTCAGTTATTTCAAATAATAAATCACGCATTTTTACAAATCTGGAAAGGAACCATGAATGTTATTTCCTTAATGATAATCATTTCTAACTTTACATGCAACATATTCTTTTAAACTCCTGTTGCTGCTTTCAGCTGGCCCCAACACATTCAAATCGTCTTCTTCTCCTTTCGGCTTTTTCCCGGTTAGGGGTCGCCACAGTGGATCACCTGTCCGCTCAGGATTGGCAATGGAGTTTTACGGTGTTGAGTTGCCAGCCTGGCGCCCAACCTTCCACAGAAGGTGCACGCACCCACGCCTAGGGCCAGTTTCGAGTATCCAATCCACCTACAACATGTCTTTGGGATGTGGGAGGAAACCGGAGCACCAGGAGGAAACCCAAGCGACCACAGGGAGGACATGCAGACTCCACACAGAAGGCACCCCAGCAGAGGATTGAACTGAAGAACTTCTTGCTGTGAGGCGGCAACGCTAACCGCTGCACCACCACGGCCATCCACAATGAAAAAGAATGAAAGTACTTATACTAATTGCTAGAGGAGCTCCAATGGTGATAGTAGAGGGAAAAAGATAGTAATGACAGATTTGCAGTAGTAAGGGACAATTTGGCAAGGGAGGAGGACTATGTTGGCATATATTTATATTCCACCTAAAACTGTTATTATGGAGCTTAAGAAACTTTTGGGAGAAATAATCAGCTTTCAATAGAGAATTATTACTTTTAACTGGGGAACTGGAACTTGATTTGCAAAACTGAGGATGCATCTGGGGGACCTAGAAGGGAAAATGGAACAAAAGATGGTAGATTTCTGAATAAATTTAAGAAAATATTTTGTATGAAAGACGTGAATTCACTAGTAGGAACTTGGAGAAATGTACATATTCCACAAGGTTAGAGGTTAAACAATTTTTCATTTCTTTATCTGTTTTACATTCATTTTAACAGTCTGCAGCTGTTTTAGTGAAGCTCTTTAAGCCCATCAGTAATTCCCAGTAAATAGCTCCACTTTATTTTGCCATTTAAGTGGTCTAACTGTTTGTATTAAATCTTAGATTCTTGTGAGGGGAGTAACGGGCTAGTTTACAAGTTGCATTTAGGTTAAGGCAGTTCCAGGTCAGTCAGCAACATAGGTAAGTATTTAAATGTCCCCATCTGCCATTTTCTTGCTGTGCTCAAACATAAATGCATCTCATCTTGTCCGTCCCATATGACAATTCAACTGTGTAATTTGCTACCCCTCTTTTACTGGCTGCTGTCAGCAAGCATACAAGTGTCATTTTACAAATTATATCCTCTTAAGTTGTTAAAATACATTTACCCTCTTACTGTATCCCACTGTGCCAGAATATTGACTGTCCACTAAGCCAATCTGTATTGCTCTTAAATTTGGTGTCTCTTTGGTTGCCAGACCTTACTAAAAATTTGTTTTTGGTAGCACCTCCCACCATCACATTATCTGCTTATACTTGTAAGCATTACAAGATCAAACTGGGAAATTCAGGTTCTGACTGCTAAAGCTTGAGATAACATTTCTTTCATACAGTCCTACCTGCTCAATGCTATATTTTCTTTACTTATATAAACACCCAAGCAATGAATGGAAGGTTGGCCTGCTAGTTGCACCTCTGTTGCCAGCCTTTTGGTACTAGTACCCTTAGAGAATTTATAAACTACTTTATGTTCTCAATAAATGAACTTGCATGCAACACTAACATTTTATCTGTGAGAGGTGTAACTACTTATCCAGATGCCTTCCTCTAACCTACAAACCTTCCTTGTGAACTTGATACACCTCTGCCGTGCTTAATCTATAATCACACCAAAATATCTTAAGCAGAGACTGTAGAAATCAATCACCTCATGATGACCTCACAGAGTCACAGTGGAGCTGACTTGTCAGGCACAATGATATGTCGCACACAAGGCTAGACAAGTAGAGGGTTATAATATGTTGCCTTCTAGTTATCAGGCCCTGAGGACCCTCACTCAGGACAAACATGACTGACATGTTACTGGTACATGTGGAACTCAATGACTTGAGACATAAAACTCTAAGGAAATTGCAGATACATATCAGAACTTTCCATGTACGTCACAAATGCAGGTTAAACACTAAACCTGAGTGGAATCCTTCCTTCACCTCAAATGACGCCATGACAAAGAGAAAAGATAATAGACTTAAATGAATTATTAAATAGCTGATGTTATTCCAGGGGGATCTAGTGTGTGACAGCATGGGACAAGATTCTCAACAGTCCAACTTACTTCTCTAAGTATGGACTGCAACCATCGTTTCACAGCTTTCACATACTGGCCAAAGCATTTCCTGCCCCTTTAGTGCTTTGCAAGAGAGTCCAGTTGATGGACATTCCAATATAATCAACACATCACCAAAAATGGATCACATTAAGGTGGCTTTCCTCAATGTCAGAAGTCTGAATGATAAATTGCCTAATCCTGAGGCACTCCTGCACTTATGGAAAAAAAAAAAAAAAGTCCGAGTAGCTACGCAGACATGGATGAAGTGCAAGACAGCACTCCCTCTTTATCGGGGTTTTGGCTTTTCATGCATTCAGGCCCAAAGGCAACTGCGGCTGAAATGCCATATTTATCAACAAACATATTCCCTCTAAGCAAATCCCCTGGGACTTGCAAAATGAACTCCCTAAACTACAGACTCTAGACAGGATTAATTAACTAATTGTTTCTTACATAACAACTTATTTGCCCCCTGACAGCCATGGAGGATTCCTCTGTGAAATAAATGACTCCTTATTTTTGATTTTAACTACCCTTCAACAAAATCTGATATATACACCACCAATGAAGGACACACCCAAAAAATTCCTAGCCTTAATAAAATGTTCCCTTGAGAAATTGGTAAATGCTACTAGATGACACAACATTCTTAACCAGAGACTTACAAATTTGGCCACTTCTTAGACTACTCCTCTACTATTTCCCTTCCCAGGAAATCTGAACAAACGTGATCTCCTCCTTTAAACTCTCAAAAAGCTCTTACACCAACTCCCAACAAATTAAAGGACTACAACCTTAAATTTGTTAAATGGCGAGAGGATTCGGAAAATTTGTATGGGAAGGCCTTAAAAATTTGAAAACTCCCTATATTAGTTTCACAATCTCAAATTGAGAACACCAGAGAAGCCAAACAAAACCTCCTTATCTAAAGTTGAATTTTTAATATTTTGGACTTTACCTCAACAAAACACTGATTATGCACCATAGCATAACATAGCACCTCCATACTGTAGCAGTGGTGCTAGACACCATGGAATTCAGATAAGGCACCACCTTTAGTTGGAAGTGCAGCAGATAGTTCTACCACTGTCTGCACAAAAACAAAAAACATCCACAGAAGTCTGACAGTTAAGACTTTGAAATGTCAACGGGGATGAAGAAAATATTCTCTTACCAAGTATATTCAATACCTTTCCTTCTTTGTCCAGAAGGAAGGATTGGAGGACACCAGACATCTGACCCCAGCTGAAGTGGATATAGCCACAGGGTCAGACTTGGTGGGAAAACAAATGTTTGTTAGGCTTTACAAAGTTCCTCAAACTATCTGCCTTTTTGGAAAATGAAGGCTGAGAATCAGGATTGTTACAACCAGCATTAAATACATTCCCCAAGCCAGACACTACTGGAGGTACGGAAGTAGAATGAGGCAGAGCCTACTTATAACATACAATATCTCAACAACTCAAGGGAAACATCCATTTGTTCCCATAAACACACTTTATTTATCCTGTCTACTTCTTAAGAAAAAGAAAATACCACCAAAAAAAGTAGTGAGGAACGAGTTTCCTCTGAATCACAGATATGGGTTTGGGAATCTCAGAAAAGAAGCGCTGCCTCAGTCTAAGTATCAGACATGTCTTTTTCAAAAATGCCTCTGCTGACATCTTTTTCAGGTAAGGATTTCTGAACATCAGTATTAACAGCCTGTAATAATTTTATTACCTTAGCTAGGAAGTTATCTTTTCTAACAGACACCATATCTTCAGATGAACAATCTTTAACCTTTTGTTTTTGTATTTACAGGAATAGCTGAAGACAGACTCAGGAAAAGTACTTCTGCCACATCAACAGGTCTCTGTCTTTGGCTACACTGAGCAGCATCTCCTGGATTGAGTACCTCCCTGTCCCAGAAAAGATGGTTCTCCCATGCCCAGACCAGACATTGAAACAGCAGAAGAGGATGTGGCTAAGCCCCAGGTCATGATGGCTGAAAAGATTACACCACAGAGAACTGGAGACATAAAGGAGTCTCGTGAGGAATGACAAACTACCATTGCAGTCTCATCCACCATCAACTGAGCCTTTGACAGCCTGTGGAGTCAGCAAGGGATTTATGGTTACGTTTTTTCTTTTGCGGTACAAAGCGAGACAGACCAGCAGAAGCATGGCAAATATCCATGCTGTGACTGGAGAGGATGCTTCAAACTCAGTAAGCTTTGCTGAACTAAGTCAGTTGGAAGGGAAGTTGTCGGTGTTCACAAGCAGCACACTTCAGCATTACTGTGCTTGGGAGACTGTTAAGCAGCACATGAAATTCCGGTCATAAAAAAACCTGTTGCAAAACTGAGTCTGACAGGAAAAAAATGTCAGGTACCTCGTCAGACAGTGAACTCATGTACTAACATAGCCCGTAATAGTTCTTTCCTGAATAAAGCACCTTCTAAATCTTAAATAAATAAATAAAAAAAAAAACAAACAGGATAACCCATGACAGGACAGACGATTTAACACATACAGGCGTGCACGTACAAATCATGGGCTTCATCAAGTATTTAAAAGCTCCAATATGTTTGTGTCTTTCGGCTTTTCCCGGTTAGGGGTCGCCACAGCGGAACTACAGTCCGCTAATGATTGGCAGTAGATTTTTACGTGCTGGCTTGCCAGGCCTAACACACAACCTTCAACGAAGGAACGCCCATTCACGCATGTCGCCACACAGAAGACGCTCTGAGAATCGAACGGGCAACGTCTGTGAGGCAACAACGCTACCGCAGCACCACCACCGCAGTTTAAAAGCTCCACTATACATTTCTTAAATAAAATAAGTTAAATCACATGATCGATGATGCAAGCTTCTCGGCTTCAAAACAAAGGCAAGACTCATTCATACCAGGTGTATTCAATGCATTTATCCTGCTGATCCATTCACATTCACAGGCTTCAGTCTTATTTACAATATCACCCTTCCTAATCCCGCAAGCAATTGTAAAACAAAAAACAAACTGTGGGATATGCCCATCAATGAAACATACTTCGCTTAAGCATTATGATATTAAGAAGTTTATATGCTGAGCTATCCTCATAGCCTTCTATTAGTTTTCCCTATATAAAATAATGTGTAAATAGTACACTTAGCCATATATACTAAATTCATACTATCGCAGTCAGCATGGTGAGAAAACTCACATGTATGTTGAGGTATAGGATATATAAAAAAATCTGTAGCATCACTATATTGGCAATAATTACATTTCATTCAAGTAACTCAAGCTACTCAACGCTAGAAGTCTAAACCTCAAAATGCACTCACTCGAGGCATTCCTGGTTCAAAGTTTTGGAGAGCACCCCTGCATTACCAGGCTATAACTCATACCATACCTTTCAGCCATCTAACCTAGACCGGAACACCAAAGATGGAGGTGTGTCCATATTCGTTAAGGATATACACACCTCCAGGCTAGATGCCCAACATAAAGCGTCCAAAACTATCCAAGTGCAAGTAACTCTGGGCAAAACTGCAATCCAAATTGTAGCTTGCTACAGATCTCCCACCATGCCCCAGGACTCCCACTCTTCTTTTCTTGATATAATGGAAAATATTATAGTTCAACCAAACATCCTAATAATGGGTGATTTCAACTACCCCACCATTAACTAGGAAAACTACTCACGTACAAACTCCTTTGCTCAATGCTTTCTAGAATTCATAAACTCCAATGCCCTGGATCAACTTATCCACACCCCCATCAGGGGCAACAATATCATAGACCTAGTCATTACCAACATGAGTGACCGGTGTTCCATGCCTGAAGTCAATTCTTCGTTGGTCAGATCCGACCACAAGCTAATCACCATAGATATTCACATCCTGCCCACCCTACCCCCCATTAAGGAAACCACTGAAAAAAAATTTCTCCAAAACCAACTTCATGCTTAAGACAGAAGTGGCAAACTTCACGACATCCATGCATATAGGCAATACAGTTATGACTATAAAATCCTACACAAATGCACTCTATAAGCACTTACATGAGTGCATGATTGTGCTATCCCTAACAGAACCAAGATGCTGTCCTCCAAAAAAAGGAAGCCGATCTGGTGGTCCCCTGCTATAAGCAAACTACAACAGAAGGAAGAAACTGTTGCAGGAGAGTGTAAAATCCCATGAGTGGAGGAGCTCCCTGGTCAGCCTCAGTAAGAAACCAAGATACCTCAAAATCCTCCAAAGCTAGCTATGAAAAGAAGATTGCCACCGATTCTAAGGACAACCACAAAGCATTCTAAAGACAACCACAAAGCATTCTAAAGCTATGTCCAGAATCTCAATGGCAACACCCAGGTCTGCTCCGAGTTACAGCACAATGGCACGAAAATTACAGAACCAACTGATACCACCAACATTCTGGCTGACAGGTTCAGTGCTAACTTTACTCCCCTCTCACCCCCTAAAGGGCCCATATCTATAATAGGAAGAATTCAGAGCCCCTACAATCACAACTGCGCAGGTAAAAAATGCACTCTCCAAAGCCAAGAACACAGCTTCCATGGGACCGAGCAACATCTCAGCCTGCGTTCTACACAAACTTCAGAATGAACTGGCCCCGTTCCTAAGCACCCGTACCTAAGCACCATGTTCAATCATAGCCTCACGTCAGGCTTTGTACCTAGTGAATGGCACACAGCAACAGTTACACCACTCCACAAGGGGGGGGCCACCACGGACCCCGGGAACTATCGCCCTATCAGCCTGACAAGCCTGGTCTGCAAGGCCATGGAACTCATAAACAGACACTGGTAACCTCCAAACTCTGGACCCCACCCAGTTTGGGTTTGTGAAAGGCATATCATGCCTCCTGAACCTGATCGACTTCTTTGACTTCTTCTCCGACCTCGGATCCGAACCGGCAGCTTTCCAAGATCTGAGCTCCTAGCTCCTCCCCCTACCCATAATCCCTTGCTACCAACCACATTACCTCAGATCGGTTATTTTGCCCTATAGGCTAAAGACGGAGAAAAATCTCCAAAGTAACAATACCTTACCGAGGTTCGGGGGATGGCGGGGGGGGGGGGGTCGGTTGCAGACAAATTAAGTATCTACTCAGATGGAACGTTATGGTGAGTACATAACTTCTTTATCTGAAGTAGTTACTTCATTTGATCTGTAACCTGTGGGACAGAGTCCCCAGCTTACCTAAGACCCTGGGTGGTCCCTACGGAAGGATATTCCGAAGCACCGCGGATCCAAAGGAAGCCCTACTTCTGGAAATCATGTCCAGTTTGTAATGAGAAATGAACGTGTGGGAAGAGGACCAGGTAGCTGCTGAACAAATATCGTCTACCGGAACTCTAGACCAAAAAGCCGTCGAGGTAGCCACAGATCTAGTAGAATGCACACGCACACCAATCGGAGCTGGCTTCCCAGATGAAGTGTATCCCTGTCTAATACACTGAGAGATCCAATTTGCCACTGTCACCTTAGAAATTGGTTTGGCCATGGCTGACTTAGCATAAGAAACAAACAACTGGTCTGACTTGCGAAAATCTTTAGTCCTATGCAAGTAAAAACATAGTTGTCTGTGTACATCCAATTTGTGCAATGTGTATTCACCCTTGTTTTGGAAATTCGGGAAGAAAACAGGAAGATTAATAGACTGATTAATGTTAGCCTCTGTGGCTACCTTAGGCAGAAAGGAAGGATTAGTCCTGAGGGCCACTCTATCCTTGTGAAAAATAAGGTATGGATGCTTAATGCACAGAGCTTGTAATTCTGAGACTCATTTGGCTGAAGTAATAGCGACCAAAAAGGCCGTTTTCCAAGATAAGAATTTCAATGGCACTGAGGCTGCCAGCTCGAAAGGTGGTCTTGTTAATGCTTGCAAGATCAAGGTAAGATCCCATGGAGGAACTGCCGGCTTAATAGGGGGCTTTAAGAGAAACACGCCTTTTAAGAAGGTCTTGCATATTTTTGCTGACGCCAAGGAATCTACGCCATCCCCCACGTGATAATGAGAGATGGCTGCTAGCTGGACCTTAACGGTGGACGCACTAGCTCCTTGTCTAAAAAGAAAGGACAGGAAGTCCAGGATAGTGGGAATAGGAACCGTAAAGGGATCCAATTCCTTCTCCTTTGCCCAGATGGAAAAGCGTTTCCATTTACTGTTGTAGAGCTGTCTGGTGGATGGCTTATGAGCTGCCACCAGAATGGCCTTAACAGGGGACGAGATACCGGGAGTCCTAGCCATTAATGGAACTGGATCAACCAAGCCGGAGATTGACCAGGTTCGGAGTGTGGCATCTCGTCGGATGCGAGATTAGGTCTGGTCTGGGGTCCAGAATCCATGGGGGAGCCACACTGTGAGACTGCAGAAAGGGGAACCAGATTTGTCGAGGCCAGAATGGGGCTATGAGAATTACTCTGCTCCCCAACCGACAGGCTTTCTGGATGAATTTCATCATCAGAGGAAGAGGAGGATACGCATAAAGGAGACCGGGCGGCCAAGCATGAACCAGAGTGTCCCTGGGGGATTCCCCTCTGGGGAACTATCGCAAAGTAATCGCTGCATTTTGTGTTTAGGGGAGAAGCGAAAAGGTCGCAGCAAGGTTGACCCCACTTGAGGAATATCTGCTTCGCGACAGAAGGATTCAGAGACCACTCGTAAGGGCTGAGGAATACCCGACTTAACTTGTCCGCTAATATGTTGGACCGTCCCGGAATGTGCGTTGCTATCAGAAAGCGGTTGGTGGAAATCACCCATTCCCACACTCTCATGGCTTCTCGACATAGGGGGTAAGATCTGGTCCCTCCCTGTTTGTTTATATACCAGACAACGGACATGTTGCCTGTCTGGATTGCAATAGTCCCCAGAGGAAGAAGGTGATGAAGAGCTTGCAATGCCAAAAGCACTGCCCTCATCTCTAGGGCGTTGATATGCAATGCAATCTCTACGAGGAGTCCACGTGCCTTGGACGGAGTTGCCTGCATAATGCCCGCCCCACCCGAGGCAGGAAGCGTCAGTGGTCAACGTGGCTTTGACTGGGGGAAATCACAAAGGGTCTCCCTTCTTTGAGTTCCTGAGCCTGTAACCACCAAAGAAGGGAGTGTCTGCACGCCCTGCTCAGGGGAATCGGCATGTCTAAGGGATGGACCGATAGTGACCATTGGACCTGGAGAGTCCACTGTAACACTCGCATTCGCAGAAGGGCATGAAGAGAAAGGCCGATCGCTGCTGACATAGACCCTAGCGCCCTCAGGACTAATTCTGCTGGAGGAGCGGGGCTCCAAAGAATGTCTGAGATTTCGAGAGACAAATTGTTCAGCCTGACAGGTGTAAGAAACACTTTGGAGATCCGAGTATCCAACCTGGCCCCTATGAAATCTAGGGCTTGAGTGGGGCACAGGCAGGATTTCTTTAGATTCACTGAAATGCCCAAACAACGGGCCAGAGAGAGGGCGTAATCTCTCGCCACAACCAGTAGATGCCTGTTGGGGGCGGTGAGGAGCCAGTCGTCTAGGTAAGGGAACACCTGAATGCCCTGGAGTCTCAGGTGGGCTGCAACCACTGCCATGACTTTGGTAAACACTCTGGGGGCTGAGGTTAGGCCAAATGGAAGAACCCTGAACTGATAATGACTGGCTCCTAGCCGGAAGCGGAGGAACCTCCTGGATCATCTGTCCATTAGTATATGGTAGTACGCATCTTTGAGGTCTAACGAGCACATCCAGTCGTTCTCCCGCAGAAGGGGGAGAATAGATTGGAGGGTGACCATCCGGAACTTTTCCTTGGGTATGAACAGGTTCAGGGACGAGAGGTCTAGGATGGGTCTGAGGTCCCCCGTTTTCTTTGGCACCAAGAAGAACCTGGAGTAATAACCCAATCCGGACTGATCTGGGGGGACGGGCTGGATGGCTCTTTTTCTTAGCAACTCTGAAATTTCCAGAGCCGAGGACTCCCTCTGATGGGGTGGAACATCGGGGAGACTTTGGGTTTGGGGGGGGGGGTGTAAATGGTATAGTGCAACCTCTGGATATAATCCGGAGCACCCATCGATCTTTTGTAATGGACTCCCAGTTTGACAGGTGCTCCGATAATCGCCCCCCGACTGCCTCCAGAGAGGAACAGTCGGGCAAGCCCTCAGGGCTGTTGCGCGGGTCTGTCAGAGAAAGGTTCTCTAGACCCGAAGTTACGCGGCCCCCCTCTGCCTCTGGGCCGGCGTCCACCTTGTCCTCCTTTGCCTCTAGAGAATGAGTTGTCCGCAGCAGGACAGGATTGCTGAAATTTACGGAACCACAGCTTCTTTTGCTCCCTCTGATTCCTGGAGAAGGATCTTTGGGGGTTAGAGAAGTGGATGCCGACGGCCGACAGCGTCTTCCCATCCTTTTCGTTTTGGACTAGCGTGTCACGAACTGTTGAGCCAAATAAGGCCGAACCGTCATAAGGGGCGTTCGCGAAGGACGCCTTAAAGGGTTCCGTGAAGTCCCAAAGGCGGAGCCAGGAGTGATGTCGCAAGACCACTCCAGCTCCGCTAGCTCTAGCGGCTCCTTCTGTGGCATGGGAAAGAAGCTGCATAGATGTATTTGATATGGACTTTAGAGTGGCCATTCGAGTCTCAAAAACCTTTTTGTCTGGGACCGACATGGACTCCGGAGGGGCTGCAGCGTATTCCTTAATTAAGTCATGCTGTAGCCTAATGGTGTGTGCCATGTAGTTCAGCGAACTTTTGGCAAAGGTTGCTGAAGCAAACATCCGCTTCCCAATACGGTCCAATGCCCGGGACTCCTTGTCTGGAGGATGGACCAAAGAACTTTCCTGGGCAAGTTCTTTCCTAGTGGCCGCCGCCACCAACATAGCATCAACCAGCGTGCCTTTGAACCAAGAAGGTCTATCAGAGGGAGGGCTGAGGACCTTGTCAGGGCATCTAGGGATAGGCTCCACGGTGTCGGGCTCTTTCCAAGCCCTGGTGGTAATTAGATCCACCAAGGGGTCGGTTGGGGGGGGGACACCCAGGAGGTAGATGGGCCTGCCTCAAAGGCCTCCAGAAATACAGACTCATCCAGGGAGGGCTTTTGGGCAGACCAACCCCCTCTTATACTCAACATTTCCATGATGTCTCCGAAGGAGACATCTTCAGGGGGTGACCTTGGGGAGCCCTCCGTATCATCCAAATCCATATCCGTGGTAATGGACTCTGGGGAGTCCAGGTGCCTCCTTTTGCACAGATGCTTCCGAGGCGCCTCTTCGGCGGGACTGTCCGAAGAGGGCTCGTCTGCAGGGTGGTGTTCCTCCATAGGAACCAACTGGAGGGCTTGGGCAGGCTGTCCAGATGGACGGATGATCGAAGATAGACCCTGATACAGTGGGGGCACGGGTGGATCCGAAGGCCCGGTCGGGGACCTGGATGACCTCGACAGTACCCTCTCCACTACCTCAAAAGCCGAGGGAGATTCACTGTCCCCAGCCTGAGAAAGTAACCTCCCTGGCTCCGAGGATAGGATCGGGGTCGGAGCCGAAGCAATCGGACCCGAGGTAGTGGTGCGCTCCAACCCAATCGATGCCGAAGACACAACCACCCCCTCGGATCCGATGCTCAACCCTCGGCCCCGAGAGCTCAGATCCGACAAGCTCGAAGGTATAGTCGGCGAAGACACAACCGCTATCGGCGCCGACGTATCCCCGGGTCCGAAAAGGCCTGGATCAGACAACTCTGAGACCCAAAAACGGGTCGGAGAAGGAGCGATTGGGGCAAATATGGGGGCTGCACTCCCTCCCAAAGGGGGGGGGGAGGCAAGAGCATCCCCATCTGCATCTGGGTCTGCAGAAATCTTCGCATCATCCGATCCATGTCTGCTTCGGAGATGCTTCGAGTAGGTCATGCAGAGGTAGTTGAGGCGGGCCCGGAGGGCCGCCTCGAAGACCTCGAGGGAGACCTATCCTCTTCCTCCGGCTCCGGAGAAAAAGAAGGTGAACGGAGCAGAGAGGACGAGGATCCGGAGACCCTCACAGGGGACTTCAGGATTTTCTCAGGCGGAGCCGAGGGATGAGACTCGGCCCGCCTTTTTGATTTGTGACCCTCTCTGTCCTTGTGCTTCTTCTCCCTGTGGGAAGAAGCACTAGATTCCACAGAGCAGGTACCTGATAAGGGAGGTTGAGTCCCAGGTACAGCTAATGGAGTAGCCGACGCCGAAGCTACAGTAGTAGCTTGAACCCGGCTGGGAGAGGAAGAAGAAGCTGATTCCTGGGGAAGTTTTCCCGCCAGGATCAGCTTGTTCTTCCTGTCCCTGAGTGCCCGAGGGTTGAAGGCCGCACATATCTGGCAGGCCTCCGAAAGAAGGGCTGCCCCCAGGCACAAAACGCACCGAGTGTGGCCATCAGCTGGGGAAAGCTTGTGGCCACACTTAGTACATTTTGAAAATATGGCCTTAGATTCAGCCATAAAAATCTCTCACACACACACCCAAACACTAGGGGGGGAGGGGGAGAGAAAAAGTTAAACTAAAGGGAAATTAGTTTATTTATTTATTTATTTTTTTAAAAGGGTTTTTAGGTTTGAATTTTAAAACATACACACACAAGTTTAAACAAGAAAAAAGAGTCTATAATTAAAACAATCTCACCAGGCCAGGAGCTCTTCACTATGAAGCAACTGTCTTTAGCCGCGGCAAAAAACGATCTGAGGTAATGTGGTTGGTAGCAAGGGATTATGGGTAGGGGGGAGGAGCTAGGAGCTCGGATCTTGGAGCTTGGAAAGCTGCCGGTTCGGATCCAAGGTCGGATCCGACTACCCACAGGTTGCAGATCAAATGAAGTAACTACTTCAGATCGCCCCTTTTGGAATGTACCTCACAAGACATCTGCAACAACTGGAAAGGCCACAGAAGTACCTCCCAACGAGGATTACAGACCTCAAACAGATGTTCTACATCAACAGTCTCAAAAAACTCCAGCTTTACTCTGTAGCATATCGCCTACTCCGAGGTGATCTCTACCTAACATACAAAGCTATGGCAAACCCAGAGCTGCTGGACATGTTACACCTAAAGAAATCCCAATCCCTCCGGGATACATGCTCTAGGGACCTAAACTTTGTCACCACAATAAATAGAACATGCTGGAGGGATAGATTCCTGTCCCAGAGACTTCTCATACTCTGGAACAAGCTACCTATGTCACGCAGAGTTCCTCATTAGCACTCCAAGAAAAATCTTGAGGAGTGGATGGGAATTAGGAAATTCACCCCAGGGATCACTTCTGTGGTTCTGCTTGGCAGGGGCACAGGAAAATAACTTTCTTGGGTGGCAAAAGTCAGGGAACCTTGTTGGCTAGGCTTACATAGGCCCTAGGGCCGATAGCCTAGTACCTACCTATGAACCTATAAAAGTACCCTTACTTGCAGACTTGCATCTCTCACAACATTAACTGCTGAATTCAGCCGCCTATAAAACATAAAACTTTCTTTTTAAATTAAGTTTGTTCTGAAATACTATCCTAGGAGATAAACCAGCAATTTTTGCAATATCAGGTGAGGTCATTAAGAATGGACCAGTTATCTTTTCTAATATTTATAACAAATATTCAACTACTCGTAAAAGCCATAATATATGGAAGACTAGTATCACAATACAGCAAGATTATTCTAAAACTAAACTTTTTAAAAAAATAAAATAATATTTACACTACTAGTATGTTTTCTCATAAAAACAGCCCCAAAATAACAAAGATACAAAATAACAGCCCCTGACAAGAAACTTAGATAGTAAAGATACTGGGTTTTCTTAATATTAAAGATACTGGGGTTTCTTAAAGGGAAAGTACCTCTAAAAAAAGTTTAAAGGGCAATATTCTGTGAGGAAGGGTTCCCCACTGGGGACTTATCTGCCAAAACTGAAGATAAGGACTTGCTGCTGCTTCTGAAAAACCTCTGAGCTGCTTCTTCATGTGGTGACAAGGAAGTATTGAACAATCTACACCCTGACTGCTGATGTGTCCTCCACAGGGCTGCCCTAACAGCAGTAAGAGTGAAGGCCTGGGGGGGGGGGGATCCAGAGCTTTTGGAAACTGGATGACTTCTGCCCTGGACAGGACAACCAATATGGCCGAAAGGAGTACTACAGCAGTGGGATGGATGAACATCTAAGGCTGTGGATTGAAGAGATTAAAAGGCCTTAAAAAAACTTTAGCAAACTTCTACCATTTATCTCAAGGGTAGGAGGAGTTGGAGGTTTCTTTGAGCTTTTTTTTCTTAGTAGTGCCCAGATTAATAACTCTAGAGGTGTTGAATATCTGGGCCTCTATGAAAGAACCTGCCACTTCCTCTCTTAATAAAACCTGTGTACCCAGTCCATCCTTTCAAACCAAAGAAAATGGTCTTCTCCTTTCTTAAAACAGATGTCAATGTGTGCTCCCCTTTTACCAAACGTCCATTCTTAGAGGCTGTACCAGACTCCTAACCCTTAGTGGCATCCTGGGAAGCAACACCAGGAAGATCAAACTAATATAGCATGAAGGTCACATAATATTAGTCAGTCCCAAACAAGGAAAGTAAGGCTGAAAGAAGGGTACCTTCTTTAACATCTTCATCTTTTTCCCTACCTGAAGGGGAACATCTGATAAAGGGGAGTCAACAGCCATGGAGATCTGAGAGAGGGATTTAAAATCTCAGTTTTCTAGAAAAGTCTACTCAGCAGAATATGAATAGCCTTTGAGGTAAATGGCAGACAAAACACATGAACAGACATGGGACGATTCCTACAGACAAACGGCATAGACTGTGTTGGAATCCTTGTATGGGTGGGGGAGGAGGAAGGTTCTCTAAAGGGTACTTATCTGCCAAACATACTAGCTGAATGCTTAAACAGAAGATGCAGTACAGATGACATCTGACTGTACTCTTCAATGGCAAGAAAGTTCTGAATTTTTGCACCCATACATCACCATTTATCAGCACGCCCTTATACTTCAATGGACACATGGTGCATGAATAAAGGCACACCTAAACATTTTGTATATTGGTCACACATCCGATCCTTGGCAGGCTACATCCCATACAGTTTTATGATAATGCAACAGTGTTCGAATGATGACCATGTACTGAAACTACCAGAAAAATGGATTCCACAATCTGACAGTGCATCACCAGATAAGTGCAAAACCTTAAAACCAGCATAAAACAGGATGGTTATTTTATTACACCTCCTCCACCAGCACATCAGTGCTTGCTCCTCAGCTTACTAAGATGAA
This sequence comes from Protopterus annectens, assembly GCF_019279795.1. Taxonomy (NCBI): domain Eukaryota; kingdom Metazoa; phylum Chordata; order Ceratodontiformes; family Protopteridae; genus Protopterus; species Protopterus annectens. Next base: position 742,603,819 of record NC_056748.1, read on the forward strand.
AGCCCATTAACGAAACAGTACTCTGTTGCCTGCTTTGCCAACAAGTTAAGACAGGAGGACTTAGTTCCACAATGGCAATTCAGAATACCCAAATTCAGCCTTAGATGCCCAATAGCTCACATACACCTCTCTATCTACATGTTCAATTATTTAAGCCAGGATTGACAACAAATCATTATTCTTTGCCCGCACACACACACACACACACACACACACACACACACACACACACACACACACACACACACACACACACACACACACACTTTCCACTGCTGCTCTATTTTATGGCAAAATTTAAGAGAGCACCGCCGCAGAAATGAAACAAACTGTAGTTAATAAAAGTGTAAGGGGTTTCACTCCATCACCACTAAAGCTCAATGGTGGCAAATGGGGGGAGGAGGAGGATAAACTAATTCTGGGCATGTTAATCACAAAAAAATGTGAAGCATCTGCACACAAAAGGCAAAAAAATGCCTCGCCAGTGAACATAGCAGCTAGGCTGTAGAGACTGCTAGCTAACAGGAAATACCTGGATGGATGAGATGTGACAAAAATCTCAATGTATCACCTTATGATTTTTGAACAGTATGCCACATAAAGGGCATCCAACCTGCATTTATCTTGAAAGCAACCTGATCTCCAAGTGTGATCAAATGATCAGTCATCCCTCTGCAACTTGTGAAAGTCATGATCATGCCACTGTTCACAAGTCACAAGCGACAAGAGAATGGATGAACACAAACAGCCAATTGGATCAAACTCAGAGGAAACTGGATTGGTATAAATGGCCACCACATTACCCAGCTCATCAGCACCACAGTCCAACTGAAGCTTTATCAGGATAACAATGAGGTTACTACCTACTATATTTCATAAGTTGCTACCAGACATGTTTTTTTGAGTTCATGGTGGGGCCTGTGGTCTGCACATTCTCTCAACCTGCTGCAGCCAGAAATGCAACTTTCCAAGAGTTCATGGAGACAGCGCACAAGTCCAATTACTCATGGGCCCTTGCCAGGGAGGTGACCAGTTACCTTAAAAGTGATTAACCTTCACCAATCACTTGTGGCTAGAAATCATCCCCCCTCCCTATAAGACTTGACTATTTTTAAATGGTGACAACACACTGATGTCAGGAGGAGGATGTGCTACTTCAAAGTGTGGACGGCCAGAATAAGCAATATCCATGGCTAAAGGTCAACATACTTGATCACGCACAAGCAACATTAACCCAAATATTAAATGCTAATTAAATAAGTTTTTTTCCAAATTTTAAAATGATCATGGAGTTTCCTGATAAAAACTGCACACACACACACACACACACACACACACACACACACACACAAACACAAGAGCAAACAACTGCTTCTAGAGTCTCACTCTCGCTACACAGGAGTATTTAAAGTCGCATATAAACAGCCTAAACACAGTAATTTCATTTGGGAAGTTTGTTAGGAGGCAAACTGCCACCACAAAAAAAAAAAAAAAAAAAAAAAAGCAAATGGTGAGAGATTGCATAAAAACAGGCTCACTTAATGCCAGTCTGTGAAAAAAAATAATAATTTCATAGGTTCATAGTGCAGTAAATCCATGTCCACACAATTACGTAATAAAAAAAATCCCCAAACAGTACTAGTGGAAACTATCTAAAATAGTTCTTGGGGATTGTTTTAAGTTAGAGTGCATGAACACTTAAGCAGGGTGTACAATGAGGGATCAATATGATAGCAGCAGCTGTAAAATTCCTGCCATGTGAAAAAGAATAGAAAAAAAATATATACAGCAACGCTGCCTCTGTGGAAAAAAAAAGTATTACACTGGAAAGGGAAGAGAGTGATTAAAAATTGGCATCAGAAAATCTGTTACAGGTCCAAAAGGTGGTACATTTAAAAAATAACAGTCTTTATTATATCACACTCCTAGATGGGACTTAGATTTAACTGATAATGCTCAAAGACTGCAACCCAAGAAGCCAGTCAGCCTGGTACCTCCCAGTCATGAGGATGAAAGAAAATAAGGAAACAATAAATACAAATCAGCATATATTACGTTTTCAGTATTATCTGCAAAATCAACATGAACAGTACGGCTTCAAAGGCAATGCAAGTTTTAGTTACGGAAGGAGGCACACAAATAATGACAAAAAATGGTAAAGTAGTCTTAAATCAAACAGAATAATAATAGTCCATTTCCTAACAAGCAAAAAGACAACATATACTAATGAATGTGTAAAAGTATTCTAGTAAATTCAGCAGTGATCTTAAATCCCATGGGCAACAGCTAAAAATATCACCCCACCTGAGTACCATCTCATAAGATTACTCAACCAAAAATTATTGTAAAACAGAAGACAGAGAGAAAGATGGGGAGAGGGAGAGGAAAGCATGAGCTGGTGGATCAAAACAGAGCTGAGAGTTTACAGCAGCTCTTCAAACTACCATGTAGTCTTCCCCCTCAAAAATTAAAAACCCTATTTCGTTTTTGAAAAAAAAAAAAAGTATTTTTGTCCCAAATAAGTAGGTATTAGTACTGACTGGAAACTATCTCCAGCAGCCAAAAGCAGGTCTCTACACTGGTCCCACTACTTCTCAGTGAATATAATCCGGTCCAAGCTTTAATCAGAACAAACACGCAAGTCAGAAGTTTCAAATGCATAAAACCACCAACAGAAAGCATTTCTGAAAGAGTGGAGAGCTTTGCCCATTTATTCTTCCTACTTATAGCATGGATTTTAACTCATTGTCTGCATGACTGCAGAAAAACAGGAAAAAAGCAGCCCAAAAATGTTGAGTCATTGCTGCAACACACCTAGGGACAAAGCTAGCAGAGACTCCCTACGAAAAGCAGCAATTCAAGTGTTGCATGCTAGGGAATCAAACACAATGACTTGAAAATATATTCACTTAACACCTGACCACCAAGGAAGCTGTCCAGGGTCCACAGGTGAAAACAGCAAAAACACAAGATGAGACAACTTCATACAATCTTGTACAAATACTATTTTAGACTGATATCACAGAACTGGCTGACAATAGTACTAGAATGTAGCATATTGTGAAACACTTTCTTTAGATCTACTTCACTTGCCAAGTCAAATACAGCTGTTGTGGCTGATGTGGTAGAAGAATATTTAACACTAAACCTATTACCTGCTGGGACATCCTCCACTTAAAGGTATCCCATACTGGGGCAACTTGCACCTTTCAACTGCCCCTTCCAGCCCCCTAACCCTGGTCAAGGTTTGAGTAGGGCTCTGCCTGGTATACCATTTCTGCTAATTTTTTTTTTTTTTTGCCTTTTGGTTCCCAATGGGACAACATTTTAACTGACTCAACCCCAGTAATCCATGTCCACCCCAGATCCAGCACTTTGTCACCCTCCCAGACTTACTACTCCGTTATTACTGGGCCTAGTCATGAATCCTAAGGGCATCCTGGTGGCAAACCTTCTTTGCTTCCATCCTGTGTTGGGAGGGGAGTCATTAACCTTTTTTTGTCTGTTCTAAAAAACATCCAACACCCCTGAATAAGTGCTGTGTAATGATGGCTTCATTAAACAGCAGTGCAGCTTGGACTGATTTATTTTTTAAAGTATGTCTACATCCCAAGATGCAGGTGAAAAAGGTATGTTTTGGATTAGTCATCCTACCCAGCTAAGAAACAAGTTAAAATGTAATGATATTCTGCAGCAGCAGTATGCAGGTCACTTGCCATTATAGTGAAAATACATATACACTGATGTAATAGGTTACTGATAATAATGAAAACTGGAACATCGAGAAACAGTAGCTGACTTTTAAGTAAAAATGACTTACCACTGGCAGGTAGCTAGGATATTTTTCTCCAAGCCAGAACATGAACATCATGAATCCAATAAAGCCAAAAAGCTGTTTACACATGGATGCCCATGGTACTGGGGACGGTGAAGTGTCAACTCTGTTTCTAATATACATGTCAAAATCCCAGTGCATCTACAAGAAAGCAAAAAAAAAGAAAGATATACATATCTATTTCAAGATGGCAGGTGTACTATAAAGCACTACAATGGTGAAAGTAAACCCCGATGAAAGAGAAGAATCTAGGTTTTCATTCAGGTTTTGATTTAACACCCTCAAAGAAAAAAAACTTACTAAATGTATATGACAATATCAAAACTACAAATTTTACTCACATCATGTCAAAACATGGACTTCAACTAGCCAACTCTGTTATGCAGAGGGAGGGGTAAAATCATGACTGTGACCTAGGTAAAACAGACTTGGTTAGTGGAAGAGATGAAAGGAGGGGTGGGAGTGAGAAGCTGACTTCAGCTCTCCCTTTCAGAGAGGATGCAGGAAGTCTGCTGTAATGCTGACTCCTGATGGAAGATGGGAGTACAGAAAGCAATATTGGGGGGGGGGGGGGGCAGGGACATGCTCTTAGTTCTGAGAAAATGCAATATTTTGGTAGATTCACAGCTTTGTGAATCGCACACACACTAAAATGTTGCAAGTCTCATTTCCATTTTATGCAGGACTGCAAGTTAGAAGTCAGGAAGTATGGTTAGGCACATAACAGAAAATCAGAACCTGCAGGGAATTATACTTCTGGACATCTGAGTTTCACACCAATTACCTTGGAGAGAAAAAAAAAAAAAGATTAAAAAAATATTTCTCTCTGGAAACAAGAAACTCTTCCAAAAGAAGATGTAGGCTGCATGTGCATGGCATGAGGAGGAAATTAAGGTTTCTATAATATGATGGTCAAGACGGAGGAAGGCAAAACAATAAAAAACGTCAACTCTAAAATAACTTGATACCCTCTGCATTTCTTTTACTATTACTACAGTATATTGGTAGCCACTTTAAACAATGAATGACAGATCTCGTTTTGTTTTATTTGTAAATGTCAACAATTTAACAAAAAAAAAAAAAGCGTGCAGAACAGGCTTAGCTTACAGCTTTGGATTCCAGTGCTGTCAGTAAATTGATAGGTCTGCTGGCACAGAAACAAGGTTTAATCATACAAGACCAGTGGATTACATACGGGTAAAATGCCTAATGTAATTATGATACATGGTCTACAGTCACTGAACAGTTAAGTATACAAATATGTGCCCAGCTATTGCACTTGTATTGTCATGGAATGACCATAATGATTACAGTGATCAAGAGCAGTAAGCTTTTTTAATGTAGACGCCATTAGCATAGATCAAAATTAACTGCATCTCAAGATTTCATAATTCTAAACTTATCTTTTGCACTAACCAGGTTTCAATACTATATGCAAGGCAAGTCTTCCATAAGAAAGAGGTGTGGTTGAACTAGAAGTAATTGTATTTGCTATTCATTTTTTTTTTACTTTGCTTCTTTGTAACGTTTGGAAAAAGCATGGTGTTATGTCTATGCACAAAACGAAAATTCAACTTCCTCTAAAGCATTTAATTTCATAATTTTTAAAAATGAAGGTACCTCACTCCTCTTTCTGAACTGTTTTCAGCAGGTTTGTCTCTGTGTGAGCACACTATTTAACATCTTTTAAAGCAGACTGACAAGGGAGAAAAACATTTCTATTTACACTTTGTTGACTGGGGTGGTTCCACTAGGCAAGTGGCATCATTTCAAACTAGATTAGAGATGGTATTCATACTAAGAGAAATTTGGCCAGGACAGCGGAAAACTTTTTCTACTCTTATTTTTGATAAGTAACAAAATACAAGTAAACCTATGAAATTGAAAAATGGGACAGAATATTGTTTGTATCAATCTGAGGATTATGGAAAAAGATATGATGGATAACTAAAATAAAAAACAGAGATGATAAAGGTATGCTAGATGAAAAATTGATAAGTTTTGGAAAAATGGCTTAGAAAAAAAAAAATAAAAAATTACAAGACATATTCATCCACAACCTCTTTTCCCATTTTTGCATGTGGGATTGGGTGTCACTTCAACAGTAAATTATCTACAGCCAAGGTTTACACAGCCAGGTGGGCTAGTCCTGCTGCGGTAATTCTTCCATATCACTCGCTCATTCACACCTATCCCCAATTTAGAGTGCCCAGTCCGACTACCGCATGTCTTTGGAATGTGGGAGAAAACCAGAGCACCCGAAGGAAACCCATGTGAACACAGGGAGGACAAGCAGAGTCTGTACAGAAGGCACCCCAGCCAAGGATTTAACTGGGGAACCTCCTGTGAGGTGACAACAATTTGCTGCACCACTGTTTAAGAATATAAAGTGTAAATCATGAAAGATGTAAATTAAGCAACCCATGCCCCTTTTTACAAGTACCATGGGACCTTTTACATCCACACAAGCTACGACCAACTCAAGCTTTATTGAGGAGGTTCATCGTCTCATCTAAAGAATGGAAGCAACATATATGCACTATACAAACATTAGTAACTAATCAAGTCTCCCTGACAGAAAGGTGGGCTGGTACTCGGGACCAAACTCTATAGGATGACACTAACACATACAAAAATAAACACCACTACCAAATCCTGCAACCAAGTTTGATCCACATGGGGATGACTTCACATAGACACACAAACATGGTTAACTACAAATTCATTTAATTGCCAAGATCTTTTGTCCTTATAACACATACACAAGGACTTCGTCAGAACAAACCACACCTCTACATAAAGTTTGTTTAAACAATATACTTATGTGACCAAAGTCACAATTAAAATACTAATTACATTCTTCATACTAAAAATTAATAAGTCAACATATAAAATACATGCTAACTATACATTAATTGAACTATAAAACTACTACGTGTATTCCACATCAAAAACCTACCATCAAATAAATATACACAGTAATATTTGAAAAGATAAAATATTTTTCTAAATAGGTTATGTCTTACTAGTGGAAAATTATAACACACAACCTGAATGGTTGAGTACTAAAAACAAAGTTTGACTGCATGCAATTTACGACCACCACTGATATCACTACCCAGACCATTTAATTTTCATCGTTATTGATGCAGGTGATCTTGTTTTCATCCATACCTTGTAAGGAAGGTTTGGAGAGGTTTTCAGAAGCACTGACTGCCTGCAAGTCTTGACACCAAAGTGACGTTAACCTAGTAGTTGAGTGGGTGGCAATTATTTTATCAAATAATTTTATATTTTTTTGAGGACTACTACTACAAAGAGATAAAGGGTATGGTGATGGGGAGGCATGCTCTCCATTTATGCAAACCCCGTTACGTGGAGCAGGGGCAAAAATTTGTTTTAATTTCAGGTATTTGCTTCCAGTTGGAACACGTATGTGAGAGATTCCTTGATGACAGCTGTATACTGTTGAAAAACTCATTAAGCAAAGTTAAATGATTGTTTTGACTTTATAAGTGGTACAACATTTTAAAGTTTGCACGGTATTCAAATGATTTAGTAAATTATCCTGCAGTGCAGTAATAAAGGAGGGGAAGAGATTTAGTCCCAACATTTACAAAAAAACTACATTTTCACATACCCATCTCCATTTTGACTGTCACCCATTAGCACAGAAAAAGGTTTGGTGAAGGGACAACTTGTGATTGGCTAGGAAGATTTCAGATGATACAGTGTTTTATGAGGAGCGTGATAAATTGATGGCATACTTGATGAGAGAGGCTACTGTGTAGGTTTTTAGAAAAAAATAGAAACTGAGACCTATCCAGGGAGAAACAAATATTTAACACTGTTGGGAAAGGTACGGATAGGTCAACTGAGCTTGTTGAAACACACAAGATCAAAATTATCAACCTGATTCAGTAACTGTAAAAGATTATTTCTAAAAACTGGTGTATTTTTAAGGCTGATGAACATAAATGAATTCCTGGGGATAAACCCAGCATTATATATAAAATGGTCAAAACTTAAAATAAATTTGAAAATCTGGGTATAAGAAGTGGTAAAGGTAGATTTGGTTTTAAAGGCACAAACTTAAACCAATGTAACTATATCTTGGAGGATGGGAATTTAGTTATTAAAACCAAAGAAACCTTCAATTTTGATGAATGCTTGCAATTATAAAACCAGTGGAACTGTGTTTATTGTTTGTAACAAATGTGAATCACATTGCACTGACAAGACCAAAAGAACTCTGTGTAGTGAAATGTATGAACACTATTATGACATTGCAATGTGTAATGGAAAAATAATGCACTTTGCAAGCATCAAGTAAATAGTATATCTTTAAATCAATTAATAAAATATTGCTTTAATGGAAAATTACAGAACTACAAGACACAACCAGAATTGTTGTATACTAAAAAGACAATCATAGTTTGGCTGCTAACAGCTTAACACCTCTGATAGAAATATAGTCATCTGTCCTGATTATGGCAAGATTCTGTCTGCATGGTTAAAGAAAGTTTCCAAGGACCGAATGGGTGGACAGTGGGACACCTTAACAGAAAACAAAGAGGTAATGTTAGAGCTAAGGTTAACTACTGCAACACCCACTTCCTGAGCTTAACAATTATATTTCAAATCATTTTTTTTCCCCTAAGTTGCGAGCTGCCAAACGGATATTTTTAGTACTCTATAAATTTCTGGTTGAGGTTTATAGTTTTATAATTTTCTACTAGTAAGTCATAACCTTTTTAGAAAAAATGTATTAACTTTTTTGAAATATATGGAATATGTTTAGTAGTTTTTTTTTTTTTTTTGAGTTGGATAAAATGTATATTTAAATGTATAGTTGGAGAACCATACCGTTGTTTACTTACAGTCCCACAGCCTACCTTTAGTTCTCACAGCTTAATCCTAGATGCTTTCATAATTCCCTATCCACATAATGGAACTAAAGCAGTCATTTATTTAAAAATTTATCCTTACTACCATAAATTACTAATCTCCCCTAACCTTCTTCCAGTACATTAAGCAAACTACTAAATTTCTCCAATTAACAGCTAGTCTTGGGATTTTCAAAGCAATGTAATCACCCCTTTTAGCCAGCATCATCACCCCCAACAACAAACATTCATTTTTGCTTTGACTGCTCATTCCCCAGACTAATATCCTGCAGAAACATGACTGTAAGCCTAACTTTCAGGTATCCCATCTCACTGACCATTCTAATAAATCCCTTTGAAATCTTTCAACAGAGAACAGGCCCAGGAAAACATATAATCAGTCCTTTGTCTGACCTGAACTGCATTTTCCTCAGACTGGCTCAGCCTCTGAAAACATATACATTAACCATGCAAAGGTACAGCAGTACTTATGTAGGCACTTTCACATGAAGATTCTACATGTCCTAGATTTAGTGGCTAATTTGGACACTAAACATACCCCTCTCTAACTTTTCCCATTTCTTTACCAAAGAGCTTTTTCCAGCCAAGGTTTACAGCTTGAGCTACTGAGCTCCTCAATATACTCAGTGCTTTAAATGTCCAGACATCAAACACTTTTCCAATGATTGCCCTTTTCTAACCTCTACAATCCACTTAACTGTAGATATTCATCTTCAGTTACGTAACCTAATTAGTGACCAACTCTTCTCACTAGGTCAAGCCAGTCTAAATCCTTTGCGAGGACTGAACATGCAGTTTTACTTCTTGCCAAGGAAACATGTCCTGCTTCTCTACTCAGTATTACAATAACGAGGAATGCCCCATTCTTTTCCATTGCCACAACACTGCTTTATTATGTACATGGTGCCTCATAACCCCTACAGGGACAACTTCCTGAATCCATAACTTCAGTAGACTGCAAGCAAAAATCTCCTATGCCAATACAGTTAAAAAATCAGCCAATTATGTTGACACTCAACCCCAAAATAACATTTCCAACAGATCTACATTTTTTAAGACTTGATGACTTTACTGCAGCACTTCCTTTCAGCTAGACTTACAAGAACTTGTATAGGAAACACTGAACTGCTCTGAAATATGATGTTACATCAGGGACTGCCAGTTCCTCCTCCTCTCTAGGAAGTTGTACTCCTCCCATGCTAACTTGGGCCTCCCTCTTTCCCACAAAAATGACATCATCCACTTTAGTTTTACACAACAGCTTTTACCTGAAGGAATCCAAAAATTGCTTAACTTTTCACTTGTGTTAGAGATAACAAATTTACTACTGGACAGAAAAACATGGCTGCAAAAACTGTTTTATGGATTTGTTTATTAGGGGGGTGGGTTGTCTGCACTACTTTCTCTTATTCATTCTACCAGAGCAGGTGAGCAATCTACTTGATGCCCATGAGAGTAAACTTCACTCTGTGAATTGGCACATTTCAATCTCAGTTTTTGGAGTATATATTATGGGTAACCTTTGGTATCAGTTAACAAGGGAGACACTTTTGAGCGATGTCCAAAATAGTACAAGATTACAGTAACAACAATATAAACCACAGTGAGGTAGATGTCCACACGTATGGCTTCTATTCAGGAAAGTGCACTTTACTTGGAGCATGCTGCTGTCATGGTATGTTTTACTGAAGCTAGTTGTTTCAGCAAGTGTTTTGGTAAATATGTGCAGCAAAGATTGACAGTAGTGACATGCTTGCTTAATTAATAACTTGTCTTGATTTTCTAGTCGGGGGGGTTAACAGATGAAAGTGATCCTAAATTTATTAACACTGTAGAAGCAACATCTGAAAACGTTTAAACAAAACGTGTGTGTGTGTGTGTGTGTGTGTGTCGGGATGATAAGTTATAATTGAGTAAAATGTGGGCAGTTCTGCTTTCACAGCTGCACTGTAAGAAGTGCAAATATGGTAGTATACAGGAGTTTGAATGGAGGAAGGTGGATAAAGAGGAGCCACAGCACGAGGAGGCATTCTGGAAAGCACTAAAGATACTGGGTGAAGGCAATGAAAATAAATGTCATGAAGGGGAACACCCCCCCCCTTTTTTTTTTTTAGTGTACACATTTAAGGAGGAAAAGTTGGCCATGTTGAAGGATGGGAGGGTAATTGTAAGATACAGGAAAGGGAGAGACTGATACTTTTACACAGCGTTCAGATTGAAAAGTGGGTGGAGGGTGTGATGCTGGATTCTGGGAGTAAGCTTAGTATGACGAGTGTAGACAGTGGGCACCAGAATAGTGAAAGGAGACTCAGGAGAGGGAAGTGGTTGTCATAAAAGATAAATATGTATGGGACAGATTTGCTGCATCTCTGTGTCCTCAGTCGAACACACTGATTAAAATGTTCAGTAGACTGCTCTCCTTTGCAGACGTACCTAGGGACAGGAAGAGGTCAATAGAGAGAAATATTTGTATAAGTATAACGTTAAACAGGAAAAAAATCTAAAGAAATTGAGTTTTTAGCCTAACATCGGTGACAGGGCTATACCAGTTTTGGTTTGTTAGGTGGGAAGGTGCCTCTGAAGGCGTTTGTTATACCTTGGTTGGACCACCAGAAAAGTAGCGAGATTCCCAACGTCAGCAAATGGAATGGTGGGGTTTACCCTAGGCACAAGACGTATGGGGCTCTGCACTTCTGGAGGACATTCAAGGAGACAAGTATTAGGCTGCTGAAAGGAATCAAGAGGAAAACCAACTAGAAGGATGTACAAAGTAGAGGAGGAAAAGAAGATGACCGAAGAGTAAAGCAGCTAGAGCTCGTCTCCCAAGAGACCAGAAGGGTGCCTTCTGATATTCTGAGGATTGTAATTGCAATCCCATTAATAGGAAAACTACAACTGTGAATATGGGGGATTTTACAGAGTCTGAGATTGTGGTACCTTGGACTATTCTCCCTATTCCAAGGTATAATGATGTAGGAGTTAGTGCATACAAGTTGCAGAGGTGTGGGGAAGGTACCCCCTATGTTGTGTGTGCACGATGGTGAAAACCCACTTGCAGAAATTTAGTTTCAGCATTCACTGTATTTCTTTTGATGAGAGTGGTCTAACTTTTAGTTTTGGGTCTCCCACATCTGAAAGGAAGCCAGTCAGAAGAGAAGATGCTGGTGCAAATTTTCGTGTCTGTGAGATGTTTAGATTACTCTGAATAAAAGGGTTGTAGTCAGGGAAGAGGCATACTCAGTTTGTCTGTTTTTAAAGCAACAGCTTCTCCCTAGTTTTGTTGTTCACATAATGTTTTTTTGGATCCCAAGAGATATTCAACTTAGAATTACAGGTCTTACACTTCTTATACAGAGCTACTCAGAAGAGATGATGTAACACAATGTAGGTTTACAATAGACATAATTCTTACCTGTCATATAAATAAGACCTTCTGGGGAGACTGGTATTTATTCCAGAGACTGTCCTTTCTCCGGAACAGGCTCTCCATCCATGTGAAGCAGAGTTACTCCCTAACTCAGTCCAAGTATAACTTGGACAACTGGATGGGAAACTGGAAATTCACCACTGATTTGGCACTTACATTTCTAATGGGCACAGACAGCCTCTAAACAGTTCATCTCCCAGGCTCATGCTTCTACATGCTTCATCTCCAAACCACGTGTTTACACTATCAATGGCACCAGAATTTGTCAGAGATTTGGGATGGATGGCTAGGCTTAAAAAGGCCCCAGTAGTCGTTTGGCTAACTCGAGTCAAAAACATGGATAATGGCTAATTTATTAACTCCAAAGCTAGCATTTTCCATTTTGGGAACATGCCTTTTATTTCGGTGAATACCTACACATATGAACACTGTATCAATTATTTTATAGTGTACTACACAACCAAATCCCCCTAAACATACATGTTTCTGCCACAACTGAAATAATCTAAGAATCTGACTTTTTAACCAAGACTGCTACTGGATTCACATCCAAGCAAATAGAAGGAACCTTTATCCAGTAACCCTTGACAACCCAAACTTCTCCGAAATCCTACACAACATCTTTGTTTGCACCACAGAGCCATAATAAATCCATCTTGGTACATTTTCAAACTCATACAGAAATCTCATTTGTAATGACATCAAAGGGCTGTCTCTAGCAGACCCTATCAAATGCCTTTGCTGTATTTAGACAAAGGCTAACAGAATGCTTCTGCTCAGTGCTGTATTGCCATCAGTGCCAAAGTAACTAAGAAAACCACACTGGTCTAGATGAACTAATCTAAGTTGTATCCATTCCACTCTATGTGCCACGATTGTCACAAAAAAAAAAAATAATCATGATTTAAGAGCAGCAGAGGTATGAAAGAGAATGAGCAGAATTTTCTCTTTTCTTTTTACTCTTTTTTTCAGTAAGACTGTAATCAAGACCTTCCTCTGTGTTTAGGGAGTTCTTGAAACCAAGACTGTATTTATCAAATTAAGCCATATTGTCATTACTCCCAATCCATAATTTCCAGACCTCCATCTGTAGATGATTCCCCCTAACAACTTTCCCATCACACTTACTTTCACCGACTTCTAAGCTCAAACTACCACCTGGACCCCAGCTGCTGAGCTTGATCTTCAATTACCTCTGGCAAAGACTTCTGACTCATGTACTTGTCCACTTTCTGTACCCAAATGCAAGTCTTGATAGTATTGCTGAATATGCCAAATATGCCCTTTTTCTGGCTCATATTATACCCGGCCTCTGGGTTACTTAAATATGTCTCTCTCTCTCAGCTTTCTATCTTTCAGCTGCTAGAAAGTTCTGAACCTTTGGTGCCCTACCCACTTTTTTTTTTATTCTGCTTTCCTAGAGTTGTGCAGTGGCTAGGACATGTAAAACTTTGGAAGCTGACCAGCTGGCCCAGTTCTGAGAAGATACATCCCATATAGCTTAGGTTTCTGCAACAATTCTGTTAAGTTTACTTCCACAACTGTACTTTCTATAATTTTAGATTGTCTATTTCCACACTTTTGATTGCACATACTTCTTAGAACTGAAAAATCAGTAGATGTTTGCATCACAAACACATTACTTCTAAACCAATAATTCCATAACGTATTAACTTTATTCTAGCCCTTCATTCAGTTAATACCGGTTCAAATGTCTCTCAAGCAGGTCACCAGTGAAATGACAATTTCTCTGTTTGGCCAATTAACCCCATGGAATTACAACAGCACCAAGATACAAAACGATTTCATCAGTCCACTTAACACCTGTTGACATTTAAATGTGTAATCTGGATGGATCTACCCACACTTGCAGCCTTTACTTCCCCATGCGCCTCTATTTCATTCATCTGTTAAGGACAGGAAAAAGCTAAAGTGCCTGTTCTCTCTTTAGTAATAGCATTTGCTGCTCATCCTGCGCATCTCTCATTGGCTGTGCTAATTCTCCACATTGCTCTCCGAATACCTGGCTCTACTGTGGCATCTTTAATGCCTGTGGGGTTTCAAATGGATATGCAAAAGACTACTTCTGCAATAAATAATCATCACTGCTGATACAGCAGCTTAAAGTAGATGCCCTTAGTAGTGTACACTTTAAAACGTCCCAGAAATGCTGCTCTAGTCTTCCTCATGACTGCTGAATAACAGCAGTCTATAAATACCTGCATTTCCCCAACAATCCCATTCCTTGCCCAACTCCGCCAACAAGGGCAGCACTCATCTCAAAGGCATAGGACTCCATGGCTAGCAGTTGTTTAAACCATTTTTTTTTTTTAAACAGCCCACAGCCCGAGCAGTCCCAGTCTTCTACAGCTTGTTATACCATTTAACCCAAGAATTTTACTGCATGCCTTATTTTCATGAACAGACAGGGGCTTTTCCACACAATCTAGTTTTATCTCAGCTAGTTTTTTTGTGGAACTTTTAGAATCGAATAGTATCACAATGGTCCATAAAAGCAGAATCCATCTCCCAGTGCCTCTTCAAACTGCTGACCACACAGTCTTTGAGCACAGGGACATACCCATACCTTTCAATTTCTTAGCACAAAAAATTTGGACAAAGCCCCCAAGATGGAGACAAATGTTAAAAATTGCTCTTATAAACTTAACGATTCTAAAACAGGATTTGTGTCAACATGCATTTTCCTGAAGAAAATGAAGTGTGAAACTCAAGTGTATATCATTATTTAGTAACTTCAATCTTGACTGATTTTCTAGACCACCACAAATTTTATGAGGAACAGACCAAAATTATTATGCAAAAATATGGACAGTTGAGAGGTATGGACATGTTTGAGTATTCCTCTCCAGCTTCTCCTAAACCCTGTACTATGGTCCCAGGCGCTCTCATAGATGGCAACTACTACTTCTTTCGGCTGCTCCCGTTAGGGGTCGCCACAGCAGATAAACTGTTTCCATTTCTTCCTGTCCTCTGCATCTTGCTCTGTCACACCAACCACCTGCATGTCCTCTCTCACCACATCCATAAACCTCATCTTAGGCCTTCCTCTTTTCCTGTTACCTGTGGCAGCTTCATCCTAAGCATCTTTTTCCCAATATACTCTGCATCCCTCCTCAGCACATGTCCAAACCAACGTAATCTTGCCTCTCTGGCTTTGTCTCGAAACCTTCCAACCTGGGCTGACCCTCTAATATACTTATTCCTAATCCTGTCCATCCTCGTCACACCCAGTGCAAATCTTAACATCTTCAACTCTGTCACGTCAAGCTCTGACTCCTTTTTGTCAATGCCACTGTCTCCAACCCATATAACGTAGCTGGTCTCACTACCCTCTTGTAGACCTTCCCTTTCACTCTTACTGGTACTCTAGCTCCTTTTTACAGCAGTGAGTACCTTCTTATTGTAGTGAAGACATCCAGTCTAAAAGAAATTGTTTTGGGAACTCAGTTCAGCATCTACCAGCTTTTGACTCTGAAGGGATTGCATAACTATTCTACACTCTCAAAGAGAGCGGCAGCAGCAACCTCGGTAGATACAATAATGCCATAGCCAAACACCATAAAGGAGAAGTTTGACTTTAGTAATTCTGTGCTGTCCTTTCTAACAAATGTGTGACCGATTCCTCATTCAGATTTAGTGTTTTTCTTTCCAAAAGAAAGAAAACTGAATGATGTTACTGATTGTAATATAAAGATTAAGTATGAATGAATCTAACATTTAAAAAAAAAGTAGGGAAGTGTGAACAGTTATATCGCTTTAGAAATAAAAAAGCAAATGAAGGCTGAAAACAAACTGCAGTCTGATGGAAAAAGTCTCAGGTTATACCCTGATGTCCAACAGAGACAAACAGGAAAGCTCCAAATAAATATTTTTTTCCTCTTTCAAACTGTATATGTCAGGCCTAGATATCTGTTCTATTGTAATAATGCTAGCAGTCAGTAATCATCTCTGCCCATTTTGTCCCACCTACATTATGTCACATAGGCAAGAATGCTAGAATGGATTCAATCCATAGGGGTATGATATCTGAACTACTTGAAAATGACTGCACTCTAAATTCACCTAGACCTGCACCAATGAACAGGGACAATTCTTCAGGCAATATTAAATTATTTTCCCACTCTCAGTCTTTGGTCAACTCTCTGGGACAAGTGGTTATTGCCTTCCTTATATAGACTCCCTTCTGAGGTTACCAATATTGCTTCACAGAAGAAAAATATTTCCATCTATTCTTGCATTTATGGGGGCAGTGGACCTGCATCAGGATGTTCCTTCCTTGAACTAGGTCAGTTTCCTTCAACATTATAACAATGATTTTGAGGAGGCATTTTATTATTTCTCCAGAATCTTCATCTGCTGAAAATTATTCTAGTGATCGTAGTAACTCATAAGCTGTACAACATTACCCAAACCAAATAAAATGATGTATCTTAATGTTGTGGGAACTGCTTAAGCCTTCAGTTGTACCAGCTCTCCTTCAGTCTTTTAATGAACTGCATAATAACTCCCATTATCAAGACACTCTTCCAGCTTTTCCCAGCAGTGCACAGAAACTAAAAAGATTCAAGCTCCCTTGTGTTTTCAGTTTTTAAAAAATCATTTCCAACCAGACCCTGCTCCCGAGGCTTTCCTTCAAAAGGCAGTTTCCTTAGCAACTTTTATTCCAGGCTCATTGGCATGGTGCATAATCTCAGAATCTACTGGTTATCAAGAAGCTTGATGCTCTGGATCCCATGTTGGAATTCATGATCCAAGTAGACATCCAGTTCCTTTCTGAAGGAACATGATGGAGTAGGTTTAACAGAGGGGGAGTGTCAGTTTGATATATGAAGTTGTCACATTTTATAGTACAGTTTATATTGCTTTTTTTTTTTTTTTTTTTTTACTCGTACCACATTCTTGTGTTCAGGACACCAGTAGGAATTCATAGGCTCATAGCTATTTACTAGGCTAGCGACCACAAGGGCCTTTTTAAGCCTAACCATGCATCCCAAATCTCTGATAAGTTCTGGGATCTTTGATAAGTGCAAACAGGAGCTTGGAAGGTGAAACATTTACAAGCAGCATCCTGGGAGATGAACCCTTTACAGGCTGCCTGTGTCCATTAGAGACATAGGTGCCAAACCAGTGATGAATTTTGTGTTCTGCATCTAAATGTCCGAGTTGCACTTGAATTGGGTTACAGAGGAACTCTGCTTCATGTGGATGGGGAGCCTGCTCCAGAGAAGAGGTAGTCTCTGGGATACATACCTGTCACTCCAGCATGTCCTACTTATTTCACAGATAAGATTTAAGTCTCCTTGTGAGGAATCTTTGCATCTTCTCCCAATGCACAAGATGACATGTGCATAGGTTACAGAACAGGAAGCAGTACTCTAGTTTGATAAAACATGTATACATGGTGACTTGCACAACATACACTCTTGAATTAAAGGTTCAGATGTCAACGCCAAATGTTTTGGTTACACATAGGTTCCTGTCATTTGGACTGACAGCACTTTCGTAAAGTTATATACATCTGAACAAAAACTGTTTTCTTTTTTTTTTTTCCTCCACTGCTGTGTGATCGCCAAGCAGGTACACTTAGGGGAGTGTAGGGGGACCCCCCCCCCCAAAAACAAATTGCTTCTGTGTTTTAGCAAAACTTGTTTCACTCTCTTTTTTCAATAGTTCACTACTCAAAAGTGCTGTTGATTCATTGACATATATCTGCTATACAGGTAGTAAAATGAAAGGTTATAATTAAGGTCTTCAAGATCGTTCACAACTGTTCAAGTTTTAGCTGTTGCCCATCTGTACCATATAAAATCTAATGAGGGAAGTTTTGACAAAATCAGAATACTGTGTTTATTGATACTGCAGGCACTGTCATTTCTACTGCATAGTGTTTAATGTAACAAGCCTTTTGAAGGAAGGCAGTATCAGCAGAGGTTAGGGCAATGCTCCCATTAATGAAGTTACATGGATATTTGGTGAGCCAGACAACACAGTCAGTTTTGGTGCAAGAAAAAAAGATGCCAAGAAAGATGTGACCTCAGAACAGAGTTTTAAAGTACTTCACTAGTGACAAAGATGGTGAAGATACCCAAGGTGGGGTACCAAATTGTGGGTACAAGTTATGCCTTAATTTACCTTCTGATCCTAGAGCTTATGAACAATTCAATCATTGGGTCTAGTAGTGAATGCTTCAGCTGGAACAAAGTAAGCTGAATGGACAGACAAACCTTCATCCAGAGTAGTGGTCATGCACTCAAAGAAATTTACAAAGTTAAGCATACAAGATCTACTGTTAAAAATGTACTGGGTTAAGTCATTGCGAAGATTGTGCGTGTATGACTCAATTTCCGCAATGATCCTCCCCTATCACTGTGTACAACAAGTTTGAGACGGACTATTCTGTTACTGAGGTTTAGGAAGGAACCTTTCTTCGAGGACTAAAGCTGCAATAACCTGTTTCCACACAAGTGACAGTCAGATTTTTCATGCTGCGTTTAAAATGTGAATAAATGGGTATACTACACATTTTTAAGTGCATAAATTAGCTCCTGCTACCACAGCTGGTCCCATGAATTAGTACTTGACCTTACTGAGGGCTGAAGTTACCATTTTGCAGTAATTTATGGAATCTTGTGCATGCAGAATGTGTGAATGGGTTTCCTCTTTGTTGTTACAAACTTGCTGCAAAACCTGTAGACTAGTGTGTTGTCTATCAGTTTTTGCAAGCATACATTTTTTTCTTCCACATCTATTTACACATGTGGTTTTGTAGACCTTACTACTGTCATCTCTCCTGAGAGTAAGCTTTACTTTGGAACATTTTTCACTTCGGGTGTTTTAATGAGTTCTTCTTTGACTACTACTGAGCTTAGCCTTCTTGCATCAGGTTGGGCAAAGGAAGGTTTTGTATGCTTCTCTTGCTTTAACAAGTTATTTTTTTAACTCCACCACATCTGGTTTACTACAGAATGTTCCATTATAACCGTTTAGTCCCACAGTGTCCCTCGAACAAGTTGTGACAGGGACACAATACACAATCCTAATTAAATGACACAAGGAGATTGGGTCACCATTGCTGCCATTCAAAAACATTTAAAGATGTCAACATTTTTATTAGGTTTGGTATGCAACAGAAATATCACAGCACTGTCAATGATAAAAAAGGGGTGAGATGACATTCAGCTCAGTACAGCTATTAGAGATGTTTGTCAGGATGATATCCGATATGTTTCTACCACTCATCAGCATTTTTACCACCTGTTTGAAATTAATATGCATTAAGACTAGTTAATAATCGCATGTGAAAACTGCTAATGCATAGTATTCCTACGCAATAGATAAAAATAGGTAACTTAATAGAAAAATATTTTCTCTTATGGGAAAGGTTCGAAGTTTATCAAGGAAGGTTTGAGGTGACAAGGAGGAGGTGCAATAAGAAAGTGCAAAAATGTAATTTGGAATGCTGAATGATGGCTATGTATAACCTTATTAAACACATTTTTATCCTATACCACAACTTCTAAAAGACTAACTTACTACCTCCTTTCTCAGTGGACCAAGCCAAGTATAAAAACTGTTCAAGCTAAAGCTTGATCAAGTATGTGTAAAAAAACAGGATAAGATTTTAAACTATGATTTTGTTACGGCATATACCTTGATTCCCGCATAAGCACTTTTTTAATACTAGAGTCTGTTGAGGAGCCACACATTCACCATACCTGTGGAGTTCAAGATTGGTTTCCATTAATCTGATCCTACCTTAAAAAAGGTAAAAAAAAAACTATAAGGCCCTGCAAAACAGCAGTGGCAAAGCCATCTCTGGATTTAGAGAAAATTGGTAAGTGATGATGCTTGGTGAAAGTACGAACGGAGCTTCAGGTAGCAGCTTCTAGAATATCCCTGGTAGGAACACCTCTGAAAAAGGCTGTAGAAGTAGATGCAGCCCTGGTGGAATGGGATCTGATCCCCTGGGGGATAGGTTTTCCATGGTGCTTATAGCAGAAATGAATACAATGTCTTATCCATTTGGAAATGGTTTGCTTTGAAATAGCCTTTCCCTCTGCCACTGCAGCAAATGCTACCAGCAGTTCAGATTTTCTTCTTGATTTAGTCCTGTCCAAGTAAAATCTAAGTTGTCTGTGTACATCCCATGAATGCAGAATCCGCTCCCCCTTATTCTGTGGATTGGGAAAGAAAGTTGGCAAATGAATGGACTGATTAAGAGCCACACTGGATACCACCTTGGGCATGAAGGATATGTTGGCCCTGAGTGACACCTTGTCCGCATGAATGATGGTGAAAGGCTCCACTGCCATAAGGGCCTGTAATTCAGAAATCCTTCTAGCCTAAGCGATTGCTAAAAGGAAGGCTGTTTTCCAGGAAATAAATTTTAAGTCTGCAGTAGCAGCTGGCTCGAAAGGAGGTAGAGTGAGCTTCTCCAGTACAAAGTTAAGGTCCCAGTCAGGGGTTGGAGCTCTTATGGGTGGCCTCAAGTTTTTGGCCCCTCTGAGATACTGCTTTAGCAGAGGATGAGAGTTAGGTGTTGTAATGAGCTGAAATGGCTGAGGCATGGATTTTTATGGAAAAAAAAGACAGACCATTGTGAAGCATCTCAGTTAAGTATTGCAAAATCTGAGGTAAATTGGGCAACTGCTGTGCTCATCCCTTGAGATTGATTCCAGGAACAGAATCTTTTCCATTTGTCAGTATAAGATTTTCTAGTACTAGGTCTTCTCACTTCCAAAATGACATCCATCACAGATTTGCTGAGGGATGCTAAGGGGGAATTTAAGTGATTAGCCAAGCTGCAAGATTCAATGTTTGGAGCTGAGGGTGCAGAATTTGGTTGTTCTGCTGAGACAGTAAGGAAGGTGTCTGAGGCAGATGCCATGGAGAAATTTGTGACAGACTGTGTAGGAGTGGGTACTAGTGCTGGCGAGGCCAGACTGGAGCAATCAAAATCATTTTTGGTTTGTCCTGTTTGACTTTTAGTAGAACTTTGGAGAGCAGAGGCAGAGGGGGAAAGGCAAAGACTGATAGGTTTTCCCAGCTGAAGGACAGAGCATCCACTTTCCAGGCTTTTTTGTGAGGAGTTCTTGTGCAAAATTTGTCCAACTGATAGTTCTGGGGTGAGGCAAAAAGATCCATGTCTGGGCTCCCCCATTTGCATGTGGGGTGAGGCAAAAAGATCTATGTCTGGGCTACCCCACTTGCGTGTCAACATGATGAAAATCATGATTTAAGAGCAGCAACATTCGTGTGGGTCCATGAGATTTATGCTTAGTTCGTCTGGCAAAATATTCAGCTTTCCTGGCAGAAATTGAGCTTGTAGTTGTACTCGACAGCTCAAGGCCGTGTTCCACAATGCCATGGCTAGTCTGCAGAGAGGATAGGAATGTGTACCCCCCTGCTTGTTTATGTACCACATAACCGTGGTGTTGTCCGTCTTTACCATTAGTTGTTTTGGATGAAGGTAGTCCTTGAAGGCTGTCAGTGCATTCTGTACAGCTAGCATTTCTTTTTGATTGATATGAAGGTGCATTTGATTTGGGCTCCATTTGCCCTGAATGCACTTCCCTGCCAGATGAGCCCCCCATGCATAGTCTGATGAGTCTGTAGTTAGGGTTTGGGCAGCAGGGGGTGGTGTGAATGGCAGTCCCTTGTTTTGGTGGCAGGACTCTGCCCACCATAGGAACTCTAGTTGCAGGCAAGGTATGATAGGAATCTGTTTTCAGGCTGTGACAATGTTAACTCCATAAACCTTTTAAGTACCACTGAAGTTTCCTCATATGCAGTCTTGCATATGGAATTAGAAGAATGCAGGAGGCCATGAACCCCAAGGCTTGCAGTATTTGTCTTGCAGATAGCAGGGTTTTTGTAGCCACCTGTTTGAAGTAAGTCACCAAATGAATTTGCTTTTCTGGCATAAGGAAAGCCATCTGGGCAGTTGTATTCAAGCTTGCACCCAGAAATGTAATTTTTTGAGAGGGTATCAGTTGCAATTTCTTTTTGTTTATGGTGTACCCTAGACAAGTTAGAACCCTTTTTACAAACGCCAGATGTTTTAGAAGAATGGCCTTGTTTTCTGCCTGAATTAGACAATCGTCCAGGTATGGATATATTTGAATATTTCTTTGCCTGCAAAATGCAATTACTGGAGCCAGGCACTTTGTAAATACCCTGGGCGCAGTAGATAAGCCAAAGGGCAGTGCAGAGAACTGATAATGCAAGTAGCCTGCTTTGAAGCGGAGGTATCTTCTGCAAGATTACCTGACTGGGATAAGCAGGTACGCCTCTTAAATCTAGAGTTGCCAACCAGGCATCTTTGCCTAGCATAGGAAGTAATTGGTGAAGAGTCAGCATCTTGAATTTTGGAATGTCCAGAAATGTGTTTAGAGTAGACAGGTCCAGAACTGGACGCCATGATTTGTCTTTTCTGGGTACCAGGAAAAGTCTGGAATAGAAACCTTGTCCCTTTTCCTCTTCTGGTACTAGTTGAATTGCCCCCATGTTTAGGAGGAAAGTACTTGTTTCTGAGCCTCTGCCCACTTTATTCTGAAAGTTCCTTGGGACTGAAACCTGGTGCTTTTGGAATGTCTGGGTTTGGCTTGAGTGGCTCTGGAAGGAACTGGAAAGGACCAGTTCTTAGTAGACCAGTGCCTACTAAATCTTGGAGGTTGTACTTGTAAGAAATATTTCACAGTTTGCATAGATTTACCGTCATCTTCCATCTTTTTTAGAACTTCTTCAGCCTTATTGCCAAACAGTCAGTCCTGCTGCAAAGGAGCATCCAACAATTTTGCTTTAGCATGATCAAGCAGAGATTGCACCTTAAGCCAAGCATGCCTTCTAGGCACAGACCCAGTAACAGCAGCCCTGCAAGAGGCCTCCAAAGAATCAAAACCACATTGCAAAGTATGTTTTCCAACTTGTTCAGCTGAAAGCAATAAACCCTGTAAATCCTTATTTTCCACACAGTAAGAAATCAACATAATTTTCTGTTTAAGCAGTCCCATGATATGATGTTGATATTTTAGCATATGGAATTGACAGTTTAAAGCCCTGATTGCCAAAGTTGCAGAAGTATAAACCTTTTTACCCCATCTATCCAGCGCCCTGGAGTCTCTATCAGAAGGGGTAGGATTTTTAGCAGTAGAAGCCTTAATGCCCTTGGGCCCCTGAGAAATAGTTTCAAGGTCCGCAACAGGATTTTTGAAAAGGAATTTGTGGGAGTCAGGAACCCTGTAGTATCTGTCTGGCTTACAAGGGGCCGGAGGCAGGGAATCAGGGGCCATACTGGATTCTGAAAACACATCATCAACAATGTCTAGTACAGGAGGTATAGCCAAAGGCCTATGCTGAGGAAGAAGAAGGAAATCCTTAAGCCTCTTTTTGGATTCAGAAAAATCCTGACTTTCCCAGTGGAAATGCTCCCTTAAGGTATGTAATGTTTCCCCAAAAGAAAAATCCTCAGGGGGAGAAGCAGAAGGAATGGAATCCTCTGCATCAGAGTCCTCATAAGTAGGTATGGACAAATCCTGTTCATTAGAAGTCAGAAGAAACAGAATCCTGTTCAGAAGATTCATAGTCAAGTTCAGCCCTAGGCCTCTTAGAAGGTGGGGGGTGTTCGACTACCCCTGATTAGAGTAATTAAATCTTCAGCCATTTTGATCATTTGTTTTTTAGACATAGGGGCCTGCACATGTGGCCTGGACGTCAGTTTTTTAGACATAGTTCAAGATTTTGGCCTTAATATTGACGGTGGTGTCGGTTTAATATACAAATCTGTAGGCCTGAATACACCCTCAGAAGCCAGTGCCTGCACAGCGGCTCCAGACCCATCCAAGGTAGAGACATCTGCGGGTTCCATAGGTGAAGCATCTCATGGCATACCGGACTCCAAATGGGTCTCAGTAGAGGCCTGCGAATCAGAAGTAGCGGGTATCAGGGGCTGCAAAAGCGCCTCACTGAGTACCTGCGAACTGGCGACTGGCTTAGGAGAAGCGTCGGCGGCGGTTTTGGACCTCAACGGCCTGTCTCTGTCTTTTTCTTTGCGATTTTTCGGTATTCCGGTAGTCGAATGGCTAACAGATGTCATTTCTGGATAATTAAACAGAGAACCAAAATATTTAGAAGCAAAAAGGTACAGACGACGGATAGTGCGCTGATTAAATAAAGCACAAAACCGACAGCAAGGTACGTCCTGGTCAGGGCCTAAGCAAGGAATACAGTACAAATGAAAATCTTTATGAGGTATTTGCTTCCCACGAGTACTACAAATATTAACTTTTACTGACATTGGTAAGGAGCAAAAAAAAGTTTCCCCAACGGGGTACTTAGCTTTTAGTTGAAGACATTGGTTCTGAAACTTGAAAACGAAAATTTCAGGAGTCGGCCGACCGGCACTTGCGAACTGCTTCTGCTTCGGGCACCGCGCGGCAAGAAAGACTGATGTAATGGCATCGACTGCATTTTTTATACCCCTGACAACCTGACGTCATGGAAGAAGGGACAGCAACCGACGCAGGACCCAAGACTTTGTTAATCAGGCAGACTGAGGGCATCCTGCCAGCAGATTACCCAAATGTAATGACTGCAACAGTGAAACACGAAGAACATCATCCCTGACTGATAAGTTAGCTACACCTGCCTTTCGCTGTTGATATCACAGTATTTATCATTTCAAGTAAACACAACTAAGCCATGTCTAAAGTCTTTTTTGATGACACGAGAATATGGAGGAGAAAAAAACAACCTTACTTGAACACATTTTGTATATTTCATTTCTAATCTGCAAAGAGATTTAAAAACATGTCCATTTTTCATGAGTCTAAGAACAGAGAGAGATTCAGGATTTCAAGCAAATAAAATAGCTCCACACAAGAAGCTGCCCAAGACCCAAAATAATCAATTTCAAAAGTGCAAAGTTTCTTTTAAGGCACGTTTGAAAATGTTTTCCAAAATTTTAGTGGATGACAATCTTCCCCTTTTCCTTACTAAAGCTCCTTACACTATTTCCACCCTGATTAGAAAGTTGGCTACGTTTTTTAACTCTGAGTAGTCATGACTTTCTTTAACAAAAGGGCAAAACAAGCAAGTACTGTGCATTAAGTAAAATGCTTCAGACCCACTGGAAAATCTATGGAAAATCTAGCTCCCCTTACACTGCTACAGCAGTTACTGCCAGTTGTGCCATGGTTTACTAGTTACTACTGTTAGCGTTATTAGGCATTAGACAGACTAAAAAGGTAAAATAGGTTTCATTTAAAAGACAGTTAAGCAGAAGGAAAGAATAACCTTGCTGGTCAAGCATGCCAAATAACAGTTCCCAAGGGAAGGCTACAGACTGTTCTTTTTCAGCTCTCTTTCTTAAGGGAAGAATCAAGGAAATGGTAGATAATGGGACAGCTAAGCCCCTAAAAGACAAGACAAAGCCTGAGAGCCAAGGCTAAGAAGGTGTGTAAAACATTACATGGTTTGGTATTATTAAAACATACTTCAGATACAGTTAGGGAAGTCAGTCAGTGAGTTAGTTCGTTCGACCTGACATTACAGAGAAAATTAAGCTACAATACAGACACTCGAGCCTAAGTACAGAAGACAGGTCAAATGAAGACTATTTCGGTTTATGTTGTTCAGGACTATCGGAATATGATGTGCAGTAACTCTGAATATATTTAGCAGCATTGTTACTACTAACCAGCATTTTTACAAACTGTTATTGCTCATCGGCACTATTAATGAAGACAGTATTCAGATATTGTGAACATCTAATAAAGCCTTATTAAATGAACTACAGTGTTTGGAGAATTAATTCTGAAATGCACACAAGACTTGGACCATAAAGGAGAGAATGGCACCTGTTCAGCACAATTTTGGGTAATTAACAGATAAAGACTTTCGTTTC
Organism: Protopterus annectens; assembly: GCF_019279795.1. Lineage (NCBI taxonomy): Eukaryota > Metazoa > Chordata > Ceratodontiformes > Protopteridae > Protopterus > Protopterus annectens. The sequence continues at coordinate 742,629,912 of NC_056748.1, forward strand.
AGTCTCATTTCAGTTGTTTCCAGTTAATTACTGTATACTACAGTCTTATTAATTCTTACAACTACATAAACTGAAATTTCGAAGAATTTCCCTGGAGGAACTACAGCAAGTGTTTTACCTCAGTTTTTCTCCCAATTTTGTTCTGCATTTATACATCCCAAACATCTTCAGTATCTATCTTACTTGTTCACTTGCATGGCTAAGACAGCACAATTGAGCTAGAGGCTCGATAAGTTCAAAAGGAAACCCAAAAGGCAATGCCCTTAGATTTCTAATAGGTAACCGATGTCCTGGGTTCACCTCATTTTAATCTGGCATTTTTGCTGATTACAGAATGGTTATCAAACAATTATTGGGTCCCTGCTGGTATGGCTACAGAGGCATAGCAAACATGGCTTTGGTCCCAAATAACACTCTCTCCATTTTACAAGCCACAATATAAATATCAAATTAGTGACTAGGTTGAATGCACAGTGGGCTTCAACTATTGGCTATTTTTGCATGTCTGACCCATAACCAGCAGTACTACACTGTTCCTCTATTATCACTTGCTTGTAATGTGCACTGAATTATTGAATATTTCAAACAGAACAAAATTCTAAGGCCCACTACCTGGTCTTTGGACTGCGTCTTTTAACAGCTAGGTAAAAGGCAAATTAACACACTTGAACATTGTATCAAAACAGTCCCATGGGGTTAGCAAGGATTCCAAAAAAGTATTCATCACACTGGTTATTACAGAATTCAGAAATGTGGCAAGTGTAGGCAGGAATCATTTTGGTCTAGCTTTAAAGACAAATGCATTTAACTTCTGTGAACATGAACATTCTCATAACACAAAATGTCTGTACTGAGCACAATCAAAGCCTTTTCATTCATATGAAATAGGCCTGTTTTCGGAGGATATCAAAAAGTTACCATGCCTCATGGTACATAAAGCCCCCCTCCACTTACCGTCTCTCCCCAGTTTCGCCTCAAGTCAGGGTGGTCCCAGGAGTACCAGGGATCACGCTCTTGTTGGGACCGGTCTGGCAGTTTTGGATAATCTCCATACCTATTAAACAAAATAAATAAATAAAACAGACAATGACTGTTGAGATGAAATTAAAAGGCTCATTACTTATAGTAACAGTGTATGTCAACTGTATAAGCTGCTAATCAGCAAGCAATACTTGGATTTCAATGATTTATATTCACTTTGCATGACATGCAAATTAGCCAGCTTTTTAAAACTCGACTACAATTTTAAAGACTTCCTGTCAATTTTCATGAAACACAGCAGCATAAATCTGGTTTGTAGGACAAAATAGTTTTAAAGATACTGATCTATGACTTATAGAAATCAAAGATGCATTTTTTGCAATCTACAGAAGCCATGTTGCACAGAATAAACGGTTTTACTAAATACAAAAATTATTACAGTTTTGAAGTCAATGAAAAAAAATTTCCAAAGATTATTCTGAAAAAACAAATAGGGTGCAGCATTAATCGCACACATTACCAGACTATGAAAAAAAACATGCCCTCATTCAGTGATTAACTTACAGGTAGAAGAAAAAGTGGAACAAAAAATAGGTATGTCAAATTCAGAAGAGCAATGGACTAGCAGACAACATACGTAACCGAATAAAAAACAATTCAAAAATAGAGGCCAAGAGGTAAGCAAAACAAAATATAAGAATCCAAAAAAGCAACAGGAAATGCAAAGCTCAGTAGCTGTACAGCAGGGATTTTTTTTTCTGATGAAGGCATTGTTACTCCATCTGCAGGCACCTAAATAAACTTGGAAAGGAAGTCTCTCACTTATGGGTAGAGTTAACATTTGTGGTCCCTGGTCAGAAGAATCCTAGTTATCACAATCAGGGAACCTTGTCCATGCTACCAGTGCTCTGAATTCAAGAATGGCCTTGGGAGCCAAAGGGCTGGCGAGGTGGGAGGGGGGGGGGTAAGGTCTTACCAGACACAAGTAGTAGAGTTTGAAAGGTAAGTTGAGACTAAAGGGCTTACTGTATTTCTTAGGGTTGTTGGGGGTTGGTGGACTGGTGGGGGACAAACATTAAGAAGCATGCAAAGAAATAAGACTACTATCATGAAGCCACTGCAGGCTGTTGTACAATAGGGTGGGGGGTTATCCCTGGCATACCCCTTGCAGAATTCACCAATAGACTATAATAGCTGTGAGTGAAAGGGCTTATAGTAAATCACAAAATGAGGTGGAAACAGGCTGTGGGAATGACGTCTGTCACAAAAAAATTAAAACAGGTTAAAAAACGCCATCATCATTCCTAATGGCTGTCAAACATACAGAGTTCACTACAGTAGACCTCTGCAGGGTAGTAAAAACCGAAGGGTAACATCTAGCTGTACCTGCTACAATTCTTAAGCTTTTGTGAAGCAAAAAGGTTACACTATGGATCTGCCAAACTGAAGACCAAGGAATATACTGGGAAATGTCAACAGAGTAGACCCATAGAAGGCTGGTAAGGTAATTTCTGTTTAATTATTATGCAGAGAGAATGGCAAAATAGATCAAAGGGGAAAACAGTAGATTAGGTGTCTACTTTGCACAATGATGGAGTAGAAAAGGAAACGAATCTTTAGTATCATAGCAGCAGCTGCACAGAAAAGGATCTATTGTGCACTATTCACAAATAAACTAAAAATATCAGCACAGGCAGAAAAAACTTAAAAGATATGCAGATAAATATAAAGGAAAAGTACAAAATAAACAATTTGATGACCCAAAAAAAGGTTTTATAGAGAATTGGGAAACAAGGCAAAAAGAATTTAAAACACCACCAAAAAAAAAAAAAAAAGGAAGAAGAAATAGATACATTTTAGAGAAATGCCTATGAAGATCCTGTGGAACATAAAGATGTTAAATGGCTAAAAGTAGTAAAAGAAAGAATGTCTGTCTTTTCAGCTTTTCCCGGTTAGGGTCACCAAAGTGGAACTCCGGTCCGCTAATGATTGGCAGTAGATTTTTATGGTGCCGAGTTGCCAGCCCGACACCCAACCTTCAACGAAGGCACACCCATTCACACATGTCTTTTGGAGGCCACTCTACCCCGGGGAGGACATGCAGACTCCACACAGAAGGCACTCCAGTCGTAAAAGAAAGAATAAGAAGTTCAAATGCACAGGATATGAAATGGGATGAAGTCATGACCAGAGAGACTGAAACAAAGTTAAGAAAAGCTCCTAAATGGAAAACCCCAGGCCCAGATGCAGTACCTAACTTCTGTTAAAAAGTATTAACATCTTTACATGGAAGATTTAGCCATGAGTAAGAATAAAAGGATAAAAGAAAGTCCTATGGAACAAAGGATCATTTGCTGTTAAAGTCATAATGCAGAACTGTAAAAAGGGGAAGAATCCAAGTATGGCATGGATAGACTACAAAAAAGCATCTGACAGTATCCCACATTCATGGAAAAAACAGTACATAAAAATGCATAAGATACACCCTACACTGACCGATTACATTACAGCAACCATGAAACAGTGGCAAAGCACTTTGCAGTTAAGACATGATAAAGGACAAATTATTATCCCAGAGATGAAAAATTCAAAGGGGATATTCCAGGGTGACACTGTTACCACTGCTCTTTTGTCTTACCCTTAACCCATTAAGCTGTCTGCTTAACAGATTGGGTCATGGATACAGTTTGTCTCCCAGAAACCAGTGTAAAGACGTATCTTTTTCTGTAGACAATTTAACACTCAGTTTCTCATCTGATGAACTATGCAAAGGACAACTGCAAGTGGTCAAAACTTTTTCAGATGATATAAGAATGTCATTTGGTCTTGATAAATGTGCAAAAGCAACCTTTAAAGTAGGAAAAGCTGCAGCACCAAGAAAACATCAAGGAATGTGATACAAAAGAACATGAGCAAGATGGAAAGTGTAAATATTTGGGAATTGATGTAGGATCAACAATAAAACATGAAAAAGCAGGTTATGTACTCACCATAATGTTCCATGTTTGTTGTCCAGTATCTTGCCTTCAGTCTTGCTGTTGGGGTTTGGAGCTGAAACCTCGGCTCTGATACGGCCTATACTAAAGCTCGAGAGCTGCTACTGGCTCGAGGCAGAGTCCTATCCCATGGTGCTTAGCAGCTATTCCCCATCTCGTTTGGGAAAGAAGGTTCCTATGATATGTGCAATATCCAAAAGGATAATAGCTGAAAAAACATATTGTCAAAAAGATTAACAAGAAAAGGCAAGACCTTAACTGCCAATTTCTGAGAAAATATTGCTCTAGATACTCCAAGACTGGGATGGCTGGGAGGGACGCAAGACTGAATGGGAGATACTGGACAACAAACATGGAACGTTATGGTTAGTACATAACTTCTTTATGTTATGTTGTCCCATCTCGCCTTCAGTCTTGCTGTTTGGGACAGAGTCCCCAGCACATTCTTCTTGGGTGGCTCAAGGGAATAAACTCCTCAGGACAGTGGAACCAAAGGATGCCACATCTACTTTGTAATGAGCAATAAAAGTATGAGGGTTAATCCATTTAGCAGAAGCACAAATCGAGTCTAGTGGAAGTCTGGAATGAAAGGCAATGGAGGTAGATACCACTCTAGTTGAATGCCCTTTGATTTTCCCTGGTGGTTCCTTATTGTGGGAATCATAGACATAAGTGATGGTTTCAGTAAGCCATTTGGACAAAGTAACGTTTGATACTGCCAAACCTTTTTTTATTTTCTGAATAGGAGACAAACAATTGCTCTGACTTTCTACACTGTTTTGTCCTGTGCAAGTAAAAACACAGCTGTCTATGCACATCCAGTTGATGGAGATTATACTCTGCCTTGTTGCCATAGTTTGGAAAAAAAACACTGGTAATTCTATACTCTGGTTTAAATTGGCTTGAGAACAAACTTTCGGTAAGAAGGAAGGATTTGTTCTGAGGGAAACTATCTTTATGGAAGATCAAATAAGGCGGACGGATAGACAAGGCTTGCAACTCTATTACTCCCCTGGCTGAAGTGATTGCTGTAAGGAAGAGTGTTTTCCAAGATAAAATTTTAATGAACAAGATGACGCTGATTCGAAAGGGGGCAGAATCAAAGCTGATAAGACCTCCTTGGGACCTCAATCTGGTATTAACAGAAAGGTACCCTTTAGGAAGGCTTTGCATACTCTATGAGACATTAGACTAGATCCCGATTCTCCCACATGATAATTAGAAATAGCAGCTAATTGAACTCGGACAGTGGCTGCCGCTGCCCCCCGATTACAGACTTCTGTTAGAAATTCCAAGATTAGAGGTATAGATGCTGTAAAAGGATCTATATGTCTTTTGTCAGCCCCAACAAGAGAACCTCTTCCAATTGCTTGCATAGAGATTCCTAGTCGTCTGCTTGTATGGAGAGACTAGAATGTGATAAACTGAAAGTGAGAATTCCGGAAGCCTGGCTAAGAGCAGAAGTGGAGCAGCTAAGCTGTCAGCTTGAGGGTGTGGAGTGCAGGATGCAGCATTCCTGACGGATGCGTTAGAAGATCTGGCACTGGGTCCAGGATCCATGGGTCCTCCTGAAGGTAGGGCCAAAGGAAGGGGAACCAAATCTGACGAGGCCAGTATGCGCAATGAGAATTAGCTTGGGACTCAACAACTTTGCTTTCTGTATGACCTTTGGAATCAAGGGAAACTGGGGGGAAGGCATAAAGAAGACCCAGGGGCCAATCGTGAACCAATGCATCCCTCTTGTGAATCTCCCGGGGGGGGGGGTTAGGGCAAAGTAGTTACTGCATTTGGAACTGAAGGGAGTGGCAAAGAGGTCGCAGCAAGGCTGACCCCATTTGCAAAAAACTTGATTCGCAACTTCCTGATTGAGGGACCACTCATAGGGCATGAGAATCGCTCTGCTTAGCCTGTCTGCTATAACACTGGATTTCCCTGGGATATGCACTGCTGTCAGAAAGCGTTGAGAAGATATCGCCCATTGCCATACTCTGTGGGCCTCTTGACAGAGGGCTGGATCTGGTTCCCCCTGTTTGTTGATGTGCCATACCACCGACATATAGTCGGTCTGAATTGCAATAGTCCCTGTGGGAAGACAGTCCTGAAGTGCTTACAATGCCAGAAGCACGGCCCTCATCTCTAGGACACTGATGTGCAAATGGTACTCGTGATCTTTCCAAACTCTTTGGACTGTCTGTCCCAGGTAATGCCCCCCCACCCTATCTGGGATGCGTCCGTGGTTACTGTAGCGATAGGTTAAGGAAGTACAAACGGTCTGCCCACTGTTACCCGAGTGGACTGAACCCACTAAAGTTGGTCCTTCTTGTAAGAGTGAGTTATGAAAATTTCGTGAGACATGGGTAACTCCTGCATGGACCACTGGGCGAAGAATAGCCATTGCAGTATTCTCATGTGAAGTCGTGCCATGGGAAGTAGTGTTATTGTCGCTGCCATACAGCCTAGGACTTTCAGCACAAATCTTGCCTGTACTCTGTTCTGTTGAGTAAAAAAATCACTTGACTGCATAACATCTGTATCCTTTCCTGAGGTAGCCTTGCCAACATGTCGTTTGTACTTAAATCTGCACCAATGTATGTAATATGCTGTGATGGCAACAATTTTTGAATTTATAGTAATGCCTAGTTTTGAGAAGAGATGGATGGTGTAGTCTCTTGCTTTGATCAGTAGTTGCTTGTTGGTGGCAGTTAGGAGCCAGTCGTCTAAGTATGGAAACACTTGGAATCCTTGGCGTCTCAGATGAGCCGAGACTACTGCCATACTTTTGGTAAACACCCTGGAGGCTGTGATGAGTCCAAGTGGCAGAGCTCTGAACTGGTAATAACTGGCTCCCAGCTGGAAGCGTAGAAATCTTTGAGTGCCTGTCCACCTTTATGTGGTAGTATGCATCCTGAAGATCTAACGAGCACATCCAATTCTCTTTTCCCAGAAACGGGAGCATAGACTGCAGTGTTACCATCTGGAACTTTGACTTTTTCACTGACTTGTTTAGTCTGCCGAGATCCAATATCAGTCTCCAGTCCCCTGCCTTTTTTGGAACTTAAAAGAACCTTGAGTAAATTCCGGATCCTAGTTGGTCTGCGGGAACTTCTTGGCGGACTCTTTCTAGAAACTTTTGTATTTCTAATGTTGCTTGATCCCTTTGACCGGGTGGAATGTCTGGGATAGACTTTGGTGGCCGAGGTGTACATTGGAAGGGGATGTTGTATCCTCTGGATATAATGGAGTGTAGCCATTTGTCTTAAGTCAAATTCAACCAGGCTTCTGGGTACAGCGATATCCCCCCCCCCACTGCCTCCAGGAGTTGGACAGGCAGGCCTCCTTTCAGGAGCGCTGGAAGGGCCTACCAGAGAAAAGTACCTCTGTCACCCTGGTTTTGCAGACCCCCTCTGCCACGTGGATGGTGTCTTCCATTGTTTCCCCTTCTGCCCCTGAGGGAAGGATCACCACGAGTGTCAGATAAGGCTCCTCTGGATTTACATCACATTTTTCCACCCTTTTGACCTTTAGTATAAGGTCTGGTAGGGGCAGAAAAATGGACTCTAACGGCAGATAGAGTTGTACCATCTTGTTAGCTACTGGTGAGAGTTTCTTTTACTTTAGGCCCGAACAATGACGAGCCATCAAAGGGAGTGTCAATAAAGGAAGAACAGAAGGGTTCTGCAAACTCACAAAGGCGCATCCAGGAATGTCTATGAAGAGCTAGTCCTGTGCCTGCTGCCCTGCTCGCTCCATCGGCTGCATAAGATATGAGTCGCATGGAATGGAGAAGTTAGATATGGAGGTTAAGGTTGCAAGCTGGGAGTTAACCTTATCAGATAAGTCCTGGGCTGTATCACCTTGCAGGGTATTCTAGTTCTTTTAGGAAATCCCCCTGAAGTCGCATGAAATGCAACAAATTCAGCGACCGCACAGGCCGCTGAGGAGAACATACGCTTCCCGCATCTGTCCATCGTATGAGAATCCTTGTTCAGTGAATGAACAGATACAGAAGGTTCAGCTAACTCTTTTTGCGGCTGCTACCACCATTGCATCTACAGGAACCCCTTTAGTTAAATACTGCCTATCTTCCTGGGCTGTAATGAACTTATTAGGCCTCGGCAGAACGGGGTTCACTGAGTCCGGAGAGTCTCACCAAACCCAGGAGAGGGTAGAAAGGCGGAGACACCCAAGAGGCGGAGGGGCGAGAGCCAAATGCCTCCAGGTACACAGACTCATCTTCAGAAGGGGAAAGGGACTTCCAGCCACCCCCTCTGTTTAAGGATCTCCAGGAGGTCTAAAAAAGAGACATCCTCAGAGGGTGATCTTGGGGACCCTTCTGAATCCTGTAAGTTGGTATCAGAAGTGACAGACTCAGGGAAGTCTATGTGCTTCCTCTTACACTGTCTCTTCCGAGGGACCTCCTCGGGGGGGGGGGGATGTTCCGCGGAGGTATCGGAAGAGGAGGATCCACCCATTAAGGCTTCCTGGGGCACTGGCTCTGTACTCTGTGGGTGATGAAGAGGTGGACACTGATCCCGGAGAGAGAGACAGGAGCTGAAGGTAAGCGCAGACTCATTTGAGAGCACACTTCGAAGGCACCGTGGTCCTGGGCTGAGAGAGACTCCGGCCTTGAGAGGCTGGGAGATCTCCTTGGCACTGAGGAGGGTGGCTCTGAGACAGATGTGGGAGCCAAACTCACCTGAGCAGAGGTGCCGAGTGGGAGATCCATTACGGACAAGGGTCCGACTCAACTCACCCCCGGAGCCTACCCAGGGAGTGTCGGCCCCCAGGTCCCTCGGACGAAAGTGTCGGGGAAACTGGAGCAGACGTCGGAGCAGAGATATCAGTAGTGATTACTGGCTCCAGTTGATCCAGCACAACGACTTCCATACTCTCTGGCTCCAAACTCGTTAGAGTTGGAGGAAGAATAGGCATAATAGAAGGTACCATTGTCGGCTCCAAGATCCGATGGGCTGGGCTCGAGAGAATTTCAGCTAGGGCCTGGGTCCGAAGAAACCTTTTCACTACCCACTCCACGTCCTCATCCGATAACTTGGAGGATCTAGAGGAATGACTGGAAGACTTGTGGCTACCTGCCACCGACTAATAAAGGAGACACTGTCACCGAGCGAACAGGCTCCAAGGACAGTGACCGGCTCCAGAATGGCTCCGATTAGACAGATGGAGCCGAGGGAGAACCATGTTTCTTGGCTCCGACAACTTTTGTAGCCGAAAAAGCATAATGTTTGGTGCTGCTTGTCAGCTCAGATACTGGAGCTGATGAAGCAGACTTTTGAGTCGTCTGATTTTTTTGGTCTGATTTCCTTAGTCTACTTTTAATAAGCCCCTCAATATAAGCTTATTCATCCTCTCCTGCAAGACCCTGGCACTAAAACTATGACAAATGGAGCAGGAGTCTTGAAGATGGAGTGGACCCAGACAGTACACACAACTGTGTCCGTCAGTAATGGACATCTTCTAAGTGCAGGAACCACACTTTTTGAATCCTGACTTGTGCTCCTTAGCTGACTCCTTAGACATGCTAGCTATAAGAAAAAAAATTCCCAATAAAAAAGTTAGAATAAAACTATAACTTATAGAGAGAGAAAACAGCAAAAAACAAGTATCTAAAATAAAGTATTACCTTTTTTTTTTTTTTTTTTTCTCAAGAGAAGGAAAGGGGGGGTGGAGAAGTCTCCAAGTTAAACAACCATCTCCTCCACCGGAGGAGATGTCTCTAACTTAAACAGAGTACTCGTAAAAAGAAAATAAGGAAGGAAAGGGGCAAGAATCCTCCAATTTAAATGGATTCTTGAGGAGACAACAAGGCCCAAAGAAAAAGATAGCCGGAAAGATAAACTTACAAGGTTTAGGAAAGCTAAAATAGCACAAGGCTATTACGATAGCACTAATAAGTAAAAATAGCTAACAATTAGTCAGTAATTATTATAAAATATATAAAATATTAAATTTTTCAAGCCTGAGCCAGTGAAGACAATCCCACAGCTTCAAGCGGCAAACAAAATTTGGGGAATAGCCGCTAAGCACCATGGGATAGGACTCAGCCTCGAGCCAGTAGAAGCTCTCGAGCCTTAGTATCGGCAGAGTCGGAGCCGAGGTTTCGGCTCCGAACCCAAACAGCAAGACTGAAGGCGAGATGGGACAACATAACATCAAATGCGCATAAAACTTGCTAAGGAATATTTTAGAAGACTCAATACTGAAAACACTGCTGATATAAAAAAAAAGTCCAAGCTATAAACCAATTTGTTCTTCCCGTCATAACTTACAGTTTTGGAGTGACTGACTGGCCCCAAAAGATGGATAGGTTGGATAGAAAAGCAAGAAGGATGCTTCATGCTCAAATGATTTATATAAAAAAAAAAAAAAAAATCAGTGCATACTAAGATTATACATCTCCCACTCTAGAGGAGGTATGGACCTCCTCGAAACTGATTACATGTATAGACCTGCAATCATGGGACTGCATACCTATCTGCTGCTCTCGTAAGACCCAAATGTAGTGAAAATTTTGAAACACAAGGAGAACAAGTTTAAGATGACTTCCCTGCTTAGTTTAGCAGAAGCATATCCGCGTCGAATGGAAATCAAACCAGAAGCAGATAAAAATCAGGCAGCAACTGAATGTGTCAAAAACAAAAGAAAATATTAGGTGAAGGATCAGATGAGAAGGCAAGAAATGGTGAAAATGCATAAATATGGTTGCAAGTATGGAAAACTCTGGAACAATCTCATTTTGATCAGAATCAAGCGCAGGAAGGTTAAGGAAAAGTGAATTTAAACCAAAAGATGAAAGGTTAATATTGGCAGCCCAAGATAGTGGATTACGTACACATTGGTTTACAAAGTCCACTGAATATGTGGGAGAAACAAAACAAATGTAGGTTTGTAAAACAGAGTTGGAAACAGTCACACATCTTGTTGCTGGTTGTGATATACTAACAGCAGAAGGTACATATACTGAAAGCATAACAATGTGACAAGGCTGTTGCATTGGGGATTGTGTACACATTATAATACTGAAGTAGCTGAAAGACGCAGGAAAAATGAGCCACAAAGCATCATAGAAAATGATGACCTTTATATTACATGGGATCATCCATTACCAACAGTTCAAAGAACAGAAGCGAGAAAACCAGATAGAGTAGTCCACGAAAAGACAAAAGTAGCATTTCTCACTGAAACTGCTACACCCAGTGCCTACAGCGTCTTACATACAGAGAAAGAAAGTCAGAAATTTCAGGATTTGCAGAAAACAAAAAGGAGAGGACAATGTGGAAGAAAGATACCCAGACAGTTCCAGGAGTAGAAGGAGCAATGGGTCTTATAGAAAAGAATTTACAATCATACTTGGATATGCTACCAATCGTATGCAACTCCATACGAACTGCAGGAGTCATCATTACTGGACACATTGCAGGTGCTGTGAAGAACACTTCTGGCTAACAAAGACTGAAACAATTCTAATTTCATGAACTTTAATCATACTTCGACTTAGGAATGTGGTCCATTCCTGTCATGTTATTACAAACCCAAAAAACTTGGAGAAATTAAAGGGAGCTAGATATTACTATCTACCTTAAGTACAGACTTCATGGCTAGAAAACAAAGAGTGGGAACTCCAGAAAGGAAGTATTTATAAAGACAAGGAGAGGCCTCAGACAAAGACTGAGGCATGGCATCATTCTCTAGGGCATCATCAAGGCCTTCCACTGCACAACCATCAGGCAGTGGAAATATATTGTCTGGACCAGTATTGGCATTGCTGTAACTCCTTTTCCCCTCTTTCTTCCCTAATCCTGTCTTCTACATCCTCTTCCCTACTTGCCTCTCATACAAACAAATTGACAAAATGGAGGGGGGGGGGCTTCCCCAAGCCAAAAAGATAGAACTTCAGCTTCAGGCCAGTTATTTTACATTAAAAAGGTTTGTGGTCTGCACTCTTGTGGGAGGAGAGGCTTGATTCTGCCCTTCTGAGTTGGGAATTTCTGGTTAAAGGCTTACTGCGCATGCTTACTTGAACTGTTTCTTTATGAAATCGGTAAGCCTTGTTTGCTGTAGCATAGACTAGATTCAGGCCTGCTGGATCTAGCTTTGTTTTGTATAACTTGTGCACTGATTCAGGCCATCTTTTTTGGAGAAGGTTTCTCTGTACCCTAGTGGCAGGAGTCTGCAGTTAGAACTTGTCTGATTGAAGACTGCTGGAACAGGGCTCTGTTTTGAGCTTGTTAACTGGTTAATTGGGTAAAGTGTTGTTTTGACTGTATATATGTATACCTTTCTGAACTAGTATAGTCCAGTTTTCAGGTCACCGCCGAATCCAGGGCTGTGTTACTACAGTTTCTGTGTTGCCCATACCTTACTTGGATAGAAGGAAGTTTCATTGTTCACATGTGAGAGAGGGGCGCTTTGAGCAGCCTATCTGTCCCTGGAGGAGTGGTTTCAGCCCAGAAGTTAGTAGTTTATTGACCATTTTGGGCTAATTTCTCTCTCTCTCTCACTTCCCTGCTATAAAAACCGCATTTGCGCAGTTTTTGCACTTGTATTCTGCTCAGCAAATGCCTTCCAGGTGTTCTGCAGAGTCTACAGCAGCAGAGAGACAAAAGAGAGACTTTGGAGCGATTAAGTATCATTTTTCTGCTTTTCTTGCTGTCTTAACTAATTCCGCCTAAAACACCAGTTTCTGTAGCGTTTCTGTGATTTAAAAAGTTTGTTATTGCTACATATTGTACTTATTTGCTACCTGCGCCTGAATTAAGTCATTTTTGTGTTTAAATGATCTGTTTAACTATTGTAGGCTACACACTAAAGTGCGATAGCCTTTTCTGTGCATTTCAAGTGTTGCTTTGATTGTATCTGCTCTAGTTTCTGAAAAAAAAAAAAAAAAATATATATATATATATATATATATATATATATATATATATATATATATATATATATATATATACACACACACACATACATACACACACACATATATATATATATATATATACACATACATACACACACACATACATACATACATACTTGTTTCCCACCTTTCTGAACTAGTACAGTCCACTTTTCAGGTTATTGCTGAATCCAGGGCTGTGTTACAAGTTTCTGTGTTGCCCATACCTTACTTGGATAGAAGGAAGTTTCTCTGTTCACCTGTGAGAGAGGGGAGCTTTGCACAGCCTATCTGTCCCTGATGGAGTGGTTTCAGCCCAGAAGTTACTAGTTTATTGGCCATTTTGGGCCAATTTTGATTGTATCTGCTCTATTTTCTGAAAAAAAAAATACACTTGTTTCCTGCCTTTCTGAACTAGTATAGTCCAGTTTTCAGGTTATTGCTGAATCCAGGGCTGTGTTACAAGTTTCTGTGTTGCCCATACCTTACTTGGATAGAAGGAAGTTTCTCTGTTCACCTGTGAGAGAGGGGAGCTTTGAGCAGCCTGTCTGTCCCTGGAGGAGTGGTTTCAGCCCAGACGTTAGTAGTTTATCAGCCATTTTGGGCTAATTTCTCTCTCTCTTTCACTTCCCTGCTATAAAAACCGCATTTGCGCAAAACGGGGCAGTGCCAGTTAAAGTATTCTCGGCTCCACGAAGTCTACTCTTCAATTTTTCCCTTGGAACTAGACAAGCCTTCAACTTTAGCACTGAAACCATTAATTTCACAGTCAAGCACTTGCTTAAAACTCATAGCAAGCACTTATTAACCCTAGCACTAGACCCCTCCCTATACTGTCCAGAAGGACAAGGTTCTCTATTCGTCCCCACCAGCCAATCAGAAAAACAGCTTACTCTAAACATTCAGGCATGTCCAAAGGGCAGTTTCCGGTGTACTCTCCAGTCCAACTGGTGAATCTGCGTATTTTGAGGCAATGTTACAACTGCCTCATGTACACAGACAACCCTCTCCTCCTACCACCAAACACTAATATATGCGAGAGATGCAATTATACAGCCAAACTGGAGGCAAAGCTCTCTCAACCCAAGACTGGAACTGACAGTCAAGAGGAGAAGGATAATACTTGCAACACACCACAGTCTCACATAGACCTAATAAACGAACACCGGCAAATAACACACATGAATACATGAAAACATACTCTGAGGCTCTAAATAAATATCCGCAAAAGGAACAGAGACCTCCCAAGCAGACATCCAAGCAACCTCCACACCCCATCACCAACCATGAAACACATACTTCACATAATCAATCAGTGTGCCACGCAATCACAGCCCTTAAAGCAAAATAACATACCCAACACACTAGTAATAGGGGACTCTATAGTCAGGCACACTGATGTCCCTCTAACTAGGCTGGACAAGGGGAAGGTTACAGTTAGCTGCCTGTCGGGTGCCAGGATCTGCCACATAACACAAGCACTCAGGACAAGTACAAATACGACTCTGTCATTGTCCACGTTGGTGTGAATCACCTCAGACGTACCTCCCTGGACTACATGAAGAGAGACATGGAAGAGCTCTCGGATAATGTAGCCTAGGCCGGTATGACCCTGACCCTAAGTAGCATCCTGCCCTCACCAAGAATGATGCCACAGTATAAAGAAAAAAATGATCAATTTCAACAACTGGCTAAGTTTCTGGTGTCATTCAAAGGGGATCCAGTATCTGTCCGCCTGGGACGACATGCTCGACAAGCCACGTTGCTTCGCAAGAGATGGCTTGCACCTGTCACTCTTAGGCTTTCGAATACTGGCCAAGGCGCTTGCCGCCCCCATAGTGCCTTTTTTAGGCAAGGCTCAAAAGACAAGTCCACCATCATAAATAGCACAAGTAACCAAAAACTGAGGGTAATGCTACTCAACGCCAGAAGTTTAAACCTCAAAATGCACGCACTCGAGGCACTCCTCAGTATGGAGAACATCGACATCTGTGCAGTAACAGAAACCTGGTTTAAGGCTCCTGAGAGCACCCCAGCACTACTAGATTATAACTCATACCATACCTTTCGGCCACAGAACCAGGACCAAAACACAAAAGGCAGGGGTGTATCCATATTCATCAAGGATACCCACACCTCCAGTTTAGTGGCGCAGCACAATACATCAGAGATCATACATGTGCAACTAACAATGGGCAACAATCTAAATTCCAGCTTGCTACAGATCACCCACCATGACCCAGGACCCCTATTCCACACTTCTGGAGACACTGGGAAATATGAAGGTCCTACCAAACACCCTAATACTGGGAGATTTCAATTACCCAAACATAAATTGGGAGAACTACTCAAGTACTAACTCCCTTGCCAAACGCTTCCTAGAATTTATAAACTCGAATGCCCTGGATCAACTGGTCAACACCCCCACCAGAGGGAACATATTGGACCTGGTCATCACCAACATGGGTGACCGGTGTTCCACACCAGAGGTCGACCCCTTGCTGGTTAGATCAGACCATAGACTAATCACTCTGGATATCCACATTCTGCCCCCACCCCCAATCAAGGAAGCCACAGTGAAAAACTTTTCAAAAGCAAACTTCACGTTACTTAAGACCGAGGTGGAAATGTTCACAGCCCCCATGCTAAAGGACAATGCTGTCCAAGCTGCTGAAACCTTTACAAAGGCACTCTATGAGCATCTGCAGGAATGCATGGATCGTGCTATCCCAAGTAAAACCAAGACTCACTCCTCCAAGAAAAGGAAACCAGTCTGGTGGACCCCTGCCATAAACAAGCTATACAACAGGAGGAAACTAGTACAGAAGAGAGAGTAAAATCCCAAGAAGGAAAGATATCCCTGATCAGTATCAGCAAGAAACTATGATCCCTCAATTAAATCATCCAAGGCTAGTTTCGAAAGAAAAATTGCCAATGACTCCAAAGATAACCACAAAGCGTTCTTTAGCTATGTCAAGAACCTAAGTGGAAACTCTCATAACTGCTCTGAGGTAGTGCAGAATGGCACAAAATACACTGAACCGACTGATATTGCCAACATTCTGGCAGACAAGTTTAGTGCAAACTTCACCCTCCTCTCACCCCCCTAAAAGATCCATAACCATACTAGAAGAATGTAGGGCCCCGTCAATCACCGACACACAGGTTAAAACAGCCCTATCCAAAGCCAAAAAACACGACTTCAATGAGACCGGACGGTGTCCCAGGCTGTGTCTTACAAGAGCTCCAAAATGAATTAACCCCTCACCTAAACACACACCTAAACACACTGTTCAAACTCAGCCTCTCTACAGGCTATGTGCCCACAGAGTGGCGCACAGCAACAGTTACCCCACTCCACAAAGGTATAACCACAACAGACCCTGGGAACTATCGCCCTATAAGCCTGACTAGCTTGGTCTGCAAGGCTATGGAGCACAACATCATGGAACTCATTAACAGAGACATTGGGAACCTCCAAAACTTGGACCCTACCCAGTTTGGCTTTGTTAAGGGCAGATCATGCCTCCTAAACCTGGTGGACTTTTCTGAGACAGTTAACCAATGCATTAGACGAGGGAAACGAGGTCCACACAGCCTACCTAGACCTCGCAAAGGCTTTTGACACCATTCCCCCATTCTAATATTACAGACAAGCTCACCAGCTTGAACATAAACCCCTACGTCATGAGATGGGTTGCCAGCTGGCTCATGGATAGAACCCACATGGTGAGAGTTGCAGGCTCTACGTCGGACTCTAAACCGGTTACAAGTGGTGTTCCCCAGAGCTCAGTCCTAGGACCCCTCCTTTTCGGTATATACTTCTCAGACGTACAGGCAAGCATAGGAGGACTATGGCTGACCAAGTTCGCAGACAACTGAAAACTAGAGGCCATAACTGATTCTTCGTCTGATACAGACACCCACCAGAAAGGTCTCACTGAGACAGATACCTGGTGTCAAAATCATGGCCTCAAGCTAAATGCCAAAAAGTGCATAGTCATCCCCTTTGGAAAAAATAAAGTACCCGCGAACTACCACATAGGTGGTAGTCCCCTAAATACAGAAAATATAATAAGGGATCTGGGGACCCAAGTAGATAGTAATCTCTCCTTTGATAATCATATTGCCAAGGTGGTTAAAAAATCCTTCTATGTGGCCCACCTAATCACAAAAGCTCGCATCTAGAAGAAAAGAGGTTATTGTGCCTCTCTACTCATCACTCATTAGACCCATCATAGAATACAACGCTGGAAAGACAACAAAAGCACCTCACCAAGAGGATTACTGGCCTCAAACAGATGCCCTATGCAGCCCGACTCAAGAAATTCCAGCTGTACTTGGTTGCATACTGCTTACTCAGAGGTGATTTCTGCCTGACATACAAGGCCATGTCCAACCCAGAATTGATGGACATGCTCCACCTAAAAAAAAAAAAACAAAAAAAAAGCAAAAAACAAATCCCGGACAGCCATACGTTTTGGAGATATAAACCTCACCACGATGATAAATAGGACATGCTGGAGGGATAGATTCCTGTCCCAGAGACCCCCCCATGCTTTGGAGCAGGATTCCAATATACATCAGGCAGAGCCCCTCACTAACACTCTTCAACAGAAACCTTGACGGGTGGATGGGAAACGGAAAATTTACCCCGGGGATCACTGCAGTGGCTCTGCTGGACAGTGGCGCAGGGAACTAATGGCTCTGCTGGACAGAGGCACAGGGAACTAATCTAAGGGGGTGGCGAAAGCCAACACATTCTGGCTAGGCTTATAAATGCTCTTGGGCAAATAGCCTAGTACTTACCTATGACACCTCTATAGTCAATACATAGATCCATTTACATATATTTTTTACTTTATTATGAAAAACTGTATGGAGTGCCACTTGCCTTAACTGCTCATCATTAGTTAAAATGGAACTGCACAATACTACACTTGCCTACAATTTCCAAAATAAACTAAAGTCAGTGAAGACTTGACACATTAACGGATTAACTCCCATAACTAAATTCATTATTTTCCCAATTTAAGCAGTTTTATTAGTTTTTTGCACAGGCATTCACATTGTTGTAATCATGGCAAAGCCTGCATTCAGTGTATCTGCATGTAGTCATAGCTGCTCTCTGCACAGCTACCCACTCTGCAAGTGTGAACCTTGGGACTATGACTACCACTTTGGATGTTAACTCCCTCCCCAACCTCATTTCTCTTTATGAAAGTTAAAAGTTGCTGCTTTTAAATTCTACATCCCTAGTTTTCATATCATCATTCAAAACCAGTTCAGTAAACTCCTCCTTTGCATAAGCTACTAGAGCCTTACATATATTTCCTAATGCAGACCATCATATTTTAGTACTAGGTTATTAATCTTGCCTCCTTATAACCTCATCTTCTTCACCTGTAGTAACCTCTCTTGTATCCTGTTCACTACATTATCTCATCTAAACTTTCTCAATCATTAAATAATTCATTTCAACCACCTTCATTAACATCAGTTTTCCACTGTTGCTTCTTACTGAATGCTCTTCTTTATCCTTTATAATCCTTATGACACAGCTACTAACTGCTTCTTCCAATGCCAGCTTTCTTCTTGCCCTTACATTAAACTTGGCTGCCTTCTGCATAAGAAAAACGTACCGTTCATATTGCTTCATCTTTTTTCCCTCAACTCGCCTTCTAACATACTGCTTCCAGACTTCCTTCAGATTGTGGTATGAATCACTGTCCTACTTTACAGACAGGACAAATCAACAAAGTCTATAAAATATTTTTTTAATCACAGGGAAGCTTACATATGGCCTAGCTCCCAATTACTCAACCAAATTGCTTTGCCCCCTCCACTAATATATTAAATCAGAGATCACTAAACCTTGGGGTAAATTACAGAAGCTGTCAATACGAGAAAGTTCAAGTAAATGGGTTCTTCAGACTGCATCTTGATGCAAAGCTACATACTTGATCCAACAAATATTCCCACCCCCTCATAACTACAACAACCCCCTCACATTATTCTTTAAAAAGTTCCAGCATGAATACTTACTACCATACAAATCTCATGCAGCCTTCCTTTCTTCCATTTAAATTATATTATTCTTTTCCATAAGCTTTTCTTTAACAAAAAACCCAAATTATATTCCCATATTTCCCACATTTATCAGTGTAAATTGCAACCAATTTACAACTATAGATACCAGAAACCAACTGTTAACCTTCTATCACCCATTGTTCTGAAACAAAGACATGATCTACAGGTGCTTTATGCAACAACCCCTTCTTTTAAAATATAGTCTTTAATCCAGTCCTCAGATGTACTTGCGTCTTTTCCAACTCACTTTGTCCCAGCCTTTCTAGCTTAATGAAGCCCAAGTATTCCCATCTTCTTTCTTTTAGTACAAGACAATGTTAACAACAATCTCATTTCCTTTTATTAACTTTTCCTCTTTTTCTCAAGTATCCCATGCCAAAAATATTGACCATTATTTAAAGCAAAACTACTTTCCCCTTCTACTCCTATCCAATAACCATCTTCATCAAAACTGATCTTGAAGTTTTCCATCACTATAAAGCTTTCATTTAACCATGTTCCAAGATCCAGAGAGTTTAACTTCAACAATATTCTGTTGTCACATTTAGTACTAGTTACAAAATTCTCCCAAAGGTCACTGATAGTATGTAATGACATAGTATTGATAAGATGGATAGCTGCATGGCACACAAATAAGACATGGCAAGTATCATACAGCAATTGGACAGATGAAATTCTTGGTTACAGTCAAGTGTCCCACAGGTCTCTGTCCTTAGCCCTAACTTGCTTAGAATGCATTTTTCAGACCTATCATTTTCATCGGAGGTGTTCTACAGTCTATATGCAGATGACCTGAAATTGGATAAACAGATTACATATGTTACAGATAAGGCATGTTTGCAAAAGAACTTGACTAAATTGACCATTTGAGCACAAAATAATATGCTGATAAATGCACCAAAAACTAAGCATATGAGATTTGGGAGACATAAATTGAAAGGTGAATATTTAATACAGCACACAGTGATTGAAACTGTAGATTCATTTAAGGACCTGGGTATATGGGTAGATCTAGCTTTGTATCAACCAATTGGTTAATGATAGTTATAGAACTATAGCTTGTATTAAAATATTTATAAAATCCAGGAAATCAGAAATGAAGGAGCCATAATTTGTTAGTTACATTAGACCCAAACTTGAGTATGGAATAACAATATGGAAGCCTTAAAAGAAAACAAGCATGAGTAAACTGGAAAGAATACAGTGGAAATATACCAAGGGCATCCACGGATGTGAACATTTAAGTTATTCTGAAAGACAAAAATATCTGAACTTGTACAGTGTCTCTTATAGACATCCAAAAGGAGATCTTACTCAGATATACAGAACATTTAGGAGACATCTCTGGGAATGTTTGTGGTTATCAAAACTTAGTACAGAATCATCAGACAACCCATGTAGAAGATTCTACAGAAATGAGAAGTATACTAAATGGTTCTCAGAGAGCAGCTGATGCATGGAACAAACTACCAAATTACATTAAAGCAAGTAATTTACATATTTTTAAGAACAGCCTGGACACTTATTATGGTAACAAGTTTTCTGGTATACTTACAGGCTAGAAAGGCATTAATGCCTGTGCTTGAAATATATGTATGTATGTATGGCCATTTAGAACACAAACCTGTTTGAGAACTTCTCCCTTTGAAAGATTATCTCAAAAATCCATTAACATCCAAATTCATTAAAGACCTACACATCCCATGGCTTTAACCACAGTGTACCTTTCAGTGTCCTTACACACACAAGCTCTATGCAAATTATCCACAGCATCTGCATACGAAGTCCTCATAACATATCAGAGTAATGAAAAAATTCTGTCCACTTACTACACCTGCAAAAATTCTCACAACCTGAACAGTGATAGATTCATTTCCATAGATAATCTGAAAGCTTTGTTTAAAAAAAAATACCACACAGTGATGAGGGACAATTGGGAATGCTGGCCAAGCTCATTAAAGGTCTTCTGGACTGCATGCTTAGTAACTACCTATAAACCTATGTTGTACCTGTCTAGTGTCAAACCAAGCCTTCTTTCCCTTAATTTAATTTAAAGGTATTTTCAGAGAACATGTATCTGAGGGGGTAGACCCTGTGGCTTAAATTATATTTGCTTCTTGGGTAAAATGTGTACATTTCTCTATTTTTAGTACTCACTTTATCTGATTCAGGACCACAGGCCACTGAAATCAATTCATTTAAGTAAAAGCCGTGGCCTGTCCAGCATCGTATTCCTACTTTACAAGTCCATTACACAATTTGCACTCATTTGTAATGCAGAAACAACACAGAGTAATCTGAAATACAGCAATCCACAGGTACATGCCTTTGGGAAGTGATGGGAACCAGAGATTAGCAAATTCTGCACAAGAAATTAATATTAAACAGAAACCAAACCAGGCTGTCATAAGGCAGCTATACTAACTGCAATATCTAAGTAAACTTTCCTTCAAAAAATGTCTGAATTTCAATCACTCCCTTCCAATCTTACAGTCACATCAATTTACCCCAAATTCCATATGCTGCTAAAATCTTATGTAAAAATTTAGTGCTAAATGTACAACCTTATCAGTCATGATAATCTAGGCAAACCTTTACTTTGCTTCACATTTTATAGCTTCTAAATTGCTTTAGCCCGGTGATACACTGTCGCCTTTCACTATTACATTATTTTTAATTATTAAAACAGCTTACTCATTGTGTATTAAATTATAGTATACTATGACTGCATCAATACTGTATGTTGTAATCAGTGTAACTCACGGTCATTGTAGCATTGTCTAGTGCTCACTGTAATGGCCTTGGTATATTCTCCAAGGCTGACAATGAAATTAGTTGGAATTGATTTTGGACTTAGTGCTCTACCCCAGAAAACAAATTCAATAAATACATTTTCTCAACTCTGCTTTTTATACTTCTTGTCAAAGCAGTGGAAAACCTTAATTTAATACAGTAAAAAATAAGAGAAACTGACAGACATTAAAAGGAACACCAACCAAAATTATGCCAATTTATTGAGTGCTTTTGTCCCAGTAATGTGGACTTCTTCAGAATACAAAAACAAGTCATCATGGTCATTAAATACACTCAGCCCCTTCCCCCCCAATCAATCACAATTATGTAAATGAACTTAGATAATAAAGTAAAACTTCAAAAACCAAGAAATATTGATATTCAACATCCATCATAAAAAACAAATCCAAAAAAGATTAACTTTTTAAAAATACATGTAAATATAAACAGGACCCAAGACAAAACTAAACCAACATTACAGAAAAAAAGCAGCCTTCAATTATTGCACTTAAGCTGATTTGATCATTAAGCCCTGGTAGTTCTGTGGCATTGTTTTAATCTGACATTTACATTCCAAACATTCTACAAAGTCATCGGTGGGACCAACCCTACATCCTAAATCAACATGGTCGAGCACAAAAAATTTAAATAAATGTTGTGGAGGATTCTGGATATGTTTATCCAGAGCATTACTATCAACCTTGTTGTTAATATCACAAGTATGTTGGCAAATCTTCTGCTTAAGGCCCCTTTTTGTTTTTCCAATATAGACCCATCACATGCTTGGCAGAGTACCACATAAATCACTCCCTTGGTGTGACAATAATATTTAAAACTGAGTTTAATATGACCAAAGCTTTTAATAAATTCTGCATCCTGTTCTAAAATATACTTACATTGTATACAATGTCCACATTTTATTGTTCCAGCCCTTACTGTTTTATTAATAATAGATCTTTCAAGTACTACTTTAAAACTCACGTCCTTTTTGTGTACTACACTGGGTTTCTCGCCAAACAAAACCCGACTGTCATGACCAAGGTTAAAGATATGCCAATTTTTCAAAACAATGTTTCTGATATCAAAAAGTGCGTATTGCAAGGTAAAACTAAGGCTCGATGAAAACGGCCCTCGCCAGATTGGGAATTTGCCTCCTGAGAATGAAATCTGAGGCCCAAGAGGTCGAAAATGCCCCTATCAAAATCTGAGCCCCAAGAGGTCGAAAATGTCCCGTATTCCTTTTACCCTTTAGTTCATTCATAATATCCTGCACAAATTTCTCAGGGTAACCCCTCCTAGTAAACATCTGGGACAGTTTAAAACATTCCTCCTCAAATGTAGCATGATGAAACATCATTCCTACCAACCTGACATGCTTCCCTTTTACCAAGGTCTTTTTCTGATGAACGGGATGCCAACTATTGTAGTGCAGCAAATTAGCGTATGTTGGTTTTCCATAAAGAAGTAAAGAAAAAGTTGTTGTTGTTTTTCTTTCGGCTTTTCCCGGTTAGGGGTCGCCACAGCAAAACTCCGGTCTGCTAATGACTGGCAGTCGATTTTTATGGTGCCGAGGTGCCAACCCAACCTTCAACGAAGGCACGCCCATTCATGCATGTCTTTCGAACGTCACTCGACCGCGGGGAGGACATGCAGACTCCACACAGAAGGCGCTTCAGCCAAGAATCGAACGGGAGAACCTCTTGCTGTGAGGCGACAACGCTACCGCTGCACCACTGTGGCTTAAAGAAGTGAAGAAAAAGTACTATTATCATAACTCTTTCTAATAGTAACATCAAGATAGTTCACCTGGTGCTCATCAACTGTCATAGTAAAATTCAAGAAAGAAGTGGTGGAATTCAAATTATTAAGGAATTCATCAACTTTACTTCACTATCTTTCCAAATCAGGACAACGTCATCCAGGTAACTACCATACAAAACCCAACATCCACCAAACTAGAGTTTAGAACAGACAAATCTTCCCACTGAGCTAAAACAATGTTAGCAAAGGCAAGGGCGGAACTTGCACCCATTGTCACACCTTTCACATGTTTAAAAACCTGATTTTCAAAGATCAAAACATTATCCAGAACCAATTCCATGCAAGTTCTAATAGTTAGAATAGCTGAAATGTCCAAATGTGAATGGTGAGTTAAACATCACTATAAAATGACAAGCTGAAACCTTGTCCAGTTGTAACGCACCAACTATTAGGGCAGTCGTGGCTGATGTCTCACCAATCCTCAAGAAGGAATTACGACCTGTAATATTTGACACATGGGTGTACACATCCCACAGGAGGAGTGGCTCTTACAGGTCAGGCTGCAACCACACATTTCATGCAAACATGCTGGTATGATGGCAGAATCCAGACAGACCGAGAATAGGCAGCCAAAGCTTGCATGTCAAAGCATGCACCCGAATGGAGATTAGTGTAATGGGCAGCTGAACGGGGAAGGGGTCAGGAGCAAAACAAAACAGTCTCCCAGGATGACAGCCTGCAACCCTAGATTCTTGCCTTCCATCCCTGAAATCTAGACGCTGGGGAAAAAATAAGGGAATGAACGGGTCAATTGAAGACAGGGCTTGATAAGCACAAAAATGTTACATGAGCCAATAAATAAGTAACTCTATTAAGAATTCTTTCAATTACAGTACAACACAGAATCCGGATGCACTATACACTTACCCCATGCCATCATCAGGATATGGTTCATAATCTTCTACTCTCATGTTATACTTCTTTGCAGCAGCTGCTCGCTCTTCTGGGGTTTTTGGGTAAGGACCAGGAAGCGTGTCTTTAGACACTCCTGACGCTATTAATCACAAAGCAGGTTAACAAGAAAACAATGATTACGTAACAAAAATCAATGTGAACCAAAGGAAATGACAAAAAGATTAAGAAAAAAGGCTAATGTCTTCAGTTCTGAAGAAGTAACATGAGCCATCACACCAGTAAACAATACTCATGGCTTAAATGCAAACAGATGAAGTCATTTATGTTCAGTTACTTATCTGACATTTGTTAACTTGGTAGGGGGCTGCTTCAAGGACTCTTCAGTCACAATCTAAGCCAAAGGCAGTTAAAAATGTTACTACAAACAAATTAACATAATTCAGTAGAAATCTATACTTAATGTAAAACTTAATCCCATTACAGTTTTAAACAAATAGATTCAAAACTTCTAATCTGTGCAAACATTAGCTTAACATAGTATTCTGTTCCAACCTGCACACTAAATTGATGTCCACTTTCAAGTTTTTTTTCTTGTAACAAAATGAGAAAGGCCTGATGGAGACAGATTATATTACATTTGTCTGTCATCATAAGGTGACAATTAAACTAACCATATATTTTAAGTGCATTTAACATTCAACCTCCCTGATATTCTCCCCTTACCTTACACCCTTTTTTTTTACAACCGATCCCATACCCTATTGAAAGTTTCTCCATCTCTCATTCTAGCTATCATTTCCATGAGTTCACAAACCTTTTTGTGGATATTTAGTCTAGAAATTAGCTGATGAACACAAGCCAATGAGCCCCCCCCCCCCCATTCACTCCAAACTTCCTGTTCAGCAGGATCTTAAACATCTTACAGACATACATTCATAGGTATATTCTAGGCTAACAACCACTGGAGCCTTTTTAAGCCTAGCCATGCATCCCAAATCTCTGACAAGTCCTGATGCCACTGATTGTGCAAACATGGGGTTTGGAGATGAAGCATTTAGAAGCAGGAGCCTGGGAGATGAACTGTTTAGAGGCTATCTGTGCCCATCAGAGACATAAGTACCAAATCAGGGATGAATTTCCAGTTTCCCATCCAGTTGTCCAAGTTACACTTGGACTGAGTTAGGGACTAACTCTTCTTCACATGGATGGGGAGTCTGTTCCAGAGAAAGGAGAGTCTCTGGGACAAATACCAGTCTTCCCAGCAGGTCCTACTTATATGACAGGTAAGTGGCAGGTAAGATAAGTCTACTGTAAACCCACATTATGTTAACATCATCTCTTCTAAATAGCTCTGCATAAGAAGCATAAGACCTGTAATTCTAAATTAAATATCTCTCTGCGTCAAAAAAAACCCAAACATTTTGTGATAGACAAAACTAAGGAGCAGCTGTTCTCTTAAAACAAAAACAAAAAAAAACCCCCACAAGAGTATGCCCCTTCCTCACTGCAACCATCCTATTCAGAGTAATCTAAACAGCTCACAAACATGACAGTTTGCACCAGCATCTCATCTTCTGACTGGCTCGCCTTCAGAAGTGCAAGACCCATAACTAAAAGTTCGACAACTCACATCAAAAGAAATACAGTGAATGCTGAAACTAAACTTCTGCAAGTGGATCTTCACCATCATGCACACACAACATAGGGAGTACCTTCCCCACACCTATGCAACTTATATGCACCAACTCCAATGTCATTAAAGTCTTTTGGCTTTTCCCGGTTAGGGGTCGCCACAGCGGAACTCCAGTCCGCTCATGCTTGGCAGTGGATTTTTATGGTGCCGAGTTGCCAGCCCAGCCTTCAAAGAAGGCACGCCCATTCACACTCGCACCTACCTGCATGTCTTTACCGTCATTTGTCATGCGGGGAGGACATGCAGACTCCACACAGAAGGCGCTCCAACCGAGAATCGAACGGGAGAACCTCTTGCTGGGAGGTGACGACACTAACTGCTGCACCACCTCGGCCATCCCAACTCCAATGTCATTACACCTTGGAATAGGAAGAATACTCCAAGATACCAAAATCTCAGACCGAGTAAAATCCCCCACATTTACAGTTGTAGTTTAGCTATTAATGGGATTGCAATTACAGTCCTCAGAACATCAAAAAGCACCTTTCTGGTCTCTTGGGAGACTAGTTCTAGCTGCTTTACTCTTCGGTCATCTTCTTTTCCCCCTGTACTTCATACATCCTTCTAGTTGGTTTTCCTCTGGATTCCTTTCAGCAACCTAACGGTCATCTCTCTGCATGTCCTCCAGAAGTGCAGAGCCTCATACTTAGAAGTATTACTTCTCTACGTCTTCTGCCGAGGATAAACCCCACCATTCCATTTGCTGAAGTTAGGAACATCACTACACTTCTGGTGGTCCAGTCAAAATGCAACAAACACCTCAGGAGGCACCATCCCACCTAACAAGCCATAACTGGTATAGCCCTGTCACCGATGTTAGGCTAAAAACTCTGCATTTCTCTAGACTGTTTCCAGTTTCACCTCATATTTATACAAAGGTTTCTCTCTAGTCATCTTCCGGGCCTCAGGCACTTCTGCAATGGTGAATAATCTACTGCAAATCTTAATCAGATAGTCTGACAGAGGACACACAGAAGCAGCAAATCTAGGCCCCATACATATCTATCTTTTATGATATCACTTCCCTCTCCTTTCACTATCCTGGTGCCCACTCTCTGCACTTGTCATACTAAGCTTACTCCCAGAATCCAGCATCACACCCTCCATCTGCTTTTCACTGTGAACACTGTGCAAAAGTATCAAAGCCTCTGCCTTTCCTGTATCTTACAATCATTCTCTCATCCTTCATCAACCTGGCCAACCCTTCCTCCTTAAATCTGGACACAGCGGTTTTAGTTCCCCTTCATGGCAGTTACTGTGAACACCTTCAGCCAATATCTTTACTGCCTTCCAGGACGCCTCCTTGTGCAGTGCCTCCTCTACAATCCCCCTTCCTCCATTAAAACTCCTATATACTCCCACATTTGCACTTCTCACACTGCAGATATGAAGAAAGCAGAGCTGCCCATGTTTTATTCCGCTATACCATATCAACCCAACACCATACCTCTCAGCAATCCTTACCTCTGTTCTGATCAGTTTCCTTTTTATTTGTCTGTTCTTTTTACTTGTAGCCATACTTGAAAAACTCTAGCACAGAGATGAATAGCTATTACTGTTTGTGACCTTTGGAGCTTGTAGTGAAATCTTTTGTCTAGAGAGGCCTAGCTGTTTCTTCGTGAAAAGGGGAATTAGTCTTGCCTAATCTAGCTAGAGGCATTACTGCAAGGCTGTGTTTTCTTTTTTTTTTTTTTTTTTTTTTTTAAACTGGATAATTTGGCTGTTTTTTTGTTTCTCTGCCTTAAATAGCCAGTTTTTAAACCAGTTTGTACTTGTTTACTCACAGCTGCAGTAAAATAGGCCTGCTATTGCTGTACTGTGAGACTGGAAAGAGATAAGTGCTTATTTTCAACTGTTTTCTGCACTTCTGTTTTACTAAAAACATTTGCTGCAAATCTGTTTAAACTGTTATTTTAGACTTGGTGAATTCAATCCTTACCTCTGTTCTGATGTTGTGTATGCCACCCACCTGCCCAGCTGCTGTTGTGGTATTAAAGCTTGGTGGCTTTGAGTTGCCTGCCTCTAGTAAAAATTTGATGTTAGACACTCCTCCCAGTCCCATTACATCGGCTCATTCTACTGTGTACAATGAGACAAGTTGTGAAGGCTCACCCCTTCAGCTTCTAATTGCTGCTTTATTTGAGCTGTCTTTTACTGTTGTGATTGTGAGCTACTGTTTTAAAGCAATTTACTAATAAGCTATATTTTATTGCCAACTACTGCAATTCATTACTGTTTAAATGCATTTTGTTACTATTTAACTGTATTTTTTCATATTGCAAGTTCTGTTCTTTTGACTAAGTGGTTAATCTGCACTTTTAGTTTTTTACTGTGTTCTTAACCTTAAATTAAGTAGCATAGTCTAGATACAGGTTTGCCACGGTGGTGCATGGGCGGCCACGGTGGTGCAGTGGCTAGCATTGTCGCCTCACAGCAAGAGGTTCTCCGGTTCGATCCTCGGCTGGGGTGCCTTCTGTGCGGAGTCTGCATGTCCTCCCTGTGGTCGCGTGGGTTTTCTCTGGGTGCTCCGGTTTCCTCCCACAGACAGGCTGTAGGTGGATTGGACACTCCAAATTGGCCCTAGGTGTGAGTGTGTGCATGTGTGTGCCTTCCGTGGAAGGTTGGGCGCCGGGCTGGCAGCTCTACACTGTAAAACTCCACTGCCAATCATGAGCGGACAGGTGATCCGCTGGGGCGACCCCTAAACGGGAAAAGCCGAAAGAAGTCGTCTAGATACAGGTTTGCTGCATCTAGAGCTTCAGCTGCGTGTTTTTTAACCCTTTTTGAGGTATTCCAGCTACAAATTCTCCCTTAGTAGCACTTCTGTGATCACCTAGTAGTACTACTCTTAGACCTGCCACCCTTTACCATCTTAGCTCTCTCCCTCAGTTTCTGACAAATATGGATGGATAATTTCCTACGTGTTCTCCTGCCAGTCTGGTTGATATGGGCATCCTGAGACAAGTGTAGCAACTGCCTCATGTACACGGACAACCCTCTACTACTACCACCTAGGAACAAAACTTGTGAGAGATGCAATTACATCAAGCACCTAGTGTCATTGCTGTCCTCCCCACAAACTAGTATACCTGGCACCGAGAAGGCTGTCAACACGAACACCACGCACACCTAAACAACACACCCCCAGATATGCAGAGGTCCTCAACAAAAACATACTCAAACAAAAGAGACCTCCAAGGCAAAAACACACCCGAACTCCACAATTCATCACACTACACATAGTCCACACACCTATATCTCACAGCCACTACGGCCTAAACATAAACCCAACATATTAATCATAGGAGAGTCCATTGTGAGAGAGACAGACATGCCCCTCACCAGGCTAGATAAGGAGAAAGTCAAGGTTAGTTGTTTGTCGGGTGCTAGAATCCACCATATCACCCATGCACTCAAGTCTCTCAACAGTTACTGTTTTGACTCTGTCATAGTCCATGCTGACATGAATGACGTGAGATGTACCTCCCTGGACAATATGAAGAGAGACATGACCGAGCTCGCTGAATGTATCCCAGGCAGGCATGTTCCTAGCCTTAAGCAGCATTTTACCATCACCCAGAATTATGCCTCAATACAAACAGAAAATAAATGATTAACAATTGGCTTAGTTTCAGCTGTCATTCCAAGGGGATCCAGTACCCGACAGCCTGAGATGACATGGCTGTCAAACCATGATGCTTTGCCAGAGATGCCCTGCATCTGTTTCCCTTGGGCTTCAGGCTCCTGGCAAATGCTCTTGTATCCCCCATAGTGCCTTTTTTTAGGCAATGCCATGAGGTCAAAACTACCAAGATGAAACTTTCATCAAAATGTACACTAATGGTCATGCCGCTAAATTCTACGAGTCTAAACATGAAACTGCACTCAAACACTGTTAACTCTGGAAGATGTTGACATTTGTGCAGTCAGAAACCTAGTTCAAAGCTGTAGAGAACACCCTGGCCATACCAAGTTACTCGTCCTATAATATATTCAGACTCCAAACTGTGGACAGCAAAGCAAAAGGAGATGGGGTTGCAATATATAAAAGACATACACACCTCCAGGCTGGTCAAACAGTATGATGCACAGGAAACACTCCAGGTGCAGTTAACAATTGACAAGACCCCTATTCAAATTACAGCTAGCTATAGGCCTCCAACTTTGACTCAAGATGCCCACTCCACCTATCTGGACCTCTTCGAATCTATCAAGATTCAACCCTTTACCCTGATCCTGGGCAACTTTAACTATCCATAGACTAGAAGAAATACTCATGCCAAAACGCAAATGCCCAGAGATTTCTTGATTTTGTCAATGCAAATGCTTTGGACCAGTTGGTCGACACCCCCACAAGAGGAAAATATCTTTGACTTGATATTAACCAACATGAGTAACCACTGCAGCAGCCCTACACTGTCATCACTCCTGGTAAAGATCTAACCACAAAGTGGTCACTTATGAAGTCACCAGCTTCACAGCCCCTCCCCCTCGACAGAACTGGCACATATGTCAAAACCTATACCAATGTACTACATGAGCATTTATATAGCTGCATGGAATCAGGAATACCCGACAGGACAACATCCTCCTACTCAAGGAAGAGTAAACCTGTCTGGTGGACATCTGCAATAAATAAACTCTATAATAAAAGGAAAATAAAATTGCTGTCCAAGATCAGGAAGGAGTAGCTGCCTAATTGGAAGCACCATCTCCTTAGCTTGAACAAGCATATAAGAGCACTAGTGAAATCCTCCAAAGCAAACATCAAATCCAAATTGGCCACATCTACTAAAGACAATCATAAGGCTTTATTCACATAGGTCCACAATCTCAAGGGAAGCACCCAGATCTGCTCAGAACTGGTGGTCAAGGACACCGCATACATAAATGCTGTAGATATGGCCAACCTGGTGGCAGACAGGTTCAGTGAAAACTTCACTCATCTGTACCCACATCAGTAACACAGGACATCTCCAGTACCTACCCTCCTCTACTTACCTCTAGGAAGCAGGTCATCACTGCCGTCTCACAGGCAAAAAATACAGCCTCCATGAGACCAGATAACATTCCAGGCTGCATCCTAAATGAACTCAGGCAGGAGGCTGCAGCACCATTAGGCATCCTATTCAACCAAAGCCCGAGTACTGGCTCTGACCCAGCCAAGTGGAGGACAGCCACTGTCATCCCTCTGCACAAAGGTGGAGCATCCACAGATCCAGAAAGTTACAGACCCATCAGCCTAACTGATCTGCAAGGTCATGGAGCGGATTATAATGGACCTCATTAACAAGGACATTGGCAACCTCCAGATACTCGATCCCAGACAGTTTGGTTTCGTCAAGGGAAGGTCATGCCTGTTACATTTGGTCGGCTTCTTTTGAGACAGTCATCAAGGCCATGGACAAGGGGAAGACGGTGCACACCACCTACCATGACCTGGCCAAAGCCTTTGATAATATTCCCCACTCAGGTATAACAGATAAACTCTCTCAACTAGGCATCAATCCATATGTTACCAGACGGGTAGCAAACTGGTTCACTGATAGAACCTACCTAGTCAAAACAGGGGAAGCCACCTCAAGCAGTAGACCCACAACAAGCGGTGTACCCCAGGGATCGGTCTTGGGGCCTCTGCTGTTTGGGATATGCTTTTCTGAGGTGTAGGCCAAAACCAGTTCGATATGACTGACCAAGTTTGTAGAGGACTGCAATCTGGGTGCTGACATCCTCCAAGAGGGTCTCACCCAAACAAATGACTGATGCCAGAAACATGGCCTCAAACTGAATGCCAAAAAATGCATCATTGTTCCCTTTGGGGAGAGTGATGTCCCCACAAATTATCACATTAATAATAAGGTCCTAAGCAAGCAATCAGTCATGAGGAACTTGGGCACCAAGGCTGATGGAAAACTGACTTTTGAGCACCATACTGTCTCTGTTGTGCGGAAAGCTTTCTACATGGCCCACCTCATTTGTAAGGGTATCTCATCCAGGGCAAGGTGGTCATAACATCTCTGTAGTCTTCCCTTATAAGGCCCATTAGTGAGTACAATGCCCCTTATGGCATGTACCTCACAAAGCACATGCAGCAGCTGGAGAGACCACAAAGGTGCCTAACTTAGAGAATCCAGGGCCTCAAACATCTACCCTACACAGATACACCCTGTCCCTCTACTCAGACTCCTACATACTCCTCAGAGGTGACCTCTGTCTGGCATACAAAGCAATCTCAGACCCCACCCTGATGGGACTGCCACATTACCGAAACTCAAGCTCCACTCCAGTAACCTGCACACGCACCCTCAACCTGGTGTGTGACATCAATAAGACTTGTTGTCAGGACATACTTGTATCCACGAGACTCCCCCTTTTGTGGAATAGACTCCCTCTCCACACCAAGCAGAGTACCTCATTAACCTTTTTTAAGCATAACCTGGATAACTGGATGGGGAACAGAAAATGCTAAAGTGGCATAGGGTGCTGACTTGTTGGAACATGGGCTAAATTCGTGGTTAGACTTGTAAGGGCCTCAGGTCCAATAGCCTAGTAACTTCCCATGATCAACTATCTTGGTCGGGTTCTCACACAACTATAGTTTCCTGGCAAATTAGAGGGCTGAAGTCAGTAAATAATGACAGACATTTGAGTTTCAGACTTCATACCCTTCATAAAATTCAGGTCAATACAAAGCCTGTTATTCTAACAAATTCAGGTTAATACAAAACCTGTTATTCTAACAATGTTCTAAGTTTGAAAGAGCAACATTTAAAAAGCGTCCCTATTTGGGCCCCCCCCCCCAAAAAAAAAATTATTGATGGCTTTGTCTAGATTTCTTGCTTTAAAAGGTTGAGAGATATCAGATACGACTGATACTCGCATTTTGTTTCAACATTTTCAAATGTTGCTTCTACAGCGTTAATAAATGCAGGTTCACTTTCATCTATCAACCTCCCGACTAGAAAAATCAAGAAAAGTTATTAAGTAAGCAAGCATATCACCCCTTCTGTCGAAATTTCCGCTGCACCTATTTACCGAAGCACTTGCTGAAACAACCTACTGAAACATACCATAACAGAAGCATGCTCCAAAGAAAATGTACTTTCCTGAGCAGAAGACATACGCGTGAACATCTACTTCACCGTGGTTGATATTACCATTACTATAATCTTGTACTATGTTGGACATCGCTCAAAGGTGTCCTCTCCTTGCTAAAGGATACCAAAGGTTACCCATATCTATTCCAAAAAGTGAGACTGAACTATTCCAGTTCACACACTAAACTTTACTTTCACAACCATCAAGTAGATTGCTCACCCGCTCTAGAAGACTGAGCGAGAGAAAGTGGTGCAGTCCTAACAACCCGCTCCCCTAATGAACGAATCCATAAAACACTTTTTGCAGCCATGTTTCCCTCTCCTGTACTAAAATTGTTACCTCTAACGCAAGCGCAAAGTTAAGAAAACTACAGTAGCCTAACTGGGTCAAAACACTTCCTCATGAAAACAAAAAATGTACATTGAGCACGTGAATGAATCACTACAATTACGTCTTGTATTTACCCACCGTAAAGTTTAGATGTGCCAGGTATTACTACCGGTACGTTACGTTAGGCGATGCTGATCTTTTGAAGTAAATCGTTTTACCGTAAAATTGTATTCGCGATGTATTTACGTTTGGAAATGTGCATGCAATATATTTTATAGGGATAACAATAACGCTCAACTGTCCACATTTTTGCTTTGTATTTTCAGTCTCTCTTTCATAATAAGTGTGGTTTTCTTGGAAATCATTGTGGATTGAAGTTACTAAATACTGACGTACATTTTATTTTCAGACTTCATAGCCTTCAGAAAATACATACTAATGCAACACCTTTTTTTCTAGCAACTTTCTAAGTTTGTAAGAATTCTTCTTCTTTCGGCTTTTCCCGGTTAGGGGTCGCCACAGCGGATCACCTGTCCGCTCATGATTGGCAATGGAGTTTTACGGTGTCGAGTTGTCAAATATTTAAAATCTGTTCCTGATTTTGGTCCTTTGTTTCTCCATTAGCTAGATTTCTTGCGCTTAGAGGTTGGAACACATTAAAGTAACTATGTGCTCAGCATACAGTTTTATTTATATATATATATATATACACACACACACACACACACACGACCCTTAACCGGGAAAAGCCGAAAGAAGAACATATATATATATATGTATATATACACACACATATAAATACATGTGTGTGCGTGCATAGCATGTATGCATATATATGTGTATAGGCATGTACACACACACACACACATATATATATATATATATGTATATATATATAAAACATAGGGTTGCCAGCTTTCTTTGGGGCTAAAACCAGATTAAGGTTATGCCTCTCTCATCACCCATAACTCCACCCATTCCCACGCCCTCTTCCATCCATGCTCCACTCATTTTGTGACATCACCATGACATCAGCTGATGGGAAGGCCTTCTTTTTCTGTTCCGAATGCCTGCTTTCAGCCGATTTATTATGCTTTTCTGTAAAAAAGCATAGTAAATCAGCCAGTTTAACAAACACAGATAGTCTGTTTCCTTTTGTGAAACAGAATACTGGAGTTTGTACAACAGTGTTTTCCTGACTACCAGAGAATTGATTTGATATTTTTTATTATGGATAGTCCAGAAAAAAACAGGTGGCAACAGGGTTGATTTCCAATTACCTACCTATTGGTCAAAGTTATGCTTAAATAGGGGCTAGGGATGGACTCTGCTTCACATGGATGGGAGGCTTGTTCCAGTGCATGGGGACCCTCTGAGACACATTTGTGTCTCATCAACATGGCCTATTTATGTCACAAGCAAAATTTAAATCCTTGGATCTAATAGTTCCTTGACTCACATTAAATAAGAGATCTTTTCAATATTCGTTTATTTAAAGTACCACTTTTAACATGCCTAGCTTCAGTAAAATAATGCCACCACAGTCTTTTTATTAACCAGTTAGGCCTGATGTACATTCTTTTTCAGGGGCAACCAGGGAGGAATGCCTGGTTAAGTGACTTGTTCAAGGAATACAGGAAGCAAATGAGGGCTAAAATAATCAAAATCTGTACCACAAGAGCTAACGTTCACAGCCTTAATCCTCTGTGCCAATTGCAAAACGATATTTTTTTATATATCACAGCTACATGAACAGCCAACATTCCTGGAAGTGCATCACTGTGGTGCCAGTTCCTGCACTAAGATAGTTTTAATATTTTACTGTAGATCCTGACCATGGAATAAGAAAAAATACTTAGAACTGAACACGAAAGATTTTATGTACTCTTATTTTTACGTTTGTGTGACAACCGAAATGCCCAGGCTGTTAAGTAGAACATTCAGGTAAAAGGGGTTGTGATATATGGCCCGCAATCTTTCTAAATCCCTGTCAGAAGAGTGCAACATCTGGCAGGCTCCACACTGCAGTGAAGACATCTATGTCTCGAGGCTCTGACTTAGGGCAGTGTTGTCAAAGCATTGCCACTGTTTACCAAATGCACATTCCTCAGCACAGTGTCTGTCACATAAAAGAAACATATCTGCTACATGTACCAATTACTTGACATGCCTCTGAATGCCACAATGAACATATTATAATACAGGTGATTGAAAAAATAAGACAACTAATTTACAGAATCATCTAATTTAACCAATGCAAACATAGAAATGCAAAGTAACCCCAATATATTTACCTTGAACAAGTGCACAAATATGTGCAAAATAAATACCTGCAGACTCATGCCTACTGGATACATTACCCCTCACTAAAAATTTACAGTGAGTGAGTGCTTGAGGTATAGCTAGAGGAGATGTTAAAATTCAGGTTTGTACAGTTTTAAAGGAGTGATGTACTCATAGCTCTCAACCAGTCAGGGACAGATCTCAACAGAATCAGATTCACATCGAGAAATAATCATATACACTTAAAATATTAGTACTATTAACATTCTCTTATTCTGTCAATGTTTCAAGTTAATTAATATGTGTTCTGATCTTAAAGAAGTCTGTAACTGCACTCATTATCATTATTAAATGTAATTCACCACCTTTGTCCAAAATGTACCATTTCAGGAGGCATTAGGAGGGATAGAGCAAAAATGCTGAGTTCAAAATCAATCACAGTTGAGGGGTATGGTGCTCGTTTGAGTATACCCGATTCTGAACAGTAACTTGCTCATGAACGCTAACAAAATTCAGTAGTTACCAGAAAAGTAGGGCTCGTACACTAAACCAAACATTCTTGATATTGAAGAATGTGCGACAACCCATGGTCAGGTTAATCAAAATAAACTCTCAGAATAAGACCCGCAAGCAATGCCCTTCAGCAAAAGGACTATTAGAGAGATATGAATCATTTTAGAGCCTGTTATTCCCATCACCAATTAATATGGTACCAGGAAAACAGTCAAGTTGTTTGATAAGGCAATAATTATTCAAGCATTAATTGAGCTAAGTGAACAATTTTTTAAGTGACTACATACCAACGTAACGATCACTAATAAGCCACCATGACAGGCTCTGCATTCCTAAGAACTGAGGAAATTAAATATGTACTGTGGCTATGGAGTGCGGACAGGCGGAAAATAAAATGCTACCATAGTCCATTTAACTCAACCATTAATATAAAAAAATCATCAGTGCGAACAGTTATTTCAAACTTGACGAATGCAAATAAAAAAAAAAAAAAAAAAAACACATGCATATAAAAGCTTTACAAAGACAATGAATCTGCAAAAGGAATAACTCAACTCCACTAAGGCAGAACTAGGAAAAAGGGGATAATAACGCGTCCCAAGAACATATAAACTGCGTGAGAAAGGTGTTACAGTTTTTAACAAACACTCACACATACAAACTTTTGTTCACCCTTGTAAGAGTTTACTGTCCTGATCTTTGTTGTTGTGTCTTTCGGCTTTTCCCGGTTAGGGGTCGCCACAGTGGAACTCCGGTCTGCTAATGATTGGTAGTTGATTTTTACGTGCCGAGTTACCAGCCCTGATGCACAACCTTCAACGAAGGTATGCCCATTCACGCATGACTCCACACAGAAGACGCTCTAAATGAGAATCGAACCAGATAGTGTCTTACTGTGAGGCGACAACGCTACCGCAGCACCACCACCATGGGTAGTTTACTGTCCAGGTCTATTCTTCATAAAACATACCTTTGAATAACAAACAGAAACAGATAAAGACAAATATTTCCTTTTCATATGTAGTAGTTTAACTTCTCCCGCCGTGATACAAATTCCCCATATCACAGTCACTTTCCAAACAGTGTCACAGATTAGTAGCGCCAGACCAACCAGAAACAGTTGTGAAGCATTACTGGGAAATGTATTTTGTTTTTACTACCTCACTCTAAGTAAATCCAGAAAAAGCTACGTAGTGACACAAAACACGGACTTCACATGTCTGGTTTTGAATGAAATTTGTAACCGGACAATTTATCAGAAAACCGGACAGTATGGTCAAAAACTGGACAGCTGGCAACCCTATTTATATATATATATATATATATATATATATATATATATATATATATATATATATATATATATATATATATATATATATATATATGTATATATATATATATATATATATATATATGTATATATATATATATGTATATATATATATATATATATATGTATATATATATATATATATATATATATACACACACACACACATACATACACACACGTCTTGGATGCCTGTACTGGCTGTCTATCTTGCCACACTAATAAGAATGGCTAATATATATTTAACTCTGTAATAAGGATTACTAATACAAAAAAATATAAACCCTAATTAAAAATAAGGCAAGTATGATTGCAGAACAACTTAAATAAATAAGAAAGCAGAAACATAAAAGTACTAAATTATTATAACTGTTTATAGATTCAGTGATTCTTAGTTATATACTAGGCTAATGACCACCAGGGCCTATATAAGCATAGTCCTGCAATCCAACCCAGTTGTGTCCCTGTATATATCATGGGCCTTTATTAGGAGGGCTATGTTGTTTAGGGAGTTTCTAGAGATTATGAGGAGGGGGGGTTATGTTAGTTTTGTCATTACAGTCTGCATCTGTCTATCAGAGACACTGGGGCAGAGCTGGGGTAAATTTCAGATTTCCCATTCATTGGTCAAGGTTACACTTAAATAGAGTTAGGGATGGGCTCTGCTTCACATGGATTAGGAGCCTCTTCCAAAGTATGGGGAATGCTCTGAGACACATATCTGTCTCACCAACATGTCTTATTTAAGTCACAAGCAAAGTTTAAATCCTTGGATCTAGTGGCTCTGATGCTGTTTGTTTTGTGGACATGCAAAAGGTCCATCAGAGCTGGATCTGAGGATGCCTTGTATGCCAGGCATAGATCCCCTCTCAGTAACCTGTATGAGACAGAATATAGAGATAGGGCTTTAAGGCAAGCCATATAGGACTGTGTGTTTATACCCTGGATTCTCCTGGTAAGGAACGTTTGTGGACGTTTTGCATATGTTTGGTCAAGTAGTAGCTGAATGGGGCATTATATTCAATGATGGGTCTCATAAGAGACAAATAAAGTGGCACAATGACTCCCTTGGACATGGGTGCTATGCCCTTACTTTTAAGTTGGGCATCATAATAAATAGGTTTATAGGTAAGTATTAGGTTTGCTGCCTTTGCAGGCCTTTTAAGCCTAATCAATTTCCACAAGGTGAGAAACAAACCCTGTACCTTGTATCTGTTAGGTAAATATCTTAACCATTGTGTCAACCCTTTTCTTTTTGTCACAAGGTTTAGTATACTTGTTTTAAATCATTGAAATGAAAGCTTTCCTTTGTTTGCATCTTTTGATATGTCCTTTGGTATCACAGAGTCCATCCTACTTGTACTGAGAACCTATTTGTATAGAAAAGCTTTCATTTCCAACTTCTTATCAACCACACTTTACAGTATTGACTGATTCACATCTTGTAATGTTATCTTTTAATGGTCAGCCAGACTTCCTGTCATGCTCAGTTCTCCTTTCTCTATCAGTTTTTCTCATCTTGCTATACTTTACACATTCATCATTGCATCTCAAAGGTCTCAATATTTGTGCAGTTTACTGGATTTATACTTACCCACTTTTTTCTCCAAGTTTTTCATTTCTTCACTAGTCTCCTGGCCACCCCAATATTTGGCTTCTGATTTTTTTTCCACTTCTTTGTTTTCCCCTTTTTTTCTATCATCAGTGTTAGTGCTTTTACATGCAATGCAAGCATAAGTCTTCTACCCCCATCCTAGAAGGAAGCTTATCATAGGTTCATAGGTAGATACTAGGCTATCGGCCCAAGGGCCTAAGTAAACCTAGCCAACAAGGTTCCCTGGCTTACGCCACCCAAGAAAATTAATTTCCCGTGCCCCTGTCAAGCAGAGCTGCAGAAGTGAACCCCAGGGTGTATTTCCTATTTCCCATCCACTCATCAAGATGTTTCTTGAAGAGTGCTAAAGAGGAACTTTGCTTGATATAGATGGGTAGCTTGTTCCAGAGTATAGGAAGTCTCTGGGACAGGAATCTATCCCTCCAGCATGTCCTGTTTATTGTGGTGACAAGGTTTAGGTCCCTAGAGTGTATAGCTCGTAGGGATTGGGATTTCTTTAGGTTTAGCATGTTCAACATAGCTTTATATGTTAAGCAGAGATCTCTTCGGAGTAGGCGATATGCTACATTCCTTCCCAAATACCTTCTATATTCACCTAATTTTCCATATCCCCAAAATGAATGTACCCAATCTCCTATTTGATTTCTTTCAAACCTCCAGTATATCACATTAACCTCAGGAAACATTTTATGTAATTTCTCTGGTCTACTTGCATAAGTATTTTCAGGCAGATATTCTAGATTTCTTTGATCTTGTATCCACTCTAGGCACCTTACAAATATTTAACCATGACTCATCTGTAATTTTCCCACCAGGTCTGTGCTTGACTCCGTTTTCTGCCCTATTTATCTCTAATCAATTCCTCGCATATCCTACTTACTAATATCTTATTGCTTGCCTCGTTTGTGGCCTCTCTCAATAGCTTTATTAGTTCTGTTTTTTCTACTCTCCTTCTTTTCATCTTTGCCTCATACTTTGCAAGGATGTCATATATTTCACTATATTTCAACATTTGGAAATGAAATGTCTCATATAACTATTACATTCTTCTTGTCTACCCACCTCACCCCATATGTGGTTCCAGTTAAAAACATTCTCTTTCCCACCATTCCTGTGCTGTCATGGTATTAATCACAAAGGGTTGCTACCCTAATCCAATAGGCAACACCTTGTATTTACAAGCCTGATATTCCTCGGCCTTAAAAAAAGCTTCATTTGTTTTATTATAAGTTGATCTGATCTGATTGCTTTTGTATCTTTAACTAGTGCTTGTGACTATATATTCAGATTGTCTTCCCTGCAATTATGCTGTTTCTATCCTAGCATCATCCCCTTCCATTTTGAGGTATTGCCTGAGTTTTGGAAGTAATACACTGGTCTGAACTGTGCTGCTCTAAATTATTCCTGTAGGTGCGGTTCACAAAGTTCTCCATCATCCATTGACAAGATCATTTTTTTGCCATTTTACTCTAGGGCTTTTAAATGTCCATATGAACCCTATTACTTATTTCTTTAGTCACTCTCAAAACTTCTTCCCCAGGTCATATATAAAAGTTGGTACTGCTTATATTTGACAAACTGCAAATATTTTCACCACCTCTATCCTTTCTTCCATGCCACATGACAATAATTTCCATTTTTTATCAGACCTTAACAGGGAGGGCAACAGATAGGGGGTAATGCAGAGACCCCCTATGTTGGTGAGTACTAAGTCTAGGACATTCAAGTCCCTTGTAGGGGTAAAGACTATCTGTTCCAGAGCATTTGTATTAATAAAGTCCAGGAACCTTAGTGGGAGCATATTTGTGCTCATATATGACTCCGAACAGATGGAAGGATATTTGAAATCACCCATGACCAAGGTGTTCAGATGTATAGTGAGTGACTCAAGCAGGTCCAGGTAGGCAGAGTGGTTCCCGTGGGGCATGGTGGGGGACCTATAGCTAACAATGATATGGAAGGGGGTTTTACCTACAGTTAGTTGGACTTGGAGTACCTCTAGGTAGGGAGTCATACAGTTTGACCAGTCTTGAGGTGTATTTGTCTTGAAGATGGATACACCTCTGCCTTTGCTTCTTTCAGGCTCATTTTGAGGTCTGAAATTGTGGAAGGCATTGTAGCCTTGCATGGCTGGGGTGCTTTCTGTGGCCTTGAACCATGTCTCTGTGACTGCACAGACATCAGCATCTTCCCAGGTAAGGAGTGCTTCCAGTGAGTGCAGTTTCCGATTTAGACTACTAGCATTAAGCAGCATAACCTTGAGTTTGTCTCTAGTGGATTTTGTTACATAGGGAATTTTGTTGTTATGACATTCCCTAAAAATAGGCAGTATGGGGAAGCCAAGTCAATAACTGAAAGCCAAGAGGCAACAAGTGAAGATCATCCTTGGCAAAACAGCATGGCCTGTCGACCGTATCTTCCCAGGCTGACAGATAACTGAACTTCCCTGGATTGACACCAGAAGCTAAGCCAATTGTTAAGTCAATCATTCTTTGTTTATACTGAGGCATCATCTTGGGTGAAGGTAGAATGCTGCTTAGGGCTAGGGACATACCTGCCTGGAACACATAATCTGACAGCTCAGTAATGTCTCTCTTCATATAGTCCAGCGGGGTATGTTTCAAGTAATTCAATCCAACATGGACTATAATAGAGTCATAACGGTACTTGTTGAGAAACTTGACCGCATATGTGATCTGATGGATCCCGGCACCTGACACATAGCTGACCGTGACCTTCTCCTTGTCCAGCCTGTTGATGGAGACATCTGTGTGTTTTTCTATGGAGTCGCCTATGACCAAGACCATATAGATACATGCACAGTTACACACAC
Organism: Protopterus annectens; assembly: GCF_019279795.1. Lineage (NCBI taxonomy): Eukaryota > Metazoa > Chordata > Ceratodontiformes > Protopteridae > Protopterus > Protopterus annectens. The sequence continues at coordinate 742,672,060 of NC_056748.1, forward strand.
ATGCACACACACACACACACACACACACACACACACACACACACTTATATACATACACATAGAGTTATATATGTATGTACATACATATATACAGACACACCCACAAACACTCCCATATATATGTGTGTGTGTGTGTGTGTGTGTATATATATATATATATATATATATATATATATATATCCACATACACATGCACACATACATACATATTCACGCACTCACTCACCCACATATTGATAGATACATACATACACACATACATACACACACAAGCGCACATCAAGGGCCTCTGGCTAGACATGTCTGCAGATGGTTACAAACTAGATACAATCACAGAATCCTCCAAAAACATAAGTACCCTCCAACAAGGCTTGATACAGACCAATAACTGATGCCAGAGCCATAGTCTAAAACACATTACTGAGAAATACATAACAATATCCTTTGGGAAGATGGCTACCCCTACAGACTAACACATTGATAATACACCCCTAAGAGTAAACCCAATGGTGAGGAATTTGAGCCTGCATATAGACAGTAACCTGGCCTTTGACCATGATGTGTCTGCAGTAGAAAGGAAATCATTCTATTTTGCACACCTTTTAAGCAAGAGTATGGCATCTGGGTCTAAGGATGCAATTTTTATGCTCTACTCAGACCTCATCATACCAGTCATTGAATACATCTCCTTTGGTATGTATCTGACCAAGCATATGGAAAAACTGGAGCATCCACATGGGTTTCTCACAGAAAGAGGAAGAATACAGGGCATAAACAACATGCCCTATGTGGAACACTTCAAAGCCCTCTGCCTGTACTCAGTCTCCTACAGACTGCTGACAGACAATCTATTCTGGTCTACAAGGCATCCACTGATCTTTTTCTGATGGACTGGTTGCACATCCACAAAACAAATACCATCAGAATTACCTGAACTAGGGACCCAAACCTCATTTGCAGCATACGTAGAACATGTTAGAGGGACAGGTATGTGTTTCACAGACTAGCTCTTCTCTGGAACAGGCTTCCCATGCTCATGAAGCATAGATCTTACCTTACCCAATCAAGTGTGATGTGGACCACTGCATGTCAAATCAGAAATTTATTCCTGATCTAGCACCTATGTCTCTAATAGACAGAAGCAGCTGGTAAATGCTTTACAACCCATGCCCAAGCTTACATATACCCTTAAAAGGGTCTATATTAGTTCATCAAACTGTATCTTCATCGAATCACTCTCAATAGAACATAATACAGCGAAAGCTAACTTAATTGGACATTCACCACAACAAAGTTTTTACCCAGGGAAACTAATTAGTGGACCAACATAGCAACTGTCACACAAACCGCATTATTTAAAACCCACCCACACCCCCCTAACTAAATATACCAATTCCGAGATTGTACTACAGTGGGGAAAAAGGCAAATTCCTGATGATGGACAACTAGTTAGTTTCCCTGTGCAAAAAATTTGTTGAGGTGAACATTCGATTAATTTAGCATCCCCTGTATTATGTTTGATCAACAGCGATTTGATGACGATACAGTTTGACAAACTAATATAGACCCCTTAAATAACTAGGGTAGCAGAACTTGCCATTTCGAAGGCATGGCTAGGCATAAAAAGCCCCCCCCCCCCACCATGGTTGTTAGCACAGTAGTCACCTAAGAAACCATGTAATATATATTTGTCTTGTAAATCCAAAAACAGAACAGCAAACTGTAGTGATAGTCATACCTTTCAACTTCTTAGAACAAGAAATCTGGACAAAGCTATAAATAATGGGGGACAAAGGCCCAAAACAGGGACATTTTAAATATTGCTCTTACAGACTTAGAAAGTTGATAAAATAACTTGTTTTGCATTAGCATGAATTTTCTGAATGGGTATGAAGTCTGAAACTCAAATGTTTGTTGTCATTTTCTGACTTCGGCCCTCAATGGCTTGCCAATAATTTGACAGAAAAACACAATTTTATGAGAAACAGACCAAAAATATGAGGCAAAAATCAGGACATTCAGCAAGGCTCATCATTTTATCCAAAGTCAACCTTCATACCCATTACCTGTCTAGAGCATCTGGTTTGATCTTACCGGGATAAAAAACAGTGAAAGAAAAATGGTTACTGTAATGTATTTTCCCACTGGTCATATAAACAGGGGATGTAACCTGTATTCCTCCTTTATTCAAATGCTCATTAGTCTTGCAAACTCAGAACTGCAGCAAATAACAAATCTGACTTTGCAAGTCTAATCACTTTATCCACAAGTAGCCTCAATATCCACTGCATAACTAAAGTATCTGGTTTGACCCTGCCAAGATTAAAAAAATAATAATAAATATGGTCACAGTAATATGTATTTGTTATACAGACAGAGTAGTTATAGCCATACATCTCAACTTCTTAGATGAAGAAATCTGAACAAAGCCTAAAAAATGGAGGGACAAAGGACCAAAATAGGGAGATATTTTAAATATTGCTGTTACAAACTTAGAATGTTAGTAGAATAACAGATGTTATGTTAGCACATATTTTTTGAATGATATAAGGTTTGAAACTCATATGTGGGTCATTATTTAGTTATTTCAGTCCTCAGTGATTTGCCAAAATCTGCACAAATCTGGACATTTGAGAGATATGGTCATAGCTTGATTCAAGAAAATACACATTACTATGCACTCATTTAGCACTACAGGGCCATTCATTTAATCTTCAGACAATCCCAGTGCCCACTGCTTTCAGCAGTATCTGATTTAACCCTTACAGGATTAACAACAGCAACTACAACTAAAAGCCAGGTAAGTAAAAAAATTAAGATTCATCCCTGCTTGCTATTTCAGTAAACCATTGACCACCACTCTTGTGGTTTTTGTATGCAATCCACATTTGGCAGTTCTGTATGCCAATTTTTAGTCTTGAATCTATATCAAGACTAAAAATTGCCATTCAGTCTCCATGCTGGCAAAAGCAGTAGAGTTAAGAGGTAAGCTGCCAGGCTGCTAAAACTTTTAATGGGGTTAAAGCTACTGTAACTCCCTGGTAAATCGACCACTAAACAATTGCAGAAGCGATTTAACATTACTGATATGTCTTATTTAGACACTTGTTTATTAAACAATAACCCACAACTGTGCGTGGGTATATCAGGATTTACTCACTTGGTGTGGTTTGATCACACGGGTGAAGTTCAAGTGGTTAAGTGAAGTAGACCACAGGTAAATCCCAATATACCCACAAACAGGCATGGGTTATTGCTATTATATGATTACATTATTTAAGAAATAAATTGTTTACCTTTCTTAAATGATGCCTTTTTATAAAGGAGCTGTAGTGTTCCTCTGCATTCTTCCTTGTCTACTGATGTACTGTGCATGCATATGGGACTTCTGCTCTCTTTCGCTTGCATCAGTGTGGTGCAGGAGAAGCAATGAAGAAACAAGATCCTCTGCTGTTTTTTTTTTTTTGTCATATTTCTTTTTATACTGATGAGATTTCATAGCGGACGGTGCAGAAATACAAGGAAAATCAGGTACATCTATAACGCTTTAGTTTTGCAGAATGTATCTGATTTTTATCATATTTTGTTCTGTCCTCTAACCATGTACCAATAGAATGTCTGGTCGCTCAATGATGCTTTAGTGGCTGGACCTTTTTCTGTTGATATATGCTCGATTTACAAAGGCCACCCTGCTTGGTCTGTCCAATCAGTGTGCTAGTTTTTGAATAGTAATGAGTCTTTATTGTATAATTAATATTAAATCAACATTTAAAATTGTTGAGGCAATGGTTGAAAAAAAAAACTCATTCTCTCAACAGCTGTTGCAACTCTGTTGGAGCTGCAATGCTTTTAATGCAGTCATTACTCCTTACATTTTTTATTTATTTAGGTGTCTCAACTCTGTTTCTAATGATCCTTCAAAAAAGTTCCTCTGCTGGGTGTCCCTCACAGGTACTTTCCCAGTCATGATGGGGGACTCAGTTGAAAGAGTACTTAAGGTCTGACAATGAAACAGTTACTTGAATGACTCTTCCAATTGTCTCTCCCATTGTGTCGTGTAATGCACAACATGATTAAAAAAAAAATCTGTAAGTTGGAACTGGAAAATATACCACCAAATTAAGGTATGCTTTTAAATGTATACTGCTTCGGCTGTACCTTTTCTAATTTCAACAGAAAAATTTTTTTTTTCTTCCTCCTTTGTTTTGTTCTTGCAAGTGATCAAGGTGTGTGGGGAGTACCCCTGTTCTGAGACCTAAATCTGCCACTGTTCAATGTTCCAGGTATGAGAAGATACTAATAAAAACTGTGATTGTGTGTGTGTGTGTGTGTGTGTGTGTGTGTGTGTGTGCGCACCCAAATATATTTGTATGTATGAATATACAAGTGCAATAAACAATAAAAATATGATATGTGTGTGTGTGTTTATAGAAACACCAAAAGCATGGACCAGGCTGTGAACACTAGCTAACAGACACATAACAGTGGTGGTAGCAATGCTCTCAGTTCATCACCGGCCAGGTATTTTATTTTAGCATATAAAAAAAGTAAGGGAGTTATTTTCAGTAGACAGTAATCTAGCATTCCGCCTCACAGTAAGACGCTGTCCGGTTCGATTCTCAGCTAGAGTGTCTTCTGCGTGGAGACATGCGTAAATGGGTGTACCTTCGTTGAAGGTTGTGGATCAGGCGTGGCAAGCCGGTACATAAAAATCAACTGCCAATCATTAGCCGGGAAAAGCCGAAAGTCACAAACAAACAAAGTAATCTAGCATTCCCTACTTTTGTCTGTAGAATGTAACAGGAACAGGATAGAACACCATCGCAGAATAAGCTGGCATGTAAACTACATGTTGCTGCCCTTATCTCTCAAACTTCCCTGAGTTTAGCTAAAAATTTTCTTCTGTCCCTCCTAATTTCTCCTAAAACATATGAGTTTGGAGCAAAATAGGTGGATTATACTTAAGTCAAGTTATAGACTTCTTTTACTTCTGGAAATGCATGCTAATTCTCATTCTCTAACTGTCAACTTCTCAACCTGTAAGTAGTGTTTTAAAGTGCCCCTTATTTTCCCTAATTACTTCTGGATTTGTTCTTGAGTTTGGAGATAAGGTGAGAGCTAAGATATTGCTATGTACTGAACAAAGAGTAATGCATGAAAAACATGAAACCTGCAGAACTTTGACTGCAGCATGAAGTATACAGCAACCCTCCCCTTCAAAAAGAAAAAAAAAGCTGTTGGAATTAGTGTGCAAATCAATAACTCTTATTAACAATAGTTATTAAAATTGGAAACAGCAGCTGTAACTACCATTAGGAAAAACTGCACAACCGGGACTGAAAATTCAGCTATTTATATCCGCGGTGGTGCAGCGGTAGCATTGTTGACTCACAGCAAGAGGTTCTTCTGTTCGATTCTTGGCTGGAGTGTGGGGAGTGCCTTCTGTGTGGAGTCAGCATGTCCTTCCCACGGTTGAGTGGCATTCTGAAAGACATGCATGAATGGGCATGCCTTCGTTGAAGGTTGGGTGTCGAGCTGGCAACTCAGCACCATAAAAATCTACTGCCAATCATTAGCGGACCGGAGTTCCATAACCGGGAAAAGCCAAAAGGCAAACAAACACTAACCAGAATCGTGCACGGAATACCACATTTAAATACCGGCATTTAAGAAAAAAGCCATGGTGGTGCAGTGGTAGCGTTGTCACCTCATAGTAAGAGGTTCTCCCATTTGATTCTCGGCTGGAGTGCCTTTTGTGTGGTGTCTGCATGTTCTCCCCGTGGTCAATTGGCATTCGAAAGACATGCGTGAATGGGCATGCCTTTGTTGAAGGTTGGGCGTCGGGCTGGTACCTTGGCACCATAAAAATCGACTGCCAATCATTAGTGGACCGGCGTTCTGCTGTGGCGACCCCTGACCGGGAAAAGCCGAAAGAAAAACAACAAAATGCCGATATGCAATGCAAACATATTACTGCTCTGTCAAAGTTAAAGATCACAATTATATTATAAAACTAAAGGAAATAATAACTAAATAGCAAAAAGTAAACATAGTATACATAAAAAAAAAATTGTCAAAACTGTATTGCAATGGTACTTCAAACATCTTCAGGTGTTATTCCCAATAACTAATGAATATATTTACTGCAGCAGCATAAATCATTCAAACACAAAAATAGGATAAAAGTGTACCTTATGACAAAGAACTTAGTCTGAGGCAGAGATCTGAAGTTTCAGTTACAGCAATGCCCCATTAACGTTTCATATTGTTTCAAAGAAAATGCTCATTCATGGGAACCCTTTTGTTTAAAATTTGTTCAGGATCTTGGGTCTTTTGACCTTCATTTTCAGCCTGACTCTTTTGCAAAGAAGTTACGGGGTACAGCAAGGAAATGATCGAAAGGAGACAAGCGCAGTGAAAATGCATTGCCATATTTACGCATTTAAGATTTTTTTTTAATTTCAGAACTGTGATTTTATTTTTTGTAAAGCTCACAGCTTCATGGACAGAGATCAGTGCCTGTGGGAACCAAAGCAGTGTCGTTTCTGATTTCCACTGGGAATAAAACCAAGACTGGAAAGGTGAAGCAGGGTCATATTTAATGAACCAAAGACAGGAAAGGGGTGTGTATAGTGACATCATACTGTGGGTGGTACTACCTGTCAAAACTGAGAGCGGGACGCTCTAGAAGCTGAAAATGTGAAATTCTACAAAAATGATACAGAAACATCCAGGCAAAGTATGATAGGTTAAATCTATACAACGTAAGCTATCCATTACTGTGAAAAAAATAAAGTGTTCTGAAAGTTGCATTTTTGACACTCTCCCTTTAACATACTCTGAATCTTAACCCTTATCCATTCCAAACACTCTTTTGGTGAATCCACAGAGTTCCTGGTTATCCATATTCCCCTGCCTGCACAGTTGAGGGAAATCCTTCTACGAATATGTGGGTTGATGCATAATTTACACATATGACCTTTGCATTTTCTTAATTTATTTTATAGTCTGAGGTTCTCTTACATTTCTTTGGAATACTGAATAATTTAGGTAAATCTGTCTCTGGGTTAATACTGTATAAGATTTCATCATCAGTGAAGATTGCTGTTTTTTTTTCTCTGACCCATTTCAGCCCCATCTCCTTATATCTGACTAGTGTATCTTTTGCGCCAATGACTACAGGTGCACTGCAACTAATATGAGAGTCTTTGGGCAGCATTGGACATATTCCTGAATTTTATAGGATCATAGGAGGTTACTAGGCTAATGACCCTAGTGCCCTTTCAAGCCTAGCCAAGTTTTATCCTTTATCCTACCTTTATCGCCCCTGTCCAAGAGGGACACAGGTGGAGCCCCTGGGGTGAATTTATGGTTACCCATCCAATCTTCCTTGTGTTTGAAGAGGGCCAATGAGGTGCTCTGCCTGACATGAAGCAGGAGTCTGTTCCAAAGCTGTGGTAACCTCTGGGAGACAAATCTGTCCCTCCAGCAGGTTCTAATCATGTCACATACCAGGTTAAGGCCTTTAGTGCAAGTAACTCATGTATCATTTAACTTAACGGATATGCAGCGTTTCCATTAAAGCAGGGTCAAAGATTGCCTTATATGCAAGGTAGAGATCACCTCTGAGTAGTCTGTATGAAACAAAATAAAATGACAGTGATTTCAGATGATCCTCATAGGACAGATGCTGAAGACCTTGAATTTTCCTTGTGAGGAACCTTTGAGGTGTCTCCAGTTGCTGCAGGTGCTTGGAAAGGTACACATCAAAAGGGGTATTGTACTCAATTATTGGCCTGATGAGGGAAGAGTACAGGGAAGGTATAACTTATTTTTTTCTGGAGACAATGACCTTACGTGTGAGATGAGCAATGTAGAATGCCCTTCTTACCACTGTGGAGACATGGTGATTAACAGTAAGGTTTCTGTCAACCTGTGTGCCCAGGTCTCTCACCACAGAGTGTGTACGTAGGGTGTTGTTATCGAAGTGATAGTTAGCAGGAACATGGCTCTTACTGAAAGGGATGATAACACTTTTTTTGCATTGAGTTTAAGGCCATGACTTTGGCACCAGTTATTTGTTTGTGTAAGACCCACTTGTAGGATACTGACATTGCTTGGAGATTCTATGACCAGTCATCAGCAAACTTTGTCAGCCACAGACCTTTAGTTTTAGCTTGTACTATGCAGAAATAGTTCCCAAACAGTAGGGGTCCCAGGAGTGATCCTTCTGGCATACCATTGGTTACAGGTCTGCTGCTGGAGGTGGATTCCCCTATTTTGACTGTATGGGTTCTATCAGTGAGCCAGTTAGCAACCCATCTAATGATATAAGGGTTGAAATCTAGCTGGGTGAGTTTGTCAATGATGCCTGAGTGGGGGTTAGTGTCAAAAGCCTTGGCTAAGTCTAGGTAGGCTGTGTGCACAGATTTCCCATCGTCAAGGGTATTGGTGACTGTCTTGAAGAAGTCCACCAGGTTTAACAGGCATGATCTCCCTTTGACAAATCCAAATTGAGTAGGGTAAAGTGTTTGGAGATTACCTACATCTTTGTTGATAAGGTCCATGATGATACGCTCCATGACCTTGCAGATAAGGTTAGTCAGGCTAATAGGTCTACAGTTCCTAGTGTCAGTAGAAGCACCAGCTTTGTGCAAGGGGATAACGGTGGCCTTTTTCCATTCAGCTGGGACAAAGCTGGAGCTTAGACTATGATTGAAAAGAGTACCCAATGGTGTTGATAATTCTTGTCTGAGCCCATGTAGGATGCAGCCTGAGATGTTTTCAGGTCCCATAGATGCTGTGTTTTTGACATTAGAGAGGGCGTTCACAACCTACTCTTTAGAAATACAAGGTAGAGGACAAGTGGTAGGGATGTCATGGGGTATGTGTGGCAGGGACAGTGGAGTGAAGTTTTCACAGAACCTGTCAGCTAACAGGTTAGCAATGTCCACAGGCTCAGTGTATGTGGTATCATTAGCTACCAGTCTAGCGCATATCTGGGCCTTTCTTTTTAGGTTACGGATGTAACTAAAGAATGCCTTATGGTTGTCCTTAGTTGAGGAAGATAATTTGGATTCATACTTAGCTTTGGAGGACTTCACGTGAAGTCTAGCTTGCTTGTTTAAGCTGAGGAGGGAGTGTTTCCAGTTTAGGGCTCACTCCCTCTTACTCTTAGCAATTTCTTCCTCTTATTGTAAAACCTGTTAATGGCAGTTGTCCACGAGGCCAATTTGCTCTTCCTTAAGGAGCTGGTTTTGGTCCTATCAGGTATTGTCGATTCAATGCAGTTATACAGGTGTTTGTATAAAACATTTGTGTAGAACTCGTAGTAGTTCCATCCGAGGGAGGAGGTGCAGTGAAGCTATTTATACCATCCCGTAAGAAATTATGATCTTGTTTGGAGACGTTTTTTAGTTTAGTTTCTGCTGGGGGTGGGGGGTCAGCTGTGATAGTTATTTCAAATAAGACTGAGTTATGGTCAGATCTCACCAGGGAAGAGTTTTTAGACAAACTCTTATGCTCGTTATTATTTGGAAGTTAGTAGCTGATAAAATATCTATAAAGTACTATTGTGTTTTGTAAGCAGCATTAAATGATTATTACATGACTTTAGTGTGGTGACGAGTAAAACTAAATATTGTAAAGCACATTTTTACATCATGAGCATTCTGTTATTAATAATCTATAGGCTTATATAGTATGTAGCATCTATGTTTAACAACTTGCATGTGATATTAGAGGAATAAAAGCAATGTAGCATGCAGGTGGCACACAACTTCTTACTTTCATTTAGAATTAAATAAAGTACTGCAGTAACATCTTATTTAGCTTATCAAGTCATATATTGGCAACTTTTGCAGTGAACGGAATGGACATCTTTGCAAAAGCACTCAAAATAGTAGTACATAAGAAGAAGTAACCAAAGCAACTTGGATGCAAAACTGGATTACTGAGTAATTAATTGCAATGGGACTGAATATTACAGTATGTACATCACTGGAGAGACTAAAGCCAGACTGTAGCAGAGAGCAGCACTTTAGTACATTTAATTTCTCTGAATTTAATGCATATGCTAAATGATATGGATTACTTTCCACCTTGTTGTGCACTTTAACCTGAGTTTTACAGACTCCAAATATTTTTTTTGACTAGTAACAATACATATTATGATGTTCTTTCTGTTATAGCCCTTTAAATACATACTATGATATACTTTATAGCCCTTTAATTCATAATCTTTAAATAATCTAGCAGATCAGTTTCTGATATATCTGTTCTAGTTTTTTAACTTTTCATTAGACTGAGATATTTTAACATAATTATGCAAACTGTATAGTCAAGCGTCAAGTCATGACATAACGCTAATTAATAAAAGCCATTTATCATATGCCCACTAGTGGGCACTGTGGATATTTCTTGATTTTTTTTTACCTCTTTAATACACTAACGGGAATAAAGATTATTTACCAAGAACGTGTGTGTGTGTGTGTGTGTGTGTGTGTGTGTGTGTGTGTGTGTGTGTGTGTGTGTATAATATTTTGAATCAATTCAAAATATGCTCTCAGAGATTAGCTTTCTAATTAATACAAATACAGCCACTTCAGAGTTATAATATAGACTCTACAATGTATTCCTTCCCACATTTTGCATTCATATTCTGCTAAATGTATTCCTACCCAAATTCTGGATTCATATTTTGCTATCTGTGGCATCATTTATTGCTAAACTTTGTAGAAATGATACATTGTTTTCATACTTTTATCTTTTTTTTTTTTTGCCTCAGTTCCTTGAATCGTACATCATATTTTACATTTTACTAATCTCTGTAAAATAATTTGTTTGTTTTCAAAACCAAGATGCAGTCTGATATAAGCAAGCTATTAAAACACCAGGAGCCAAGAAAATAAAGTGCACCACCTGTAAATGCTGGTGTATCAAAAGAAATTCATAAACACATTTTATTCCTTAACAGAAATGTATTAAAACAATTAAGCACTTTCTTCTCTGCCTAAGACTTCTTCAGAATTGTACCAAGTGCAAACACATCACCATATATATATATATTTTTATATATATATATATATATATGTGTGTGTGTGTGTGTGTGTGTGTGTGTGTGTGTGTGTGTGTGCCAAGATACTTAGCCAGCTAATGTTTTCCTAATAACTTAATTAGATCCAATAAAAAAATAATTAAACATGCAACTTTAAATATTTAAAAGCATACGTCCTGATGTTTATATTATTTAAAAAATGTCGAGCAGCATATAAAGAAATATATATCCAGTATTGAATAACAGAAAAAGAAAAACATACTACTACTTAAAATAATTCATTAAAAAAAAACATAACACTTGGCATTGTTTTTACTTTTCAGCCTGTGACTTCAAAACTGGTTTAATGAAAAGATTCTCATTCAGACCAGGTAGTGTATTGGCATTCAGTTTAAGTTGCAATAAAAGTTCTTTGTATTCCAACTTATTTTCCTAATCACCATGCTTGGGATTTACACTGACTTATACTGACTTGTTTTTATTTGTTATATCGTGGTTGGGCTCATAAATTCTTTTCTTAGTGCCCTCTCAGTCTTTCCTACATAAAATGAGGGACAAGCATCACATTTTGCCAGATATACTACCCCCACTGTTGAACAATTCCCTTTTATAAATTTAATATTGATCCCATTCATTAATAAATGTTCTACCTGATTGATATACAAGATTGATATACAAGCACTGTTTACATTGCCTACACTTCACCATATTCCCATAAATGTTAAATTCATTTGGTGCACCTCCTTGTTCAAAAATATTTTTAAGGCTCCTTGAAACCTTACTTACTTACTAACAATTTTAGGTTGACTCCCCACTACTGAATATATGACAGGTTTGGATCACAGAATGCTCTAATTTCTCTCATTAATGGACCTAATCTCGTGGGAACTAAGTGCTGGCCACATTGGTTTGTAATTATTTTAATCTCTGTCTCTGAGAAATATCTGACCGACCAAAATGTTTATTTTATTTAGTCTATTAAAGCATCTTTGTATTTTCTGTTTATATATAAACACACACGTGCACACACACATACACACACACACACACACACACACACACACACACACACACACACAAACAGCATGTAGGCTTTTTGCTTATCAGATATCATATTTATCTCTGAGAAGGTTGTATGTTTGCAGAGTAAGCCTTTTGTTTTTGCATGCTTCAATGTGATGTGTTTTGGGGGCATGCATGATCAGACTACAAAACTGTCTACAGGCTTTTTGCTTATCAAATGTTATTTTTCATTGAGAAAGTGGTGTGTCTGCCCATTAACCGTTTGCTCACACTGATGATATTCAATGCATAGGGCTGAGAAGTGCATTCTTTTATTTAGCTGTGATATTCATGTATACAGCAAGTTCAGATTCATAAGCCTTCAGTTTTTGCAATTGCTTTAATGTGATGCCTTCTGTGTGCACGCATAATCATACTTCACAGTGTGCAGACTTTTTACTTATCAGATCTTATTTTTTACTATGAAGATTGTGTGTTTGTTTAATAAGCATTTTGATTCTGAACTGCTTCAATATTACACCTTCAGTGTTTATGCATAATCCAACTAAAAACAGTGGGCCAGATTCAATAAAGCCTACAGTAAGTGTACACTAAATATAAATTATATGTATTCAAAAACATACTTATCACATTTTTGTGCTTTCTAGTCATTCAGAAGGATTACACTAAGTATACATGTGGTCTACACTTTGTAGTAACTTTTATGAATCACTGTCAATATTTAAAGCTGCAAGAATATCAGTAAGAAAACTAAAATTAGGAGGAAGAAGGTGTGAGTTATGTCTCTGTTGTCTGTTCACTCAGAACGGTGTACACTTAGTGTAAGTTTTATTGAATCCCAAGGAGTGTGCAGGTTTGTTTGCTCATCATATGTTATATTTCACAAATAGCTTACAAATCTTCTGCAAACATGAGTGTTATTTGATGCTTAAGAATAAATCCACTTCATAAATATATATTTATGTATTCAATTGTAAAATTCATGTTTATGGGCATGTTTAGATGGCTTTGTTTATGTTATGCATGCGGTATCGGTCCTGTTGTATTGTGTCTGTCTATCATACTGTTTTTATTTCATTTGCTTAGAGTTGTGAGCTGTATTTATAAACATTCGATTTTTTGAACTACTTTATTGTGATGCTTTCGGTGTATATGAATAATAAAATTAAAAACAGTTTGTGGGCTATTTGCCTATCAGATGTATACAGGTATTTGCCTTTACTATACCTTTAGTGTGATGTCACTCATTTGTATGCAAAATGAACACATATAACAGTGTCCTGGATTTTAATACATTTTTTGGTTCTTTTACAGAGTCATTGAAGTTTATTATTATCTGCAAATGTTACAGTTTGGTGCACACACACACACACACACACACACACACACACACACTTATGTGTGTATATATATATATATATATATATATATATATATATATATATATATATATAATGTATTCTTCTATTAGTTAATTGCTGACTAGAGATACCAGATACCAAGGGCTCTTTGTTCTTTTACATGATTGTCCTACTTAATTTTGAAAGCATGCAGGTAATATGTGGCATTTACTAACGACACTGTTTTTTCTAAGCATGAGAAAACTCTGATTAACAGAAATATTAAATGCATTAGACCTTAGTTAACTGAAATAACATTATTTTCCACATTTTAAAATTATTATATTAATTAAAACACTAACCCTGGGATTCAGAAACATTTTTACATCACAGTAGCCAATTTTGCATGAAGTGCATACATGTGCCGGGGGGGGGGGGGGGGGGCAGTTCAGGGAAACACTTTGTGCAACTGAGGTAGGCAGAGAAATGCAGCAGCCTGCATAATATGCAAAGGGAGGTATAATGATACGGAGATGAGAAACATTATAAAATAAAGGCAAAGGTTGATGCAAATGAGCCCGGTCTACAATATGGTAGAGTAATTCAGAAATGTATATATTTTCTGCAGAGAGATACCACTGCCAGAGTTGCTGACCACAGCAAAATCCAGGAGTTATGGAAAAGAGACTTTGAAAACATGTATGGGATAGCCACTGCATTAGTCAGTATGTGTATGGAAGATGTTGTAGCAGACAGTAGTCTTGGATGTGCACACCATCTCCCTTGTTGCAGCTGAGACATATATCCCCACCTAACATACCATGGCCTCCATGACACAGAAATAATTGACATCTACTGTGTGAATGGAGACACCATGCAGGAGCTGGTCAAGATGTGTTGTCCTCATTTGCAGTTTTATTGGGCACATGGAATACCCATTCCTGTGGACACCAAGTTGTACGGGGGCTTTGAGACTCTTAGCAACAGAAACTTTTTAGTTGCTTGTGAAAGACACAGTGGGTATATTCCAGGTATCTACCCCAAGCATATTTCACCAACATCTCAATGTCATGCTGCAACTTGTGAGGGAGTATGTGTGGTTCCCATACACTACAGAGAAGCAAGACCATGCAGGCATTTTATGACATAGCCTGCTTCCCTGAGGTACTGTGAGTTACTGACTGCATCCACATTGCAATAGAGGTATCATCTAGGCCACAGAGAATGTGGTATATTAACCATAAGGGGGCCCACAGCATTAACTGCCAGGTAGTCTGCAATGCACAAGGTATAATATGCCATGTGTCAGCAAGCTTCTCAGGCAGTACCCACAACTCCCACATCTGGTACACATATATCAGTGTTTTGTGTGGGGTGATAATTCACAGGGCCATCTTACTGGCAATGATGGCTATGTCTTGGAGTCATGAATAATTACATTAGTTAGAAATTCACAGACCATGGCTGCGAATGAGTACAACACTGCCCTGCCACAGATGTGAGTTACTGTCAAGCATGTGTTTAAACTGCTGAAGGCTCACTTCCTTTGTCTAGCTATCTCTTGTACTAAACTGCACTGTGCTTCAGTACAATCCTGGCATGTGCCATCAAATCTTTGCAGTGTGTATTTATTTTTTTTTTTTATTTAACATTTGTTGACCGGGAATGTCCGACTAGGTTCCACAGAGCCTGTTTTCAGCGGAGGCCCGGGGAGAAATGCCTAATGAGGCGCCTGCGGTGGAGCTGGTATGCAATATTATATAGCATGTTGATACACAGACAGTAACAGCAGGGTAGAGACAGTTGGGATAAGGATGTCCTGGAGTTGGAAGTGCAGGAGGTGCCTAATGAGGCGCCTGCGGTGGAGCTGGTTGCAGGCTATGACTATGCAGGATGCAGGCAGGCACAGTCCATAACGGCACTGGTTAAGGAGCAGCATCTGGGCTATAACTATGGACCCGAATAAACATAACATAATTAAAATGATGCATCCAGTACAGGCTGTACTATATCATGCATGGACTGGCCTCACTGTGCATCAGACACAGGTTATTCAGGTAACAGAGTACTGAGGACAGGGCACAATTAAGGAAGACCACAGTGGCAATTCCCAACAGCAAGCAGTATGTGTGTGTTTGTGTGTGTGTGTGTGTGTGAGGGGGGTGAGGTTGAGAGTTACTACTGTGTGTATCAGTCAGAGACATCAGTGGGTGAATATTGGAAGTTGGGGATTGTGGCCAGGGAGGGGCTGTGTCTAGTTGTCTTATGAGTGGGCAGTGGTGGGTGGCCATGATATGTGTGTGTGTGTGTGTGTGTGTGTGTGTGTGTGTGTGTGTGTGTGTGTGTGTGTGTGTGTGTGTGTGTGTGTGTGTGTGTGGACACAGATCCAGAAGGTGATGTAGCACTGTGCTAGGGTCTGGTGCACAGGTCTCGGGCACCTACAAGAAATGAATGCACTGACTGTGCATGTCCCCACAGATGGGGTGCCTGCTACTGGGAAGGTCACAGGCACAATCCACTGCATGCGCAGAGGACAGAATGCTTCATGAGTGCAAATTGCAGGACCTGCTATAGCTGGTGTCAACACTAACATCCAGTCCATGTCTAGGTCCATGATGCCCCACAGTACCCTGAGCATTGTATGATGGTGTGGGAGTGGTGACACTACAGATCCAAGACTGTTATTTTCCTCCTGCAGTGGGCTGAAGTAGACTGGCCTTGGGAAGAGCAGTGACTGTGATTGGCAGGCATACAAGGGCACCTGCAGCATACAGACTCCCTGTACCAGTTGTCCATAATTGTCCACATCTGTCCTGGGTACTCCTGCAAGCTGTAACCCAAACCACATACTAGCCTGACCAGCTCAGGTATGGCTGAATTGGTCTGTGCCTGTCCCTGTATTATGGCCCTGCATAAATGCTGAGTAGTGGCCATGAAGACACTTAGCTCAAAAGGAGGATGGTTGCCTTGGCATTCTTAGCCACCAGCATAACAAGCCCTGAGCTTATCCTTCAGCTCAATGTAGCTGATGGCAAGCATGGGTGATTCTACCACTGGAGATGAGGCCATTCCCTGGGCTGATGTGTTGGCCTCATCCTGTCCTTGGGTGATATCCTGGGTCAGTGGAGTAGAGCTGTGTCCATGGAAATGAGTAGGGATATTTCCATCCCATTACCTGAGTCTACTGTCAACACCATGACCCCTGACTATGATACAATTTGGCTGCTATCATTATCAGGCCCAGATAGTTCCACAGCATCAGGCAGGCTTTGATTTACTTTGAAGGAACTAGGTAACACACAACACCTGTTAAACACAACAGCATTACCAGTTCTAAGGATGAGACCTTCACCAACATCCTTAGAAACTGCATCTATGTAACAGAGTGCTATGAAAAATTTTTGGCTAACATACTTCAATCAGATAGCCTTTGCACCTGTAATCCTGACATTCCTATAAAGACAAAGAAGGCATGTTCATACTATAAATAGTATCACAGATTTAGACATACCCACCTGGAGCATCATTGATGGATATTCAAGGTGCCATTTGCACTCCACCATGAATTTCTAAAATGTTTGGACATCCAGGCAGATATACCAAGAACCAGACCTCTCAACTGCATCTATTTTGGAGGTATGCAACAATTTTCAGACTTAATTTACCCTTTCACATGATGTATATATTTTGGAGATATGTACCTGTTTTCAGGCTTGATTTACCACTTCACATAATTTTCTGAATATCCCTCATCACACACAATTTTGAAGATGTTTACTACACAGGAAACTAGACTACATGATCAATATATTGATGGCACCAACAATTTAAAGAAAGAGACCCCACTTGATGTATTTCCCTTTTCAGAAGCAAATATAAATAACTTTGTGAGGTAGGTATTTACAGGAGTGGCCTTAGGTCAACTGGTGCCCTAGGCAAAAGGGCTCCACGACGCCCCCTACCACACCACCCGGTGCCCCCCATCCTGGTCTACCTACATTAAATAAATACTGGAAAAGTGCCCCTGCTAGAGCGGCGCCCTAGGCGGCCGCCTAGTTGGCCTAGGCCTAAGGCCGCCTATGGGTATTTAGAATATCTTTCATTATTAAAATCTACAGATTTTCACTGTGTCTGTAACAATATGCATATATTTTTGCAGCATTTTTGCCACTTTCAGTTTGAAGTAGCAACAGATTTGCCCTATTCAGTATTCAAATGTTATGCTAATTACATGTCAAAATTTTTGGCCTGACTTTTCATGAGCCTTTGTACCTATTTTCAGAATCTGCAGGTTGAGAGGTATGCCAGGAACTCCTACATTTCTGTCAGTGGTGGCTGTATTATGGATCCTCACTCATTGTTCTCTACTGCTGTGTCATGCATGTTTGCCTTACTGCGTATCTGTGTAAGCATGTTGGAGACGCTTCTTCAGACATGAGCATAGGCCATGTTCTGGCCACCAACAGTATTAATGCTTTCTATAAGATCCTACCAGACATGCACACAGAAGGCCTGATCAGATCTGTCATTGAGAAGCATTTGCCACCCATGCTGACAGAGTGCCCGTAGCAGTATGCAGTTCTTTACATGGGAGAATTTGCTTTTGATCGACAGTCACATTCAGGCATGACAAACTTGAATTGCAAAGAAACATGTGTATAAGCTGTTGGGAGGTCACACATAACATACCACTACCCAATAACGCTTGAAACTGCCCAGTATTGGCAAGACATCTGTGATGTTACTAAAATGTTGGGGGACGACTACCCACTTGCAGGGCTGGAATGCATATGGCATGAGTGATCATACCTCTCAACCTCTAAGCACATGAAATCTGGATAAAGCCTAAAATAATTGTGGGGGGGGGCAAAGATAGAAACAGATATCAAATATTGATGTTATAAATTTAGAAAGTTGATAAAATAACAGGATTTGTGTGAGCATGTATTTTTCTGAAGGATATGGAGTATGGAAATCAAAGGTATGTCATTATTTAATGATTTCAGTCCTCATTGATTTACCAGAAAACCCACATTTTATGAGAACAGACCAAAAATATGAGGCAAAAATCTTGACATTCTGCAAAAATCTGGACAGTTGAGAGGTATGGTCACATTACTGTGGGAAGTAAACCTTGCACACATACAAATCTATATCTGGGATAGCTCATGTCCATGGGCCACAGAGGCAAACGTACTACCTCTGCATACACTCTTTAGGCTTACAAGTGTGATGATATGCATCTTATTACACCCCATGACTGTGGAAGTGCTACAGGCCCAGCAGTGGATTTGAATGTTGATATCAGACATCCTGTCTGACAGTGACATATACCACTGCTGTGATGTATATTGTATCTGGCACCCACAGCACACTCAAGCAGTATAGGATCCTAGAGAGTATGTTTGTGCTGCCCACAGGTAGATCTGAGTCTCCAACAGGACATCTGCAAGAGGTGAATAGATCCCTCTAGTACACTTATCCACAAACATGGGAATGTGCAAATGCCATCCTACCACCCCACAATAAAAGAATTAGCACACTCCAGACATGCCATGTTCAACTACAGATGTAGGAAGAGGATGGCTAAAAGTGTTATGAAGACCATGGAATAAACCTCCCCTAATGGGAGCACTGTAACAGTCAATATGTTTAGTTGCTATAAAACTAAGTAGATTCACCACATAAAAGCAAAATTAATCAGTGTTTGCCCCGCTGTTTGACTACTACACATGCACACTTGCGCTCGCATGCACACGCGTAACACACACACACACACTTTCCCCACATTTGGAGTCTATGAGGAGGAATTGTAAAAAGTATATGGACATACCACTCAAATGGGGCACCATGGATGGATGTGGAATACAAGGCCCCTCTAGCTATGCCTTCGGACTGTGTAGCCTGGCCCACCAAAACTCACCCCAGACTACTACATTTACCACTACTGAGTCAGAACTCTTAGCATTTAAACATGTACTACTTTTAGGTCTCACACAATATACTACACACTTGACAAATGTAACCCTTTCTTACAGAACACCACAGCATATGCTACAATACATGTGAGGTATGTGTCAGCAAACAGATCACTTCTCAGAACTTGCATATCAATATTGAGTGGGACATACAGTCCACGATTAACACCCGGGCCTATGCTGCCAGCATTTCACTCATGAAAACGCAGATGTTTTTAGTGAAGTTTCCACATTACATTACTTCTACCTTACCTGCCAAGGCTGCAAAATCCACCCCTGTTTACAGTACCTCAAAACAGTATGCATCGTTGTTGTCATATACACACATTGCTTACCCTCCAATATAGTAATACATTTTCATGTAGTTCCACAATGTACACTAGAAGAGCCTATGTAGTACAGCAACAGTGAAAATAATAACAATTTACATTTACTTACTCCCCTTTAAACTTGTAGAAGTTGTAATATTTCATCTCTCCCTTGTAGATGGCAGATCTACAGGTTGCTGTTCTTCAAACTTCTGTAGTGCAATGAGCCTAGCAATGGCTGTAGCTGCCTTTATTGCATAATTTTTGGGCTCTTGGTCATGGTCATTATGAGAATGAGACAATTTTGAGCAAATGCCCCTGAATCACATTTTATCTCATTGCACCATTCATGTATGCCATGGTATAAGGTTTGGTCATCTTCATGCCCTCACAATATTGCCTGTAAAGAACAGTGAGCATGAGCAGTGAAGTCAATGACCCCAGCAGAGATGTGGGGAAAACTATTGTCGCATTATGGCCTGTAGAGGTGTTTATGTGTACAAATGAAAACAAGTAGGCACTGTGCTGTTAGTACATTTTTAACATGCCTTTTTCATACCCTAACACCATCTTGCCAAACCATGCACTTCCAGGCTATGCAGTGGTAGCACCATGACTGAGTAGGCAAACAAGGTACTCAGCATTGCTTATGATGTGCTGACAGGAGTAATGTGCATGACCACAAGAGAGAGAGATACCATATTTTTCTGGATGATGACTTTCTGACAGGCCATGGCTTCTGAGGTCACCAAAGGAGGCAGGGATCACAGGTGGTGCAGTAAGCAGAGTAAGATAATTTAGTAATTTATGTGCAGAAACCAGCAACAGTGTCTGCTTGAGGAATCTTATCAGGTCCTCCAGTATGAAGTGGATCCTTGGCACAGAACTGCCAGACGGTGGAGTGTTGTTACTGGCATGGTGTCCAGTACCAGCACCACCAGAGTGAGTTAAAGAGGCACCATCCATCCTTCTAAGCCAATGGTTTGAAAATGTCAAAAAGAGTGCTCCTGAGATGTATTGTAAGAATGCTGGCTAATCACTGCTTTGTTATTTCCCCTTAGAGTTAAACGGGTCTTTGCAGAACATTAAACTGATGTGTGTTGTATTTGTTGTTCTTGTTTTTAGCTTAGAAGAAATAGCAGTGAATGTGTTCCTGTACTGAAGAAGAATAGATTGTCCAGACACAGTAGTGGGCATGTTAAATATTATGTTATTGATTACTTAGCTACATCAGGGATGCACAAGCCAGTGCATTTCTTTGTGCCAGTCCCAAGCCTGGATAAATGGGGAGGGTTGCATTAGGAAGGGCATCCTGCGTAAAACCTCTGCCAAACGACTTATGTGGAGAACATTTAATATTTCCATACCAGATCAGTTGAGGCCCGGGTTAACAATGACTGCCACCAGTACTGTTAGCCAACATGGTGCTGGTGGAAATTGGGCTACTGTTGGCCAAAGGAAAAGAGGAGGGGGAAGGCATGCCCAAAGGCAGGAAGAAAGCAGGAAGGTTAGGAGTGTAGTAGTGAGGGTAGGAACTTTGAATGTTGGCAGTATGACTGGTATAGGGAGAGAGCTAGCTGATATGATGGAGAGAAGGAAGGTTGATATATTCTGAGTGCAAGAGACCAGATGGAAGGGAAGTAAAGCCAGGTGTATAGGAGGTGGGTTCAAATTGTTATATCATGCTGTGGATGGCAGGAGAAATGGTGTAGGGGTTATCCTAAAGGAACAGTATGCCAAGAGTGTTTTGGAGGTGAAGAGAGTGTCTGATAGAGTGATGTTTATAAAGCTTGAAATTGATGGTGTAATGATGAATGTTGTTAGTGCATATGCTCCACAAGTTGGGTGTACGATGGATGAGAAAGAAACATTTTGGAGTGAGTTGGATGAAGTGGTGGTGAGTGTACCCAAGGGTGAGAGACTAGTGATTGGAGCGGACTTCAATGGGCATGTTGGTGAAGTGAACAGAGGGGATGAGGAAGTGATGGGTAGGTATGGTGTTAAGGAGAGCAATGCAGAAGGTCAGATGATTGTGGATTTTGCGAAAAGGATGGACATGGCTGTAGTGAATACGTATTTTAACAAGAGGGAGGAGCATAGGGTGATGTACAAGAGTGGAGGAAGATGCACACAGGTGGATTATATCCTATGTAGGAGGGCCAGTCTGAAGGAAATTGGAGACTGTAAAGTGGTGACAGGGGAAAGTGTAGTTAAGCAGCATAGAATGGTGGTCTGTAGGATGACATTGGTTATCAAGAAGAGGAGGAGGAGTGTGAAAGCAGTGACAAGGATTAAATGGTGGAAGTTAAAAAAGGGTGATTGTGAGGTGGAGTTCAGGGAAGAGTTAAGACAGGCACTGGGAGGCAGTGAAGAGTTACCGAATAGCTGGATAACTACAGCAGAGCTAGTAAGGGATACTGCTAGAAAGGTGCTTGGTGTGACATCTGGACAGAGGAAGGAGGACAAGGAGACCTGGTGGTGGAATGAAGAAGTACAGGAGAGTATACAGAGGAAGAGGTTGGTGAAGAAGAAGTGGGATTGTCAAAGAGATGAAGAAAGTAGACATGAGTATAAGGAGATGAGGCGCATGGCAAAGAGAGAGGTGGCGAAGGCTAAGGATAAGGCATATGGAGAGTTATTTGAGAGATTGGACACTAAAGAGGGAGAAAAGGACCTGTACCGATTGGCTAGACAGAGGGACACAGCTGGGAAATTTGTGCAGCA
Source organism: Protopterus annectens (assembly GCF_019279795.1). Classification (NCBI taxonomy): domain Eukaryota; kingdom Metazoa; phylum Chordata; order Ceratodontiformes; family Protopteridae; genus Protopterus; species Protopterus annectens. The sequence goes on from NC_056748.1 coordinate 742,694,489, forward strand.
GGTAAGGGTGATAAAGGATAGTGAGGGAAACGTACTCACAAGTGAGGAGAGTGTGCTGAGTAGATGGAAAGAGTACTTTGAAGGGCTGACGAATGAAGAGAAGGAGAGAGAGAGAAGGTTGGATGATGTGGGGATATTGAATCAGGAAGTGAAACAGATTAGCAAGGAGGAAGTAAGGACAGCTATGAAGAGGATGAAGAATGGAAAGGCTGTTGGCCCAGATGACATACCAGTGGAAGCATGGATGTGCTTAGGAGAAATGGCAGTGGAATTTTTAACCAGATTGTTTAATGAAATTTTGGAAAGTCAGTGGATGCCTGATGAGTGGAGAAAAAGTGTTTTGGCACCTATCTTTAAGAATAAGGGTGATGTGCAGAGCTGCAGTAACTACAGAGGGATAAAACTGATCAGTCACAGCTTGAAGTTATGAGAAAGAGTAGTGGAAGCTAGGTTAAGAAGGGAGGTGATGATTAGTGATCAGCAGTATGGTTTCATGCCAGGAAAGAGCACTACAGATGCAATGTTTGCTCTGAGAGTATTGTTGGAGAAATACAGAGAAGGTCAGAAGGAGTTGCATTGTGTCTTTGTGGACTTCGAGAAAGCATATGACAGGGTGCCTAGAGAGGAGTTGTGGTATTGTATGAGGAAGTCGGGAATGGTAGAAAAGTATGTAATAGTGGTACAGGATATGTATGAGAGTAGTGTGACATTGGTGAGGACTGCGGTGGGAGTGACAGATATGTTTAAGATGGAGGTGGGATTACATCAAGGATCAGCTCTTAGCCCATTCTTATTTGCAGTTTATGGACAGGTTGACAGATGAGATCAGACAGGAGGCCCTGTGGACTATGATGTTTGCAGATGACATTGTGATATGTAGTGAGAGTAGGGACCAGGTTGAGGAGACCCTGGAGAGGTGGAGATATGCTTTAGAGAGGAGAGGAATGAAGGTCAGCAGGGCTAAAACAGAATATATGCGTGTAAATGAGAGGGAGGGTAGAGGAATGGTGAGGATGCAGGGAGTACAGTTGGTAAAGGTGGATGAGTTTAAGTACTTGGGATCAACAGTTCAGAGTAATGGTGAGTGTGGAAGAGAGGTGAAGAAGAGATTACAGGCAGGGTTGAAAGGGTGGAGAAGAGTGTCAGGAGTGATTTGTGACAGATGGGTACCAGTAAGAGTGAAAGGGAAGGTCTATAAGATTGTAGTGAGACAAGCTATGTTATACGGATTGGAGATGGTGGCATTGACAAAAATGCAGGAGTCAGAGCTGGATGTGGCAGAGTTAAAGATGTTAAGATTTGCACTGGGTGTGACTAGGATGGACAGGATTAGGAATCAGTATATTAGAGGGTCAGCTCAGGTTGGACAGTTTGGAGACAAAGCAAGAGAGGCGAGATTGCGTTGGTTTGGACATGTGCTGAGGAGGGATGCTGGGTATATTGGGAAAAGGATGCTAAGGATGGAGCTGCCAGGTAAGAGGAAAAGAGGAAGGCCTAAGATAAGGTTTATGGATGTGGTGAGAGAGGACATGCAGGCGGTTGGTGTTAAAGAGTATGATGCAGAGGACAGGAAGAAATGGAAACAGATGATCCACTGTGGTGACCCCTAATGGGAACAGCCGAAAGAAGAAGAAGAAGATTACTTAGCTACATCAGAGTAGCACTGTTGCAGCATGTATCATTA